>NW_016821253.1:2441511-2608579 GCF_001698545.2 Rhinopithecus bieti | reverse complement strand
TTTTTTTTTTTTTTTTTTTTTTTTTTTTTTTTTTTCCTGGTGGAGTGACCCAAGCCTTCATCGCTGAAAGGTCTGGTCCATTTGTAGTCCTGCCTGGATTGGGCTGTTGCAGTTTCCCATTGACCTTAATCACAGGGCGTGGTAATACTAAGAAATGCCCTAATGGAGCTCCTGTATTCCTTGCATACTCTTCCTTACCTCCGTTGTGGACTAGTAGACTGATTTCATCTTAGTCTGGGTCAATCATCCCAGCCAACACTGTAATTCCCTTCTTAGCCTGTTGACTTAAAGGTAGGAGGAGCCCAAAGTGTCCAGGTGGCAATCTTAACTTCCAGTGTAATGGAATTGCCCTTGTGTGTCCTGGTGGCAGCATTCCTCCCCCTGGAACTAAGACCTCCAGGCCAGCAGAACATAATGTTGTGGGAACAGAAAGCAAAAATCTTGCTAGTGCATCACTAGGGGTGATGGTGAGTGGTGCCACTTCCACTTCCATCCCTTGATTCCTGGACCCATGAATCCTGGCCATGGGAGAAACAGGACCATATATCAGAAACTGATTCAGAGCATACACGGCCTTCTGGAGAACTTTGCCCCAGCCCTGCAAAGTGTTGTTACCTAGTTGTGTTGTAATTGTGATTTCAAAAGGCCATTCCACCATTCTGTCAATCCAGCTGATTCAGGATGACGGGGAACATGGTAAGACCAGTGAATTCCATGAGCATGAGCCCTCTGCTGCACTTTGTCAGCCATAAAGTGAGTGCCTTGGTTGGGGCAACGCTGTGTGGAATACCATAATCGTGGATAAGGCATTCTGCGAGTTCACGGATGGTAGTCTTGGCAGAAGTACTGCAAGCAGGGTAGGCAAACCCATATCTGAAGTAAGTGTCTATTCCAGTGAGGACAAACCTCTGCCCTTTCCACGATGGAAGAGATCCAATATAATCAACCTGCCACCAGGGAGCTGGCTGACCACCCCCAGGAATGGTGACATATCGAGGGCTCAGTGTTGGTCTCTGATGCTGGCAAATTGGGCACTCGGCAGTGGCCGTAGCCAGGTCAGCCGTGGTAAGTGCAAGTCCATGTGTACTCTCCATTGCGGACACCAGGGCCACTTTGTTCATGGGCCCATTGGGTGATGACAGGGGTGTCTGGGGAAAGAGGCTGAGTGGTGTCCACAGAACGGGTCATCCTATCCACTTGATTATGAAACCCCTCCTCTGCTGAGGTAACCTGTTGGTGCACACTCCCATGGATACAAATATCTTCAGTTTTTGACCACTCAGAGAGGTCCATCTACATACCTCTTCCCCAAATTTCTTTGTCACCAATTTTCCAATCATGCTTCTTCTAATCCCTGACCATCCAGCCAAACCATTGGCTACAGCCTATGAATCAGTAATCACACATCTGGCCATTTCTCCTTCCATGCAAAGTGCACAACCAGGTGCACTGCTTCAAGTTCTGCCCACTGGGAAGATTTCCCTTCACCACTGTCCTTCAGGGCTGTCCTAGAAAGGGGCTGCAGTGCTTCAACCCTCTACTTTTGGGTGGTGCCTGCATATTGTGCAGAACCATCTGTGAACCAGGCCCTAGTCTTCTCTTTCCCTGTCAACTGATCATAGGAAACTCCCCATGAGGCCACTGGCACAGGTTACGGGGAGAGAAGGCAGGTGGCAGTAGTGGAGACCATGGGCATTTGACCCACTTGCTCATGTAACTTACTTGTGCCTTCAGGACCTACTTGAGCCCGATCACATATATTCTACTTCCATTTGATGATGGAATGCTGCTGTGCATGACCCACTTTATGGCTAGATGAGTCAGAAAGCACTCAGTTCATGATAGGCAGTTCAGGTCACATGGTGACTTGATGACCCATAGTCTAACGTTCAGCTTCCACCAAAGCCCAGTGACAGGCCAAGTGCTGTCTCTCAAAAGAAGATTAGTTATCTGCAGAAGATGGCACAGGGCCTTGCCCCAAAATACTAGAAACTCCCACTGTTATTCACCTATGGAAGCCTGCCAAGGCTCCAAACAGCATCCCTATCTGCCACTGACACCTCAAGCACCATTGGATCTGCCGGATCATATGGCCCAAGTGGCAGAGCAGCTTGCACAGCAGCCTGGACCTGTTGCAGAGCCTTCTCCTGCTCTGGATCCCACTCAAAACTGGCAGCCTTTTCTATCACTGGATAAGTGGGCCAGAGTAGCACACTCAAATGAGGAATGTGTTGCCTCCAAAATCCAAATAGGCACACTAGGCATTGTGCCTCTTTTGTGATTGTAGGAGAGACCAAATGCAACAACTTATCCTTCACCTTAGGAGGAATATCTTGGCAGCCCCACACCACTGAACCCCTAGAAATTTTACTGAGGAAGAAGGTCCCTGAATTTTAGTTGAATTTATTTCCCATCCTCCGGCATGCAAATGTCTCACCAATAAGTTCAGTGTGTTTGCTACTTCTTGCTCACTGGGTCCAATCAGCGTGATGTCATCAATGTAATGGACGAGTGTGGTATCTTACAAAAGTGAAAAGTAATCAAGGTCTCTCTGAATAAGATGATGACACAAAGCCGGGGAGTTGATATACCCCTGAGGTAGGACAGTAAAGGCATATTGCTTGCCTTGCCAGCTGAAGGAAAATTGCTTCTGGTGGGCCTTATGGACAGGAATGGAGAGAAAGGCATTTGCCAAGTCAATGGCTGCACACCAGGTCCCAGGAGATGAGTTAATTTGCTCAAGCAATGACACCACATCTGGTGCAGCAGCTGCAATTGGAGTCACCACTTTGTTAAGCTTACAATAATCCACTGTCCTTTTCCGAGATCCATCTGTCTTCTGCACAGGCCAAATGGGAGAGTTGAACAGGGATGTGGTGGGAATTACCACTCCTGCATCTTTCAAGTCCTTGATGGTGGCACTAATCTCCACATACCCTCCAGGGATGTGATATTGTTTTTGATTTACTGTTTTTCTAGATAGAGCCAGCTCTAAAGGCTTCCATTTGGCCTTTTCTACTATAACAGCCCTCCCCATGCCAGTCAGGGAGCCAATGTAGGAGTTCTGCCAGCTGCTAAGTGTGTCTATACCAATTATACATTCTGGTGCTGGGGAAATGACCACAGAATGAGTCTGTGGACCCACTGGACCCACTGTAAGTCAGACCTGAGCTAACTCCATTAATTACCTGACCTCCATAAGACCGTACTTTAGCTGGAGGACCACAATGACATTTTGGGTCCCCTGGAATCAACATCAGCTCAGAGCCAGGGTCCAGTAGTCCCCAAAATGTCTGATCATTTCCCTTTCCCCAATGCACAATTACCCTGGTAAAAAGCTGGAGGTGTCCTTGGGGGCGGATGGAAGAACGATTCACTGCATAAAATTTCAGTAATGTAGTGGGTCCTTCCTCAAGGGGACCCTGCCTCCACTTCATTCAAGGGATTCTGGGTCTGTAAGGGATTCCAAGTCTGGAAATTGATTGAGATGCTGTGATTCTCTGTTTTTATAATTCAAATTAGTCTTTTGTCCATTCAACCTGGAAGTTTTCTATATGTATAATTTAAGTAGGAATGCAGTAGGCTTCCTATCAATCTTACTTCTAGGATAGGAGCACAGTGATTAATTAGCCAATGACAGAACTCTACTCGAGTCAGGCTATTATGATTGCCACTTTGTCTCTGCTGTCCATTACAGTAGCTATGCCCATCTTGATGGTTGAGTGAGGCCACTTGGCCCTTGCCACCTCAGGATCTAATTATTCCCATTGTATTTAAGTTTTGTAGTTGAGTGACTGCTGTTCCCAACATTGGATCTGGCATACAGAGAAGAGCAATTACAGTGCTCTTCAAAGATGCAGGTGCTGCCCTCACAAATCTATTTTGTAAGGCATTGGTCAAGGGTATAACTTCTGGACCCTCCCAGCTGGGACGAGTAGGTCTCAAGTGGCTAATCCACTTCAGCATCCCAGTCTCCCTAAGCCTTTGCATCTCTTCCTCTATATTAAAACAAGGGAGATCAGGCATTTCCAGCTTATTCACGGTGGGCCATCTTTAAATCCATATTTCAGCTAACAAAGCAAATAAACTATTAGAACCTTTTTTAACTCCCTGAGCTGAAACATTAAATGCAGAGTCCCTACTTAGTGGGCCTAAATCAATAAATTCAGCTGGATCCAACTCTATGTTCCTTCCACCATTATCATACACCCTTAATATCCATTTCTATGTCTGTTCTCCAGATTGCCATTTATATAAATTAGAAAACTCAAACTTTTTTTTTTTTCAGTGTAGCACGCCTTATGGGTCACACTCTCAACTTCAGTGCTAGGGGCCTGCTGGGACTTTGGTCCAGTTATAGGTCTAGAAGTAAACAGAGGTGTTAGGGGTGGCTTCTGAAGAGAATCAACATTATCTTGCCTGGGAACTGCCCCAGGGGAGGTCATCACTGTTGCCTCAGTCAGTGCAGGGTTTGTCTCCTCAGACAAAGGTAGAAAGGCTTATGGCAGCATGGGTCGGAGAGGGGATGTTGCCACTACTGGGGATAAGGAAGCCATTCCTTCTGGCAAACAGGTTCATCAGAGTTTACAAACTCAGTGTCCTCAGCTTCGTCAGGGTCCTCCCACATGTCCCCATTCCAAGTTGCAGGGTCCCACTCTCTTCCAATCAATGCCCTCACTTTAACAGTAGACACCTGGCGAGGCTGTCCATGCACCTTTTGTTGCAGGTCAGCCACTCACACGATAAGAGCTTGTGTCTGTTTTTCCACAATTTCAGCTCTTTCTCTACAGGAGATAAGACTCTCACCCAGGGCAACCTTAGCAGATTTGAGGCTTAGTATCTGCTTTTGAAGCCAGGAGACAGAATCCATGAGTTCATCATTTTCTTTCATCACTTTGTCCACTGGACTTAGGAGCAACCAACCAGCTTCATTATGTTCCTTGATTCTCCACATATGGTCAAAGGTATTATGTATAGAGTCACTAAACTCCTTGCCTCTTACAAGCAGTGAATCAGGAGTGTCAAATGTATTTATTTTGCATAACTCTCTAAACAGTTTCTGCCAAGGACTGTCAGTGCTCTCCACATTATTAGAAGTAGAGTCCTTAGCATTTTGGGGTCTAATCATATTAAGCAGCCAACTTCAGAAACCCCAAAACTAACAGAATAACTCCATCCTTAATATTCTGTTCTTCAGAACCACTCCTGGTACCAAAATCTACATATAGTAGTTTATTAAGTATTAACTTACACAGTCATAAGGTCCCACAATACACTGTCTGCAAGCTAAGGAGCTAGGAGAGCCAGACCAAGTCCCAAAACAGAAGAACTTAGAGTACTTAGAGTCTGATGTTCTAAGGTAGGAGGCATCCAGCACTGGAGAAAGGTGTAGGCTGGGAGGCTAGGCCCATCCCTTCTTTTCATGTTTTTCTTCCTGCTTTATATTCTCTGGAAGCTGATTAGATCATGCCCATCAGATTAAGGGTGGATCTGCCTTCCCCAGCCCACTGACTCAAATGTTAATCTCTGTTGGCAACACCCACACAGACACACCCAGGATGAATACTTTGTATCCCTCAAGCCCATCAAGTTGATACTCAGTATTAACCATCACAACAATGTTCATCTCTAATTTAGTTAACCTGGCCAACAAATTAGCCTGCTCAGTTTTTAAGACCAATAAAGTGAGGGCAAAGAAAATAATGAATCTACAGCTTCAGCAGGTTCTATTCCTCATAATAAAACATGGTGATCAAATACCACAAAACTAAATCTTAAAGAGACCTGCTGCTACTACAAAAAGCCTGGAAATTAAAAATATATATATACACACACACATATATACATGCACACACATATATAAATATGTATATATTCATAATACACATATATTATATACATAATACACATATATACACGATACACATATATAATATATGTACATTATGTAATATGCACATATTACATAATATACAATATTACATACTATACACATATATTATATATACATATATATTAATAAACACACACATATATATATACACACACAGTTAAAGTATGCTAAAAGACCCCTTAATAAACTGCCCTCTATAACCCTTAGGGACTGCAGGTGCTCTGAGGAAACAGGTCTTGCCTCTTAATCATTTGGGCAAGACTACCCTCCTGACTGGAAAGGAAGTTCTCACTGTCGTCGTAGACCGGGAAGCAGGCCTTTCTGGGACTGACATCACTGGCCTCAAGTAGCCTTTTCCTTGGAGCACTGAACAAATTCAAATGTTGGGAGTTTTTAATGCACCTTTAACAATTTGCAAATCCTTAACCCGCTTTTCCAACGAGGTCATCTCCGGGGCAGTCATTCATTTTATGAGTTATCTCAACCCGAGTTCATGTCCTTGGAAAGGACTCTTAGTAAAACACCTGTTGCTATTCCTTTTCCCAAAAGTTTCCTTTCCCATAGTTTTAAAATTGAGTCAACCCCTGCTTTAACTGATAGCAGTAAGAATTCTTCAATACTCTTGCCCATTTTCACACTTAACCTAAATAACAAAATGCAGAGAGATTAGCTCTTTTAAAAGAGGTTCCTGAGGAACTTTGGGCTAAATCCGCAACAGACATTGGAGGAATCCATTNAACAATTTGCAAATCCTTAACCCGCTTTTCCAACGAGGTCATCTCCGGGGCAGTCATTCATTTTTATGAGTTATCTCAACCCGAGTTCATGTCCTTGGAAAGGACTCTTAGTAAAACACCTGTTGCTATTCCTTTTCCCAAAAGTTTCCTTTCCCATAGTTTTAAAAATTGAGTCAACCCCTGCTTTAACTGATAGCAGTAAGAATTCTTCAATACTCTTGCCCATTTTCACACTTAACCTAAATAACAAAAATGCAGAGAGATTAGCTCTTTTAAAAGAGGTTCCTGAGGAACTTTGGGCTAAATCCGCAACAGACATTGGAGGAATCCATTCAGCTCCCCCCAAAAAGTTTCAAATGAACTCAAACAAGCCCCCTTCTAAAATCAGATAATAACCCCTAACCCTGAAGCTCTTGCAGAAATTAAACCAATTACAGCAGAACATAAAGCCAATAATGTAACGGTGTCTTGCACTAACCCCTATAATAATACCACCTGCCTGCAAAGAAACCTCACGGATGAGGGAAGAGCTTTGTCTTTGATAGCTCAACCCTTCTGAAAGTTAACAGACCAGTTCCCTTAAACTGGAAAGGAAAGCCCACACAGCCTTCCATCAGTTAAAAGAAGGACTTCTAAGTTCTCCTGCCTTAGGGTACCTCAATTATTATCTCTCCTTCTTCCTTTTTGTGCGCGAAAGGGAAATGAATATGTTAGGGATCCTTACCCGAAGAAATGGAGACTGACAGACCCCTTGGCTATTATAGCAGCAATTAGAATCAGGAGTAAAGAGATTCGCTCCCTGTATGAGAGCTGTGCTAGCCACTATGGCTTTAGAGGTACGGAGGAGATGGTCGTGGGCTCTCCTCTCTCATCTATACTCCTCATGCCCTGAAAGTTTTCCTCCACTCTCGTGATACCCAACATCTTTCTGCAAATAGACTAACTGCTTATTAGGCTTCGCCATTGGCCTCTCCGCATATTATTCTTTCCTGCTGCAGTAATCTGAATCCAGAAGCCCTCCTTTCCTACTTGATGATGAGAAACCTCGTCATCGTGTAACTGACCAACGACTAAAACCTAGAGTCAATTTATAGGAAACCCCAATGCCAGACGGAATTTCATGGTTTACTAATCAATCATCTAGAACAGATAGTGCAGGAAAAGAGTGTGCTACATGTGCTATATCCACACTCTGTGAAGTAATGGAAGCACCCACTGCTAATGGCCACTTCAGCCCAACATGCAGAACTTTATGCCTTGATCACAGCACTTGTCTTCTGGTGAATGGTCAAACTGCACATATTTACACCATCAGTCCGTATGACTCTGTGGTCGTGCTTTTTGTCTGCTGTGGAAACAAGGAGAATTTTTAACCTCTAGAGGAAACCAAATTACAAATGGAACTTTTGCCATAATTCATTCAATTTAATTCAACCTCTTTTTGCCTCAGCTGTAATCAAAATTCCTGGCCATTCAAAACTGGAGTCTGATGCAGGGAAAGGAGACAACGTGGCAGATCATGCAGTGAGGGCGGCTGCCTCCAGCTCCACAAAGACTGAAAACCCTGTAGTTAGTGTTGGTTATTCTCCAAAAAGGATTTAAATGGTGTTCTTTTTAAAGGGTTTACAAGATGTTCAGTCTTGGGCACATAGAGAAAAATCTTATTGGACTAATGGTTGCATTTTTGGCCCAAAGCAAACCTACTGTATGGTCCCACTAATAAACCAATATCACCATGATCTATGAAGATCCCTTACGGAAAGTGATACTTGAGATGGTTCGCTGGGAAACTGGTAAACTTATATTCTATGAGAAAGTATTGTTAGAGAAACATTTTGAGGGCCACTAAAGAGGCACAGCTGTCTCATACTGTTTGTCCAGAATTCAACCCAGCAGAGATCATTTAGACAATTCCAGGTCCCTTTGATCAGGCTAATGGACCCTTTGAGATTTGGCCAGTGAGTTTCATCCAGCTACCTCCCTATCAAGTTATAAACCATGGTTTGTGTGTTTTCCCTTTGGGTAGATGCACTGTCTTGCTGACAGGCTACTACCTCAGCAGCTACAAAGCTGTTGTTAGAAAAGGTTATCCTACATGGGGCAAACCCTTAGACTTACATGGTGACTGAGGAATGCACCTCACTGGCCATGAGAAAGAGCAAATTTGCCAAGCTTGGCCCATATTACAACCCTTTCTTTGTGCCTATCTCCAATCTTCCATATTGGCAGAAAGAACGAATGGCACTATCAAAACTCAACTGGTGAAATTTGAGGAGGCATTAAAGTTGCCCTGGACAAAGACACTTGCTCTGGTCCTTTTGAGTCTAAGGTCTACAACTTTTGGAAAACATAGCTCGCCGCCTTTTGAAATTATTACTGGGTGGCCAATGCATTTAGCTCACTCTGCTTTTAAAATCCAATTCATCAAAGGAGACAGTTTCCAACACTGTAAAGGAATAATGAAGGCTTTAGACACAAGTTATACCCTGGTGGAACCATCTTTCCATAGTGTGCTTCCAGGAGGTGAAGACACCAAACAGAACAACCTGCCTCCTGGTGATTTTGCCTATTGGGAGAAAAATTTACTAAATCATTGCTTCAACCTCAATAGAAAGGTCCATGTCAGGTGCTCCTTGACCATCTCTGTGCTGCCAAACTAAAAGGTTCACTCTTGGATTCACACTTCTTATGTAAAGGAGGCTCCTACCCCTGCTGCAGTTCAGAAACAGTCAGAGGTCTGAAGCTGAAATTGACCTAGGAGTGGAGCAGAGAATAGCTAAAGTTGACTGCGCACCCAAGACCCCCAGCGCAGGCCTGGATATCATTAAGCTCCGGGAAATATTTGGTTTTGTGTCTGTTGCTTTCCCTATACTCCAACTTTTTGTCTTTCACTCTCTTACACAACAGAATTCCTTTAAATTATATCTTGCCCAACCACTGTAGCAAATTCCTCATGTTATACTGGATAAAAACATCTAGCAAAGCAGAAACTGAGTTGGAAATATTCGGGCACTCACTAATGAGCTAAATAGAGCATTCACCATGGAAATATTCAGCTATTTGATCTCTTCAGAAGGTGGCTAAAATCCAGTCTTCAGCTTTTGTTACTTACTATTGTGACTATTGTTGTTATTGTTGCAAAACTTAAGTCACTTCTCCTTATCCATGTGTGCTTAGAAATCAGTTTAACCAAAGTAACAGTCCTTAGAAGCATGATATGATTAATCAAGGCTATGATGTGGAAAACACATCTGATCTGACAATTCTAGGGACCTAAGCAGGCTTGAGAGTTTTCCTTTCAAAACCCCCTGTTACTCAAATGTAACCCAGTCTAGTCTTATATTCCCATAGGCCTAGAGACCCTCCAATAAGGAACGTGACTCCCTGGGACAGGTGTATCCCAGCGACAAAGAACAAAATCAGACTCACCAGTTAATCTGAGATGACTTCTGGATAAAGATCTTGATCAAGAGGGCAACATGTGGAAGTTGAGGTAACTAAGGCTTTCTAAAGAGGGGTTGGAAGATGGTGACAGCTTTGCTCCCACACCTGCTAGATGCTCCGACAGACTTGAGGAAGCAACTGAAGTCACTGTCCCCCAGCCTTCAACAACTCTTCACTAGGACCACACTAATTAACTCACCAACCAGAACAGGTTTGCAATTTAGGATCGCTACCCAGACAGCAAATGGCTATGTTGCAGACATGCACAGCCCTCAGAACTGACCGTCCTCTCTTCCGGAGAATACATGAGTATCATGTCCAGGCCCAGCTGCAGGACTCATAGCGTGACCCTAAGGTAATATGAACCTGGCTCCCTTAAATGGTTTGCTTTTTCAACTTCCCTAAGATTTTTGGCATTGCCATGGAGCGGCTGGCACGGGCAGCGCTGGCACAGTTGTTCAACTCTCTGGCTGTGCAGCCTCTTGTCCACCACACAGTGATGGGCCATGTGATTACCAGGCCATGGCCAGGACCTGGGGACAGCGGGGCTGAGTAGGACTCAGGGCCTCATCAAGGAGTGGCCTCCAAAACCAGCTCTTTGTGAAAATCCCCTTCAAAAACCCTCTCATGCACTTGCCTCGCAAGATGCTCTTCAGGGCTGTCCTGATGCAGTATATTCAAATGGCAACTCTATGTTTCTCAGATCAGTGCTGTTTCCTTTGGCCTCTGTATCCACCTTTTTTTTTTTTAAGTTAGCAATGTGTTTCACCCAATTCACCCTTCCAGCTGCTGCTCCAGAGATCTGTGCCTCTTTGCAGTAAAACCCTTGGGTCATCCTGTGAATTCCCATTCCTCCCCTTCTTTTCTGTCTTAAACTCACTCCAGCTGGACTTCTGCCTCCTCCAGGCCCCATGATGGTGACAGTCCTGTGCAGTTGCCCTACTGGAACTCCCTCAACGTGGTCATGGTCTGTGCTCCCTGGAAAGCAGGACTTACCGGCTTGAAGGACACGGTGCCATCTTGATCGTCCCTCGAACCCACTGCTCATTCTCGGACTCCCTGCTGGTCCTTACACATCTTGAAGACCTTTTAACTGTGGCCCTTTTGACTCAGGGCTCAATGTTTGGTCTTCGTAGCGTTTCCCTCTATTTTAAACGATGTCTCTCTGATGAGGATTCACCAGTGGGTAGGAATCTCCAGCTCACACCCATTCCTGCTCTGTCTACCTCACATCCCAGCTGGAGTGTCAAACAGGCTTTTCCAGCTTCACCGATCCCAAAATGAAAGTCCAATCTTCCCCCTGTGAAGTGCTTCTTCCAGAGCCCCCACCTCAGTGGATGGCTGCTTTTATTTCTCCTTATGTTTGTTCAGGTAAAAAAATTTGTGAGGTCATTTTTGACCCTTCTCTTTACCGCACGTTGCAAACCCAAACAATGAGGGAATCTGTTGGCCCCATGGCCAAACATGACCCAAATCTGATTACTCCCCACCTCCTTTCCAGGTGCAGCCTGGTCCAGCGCTGTCCTCTCTGGGCTGTGTCAGGGCGGCAGCCTGACCACTCCTCCGTCTCTGCTGCACCCACAGCCCTGGCCAGCCTGCAATGTGTCCTGGGCACAGCATCCAAAGCTCTCTCGGACCATTTTACTCCTCTGTTCGGAATCCTCAGGAGGCCACTGCCTTACTGAGGGAGGCCCAAATTTCTAGTAACAGCCCCTGGTGCCCGCCGATGTTCTGGTTGCCACCACTTTTCCGACCTCAGCTCCTGTGCTCTCCCAGGCCGCGCTGGCCTCCCTCGTTCCCCTCATGTGTCCAGTGCACCTCCACCTTAAGGTCCTTCTCGTGGCTCCTCTGTCTGCCTCGAATCTTTCCTCCAGAGCCTGTTGGATTTTCCCCCCACCCTTGCAAGCTTTCCCTCAAACACCACCGCCTTCTCAGTAGGGGTGACATGGCCACCCTGGCTGACTCTGCTCATCCCCCACGCTCGCCTGTCTGGGCCTCCTGGACCCCTCTGCTTCCTCTTTCTTTCGCAGCACATTTAACCTGTAACAAACTCTATGCTTTCTCATTCGTTTGGTTCACTCTTCTTTGTCTGTCTCCCTCAGGACACTGCAGACTCCACCAGGCAGGAATTCCTGTTGCATTTACATCAGTATCATTAGCAAATAAGATCGTGCTGACTCTGGAGTTGGGTTGTGAAGTTGGATTTGGGGTGATGGGGTGAAGGAGTAAACTCAGGTAGACGTCAGGTGATAAACAGCCCTGAAAATACAGAAATAGACTGGAGGTCGATTCTGGGAAACCCATAAAGACAGTGAAGTGAGGACCAGCATTGTTGGACTTGACTCTAGAGAGGTACCTGGCTGCAGTGGTGAGGGGATGGGAGCTGGGAGCCTGGGCTGAACCAAGGTGGAGAGCGGGAGATGAACTGAGCAAGAACTTTTCAAAAGGCAACCCAGCAAAGACATTTTGCCATGCACACCTGGCTTCATGGCAAGGCAATTAAGTAAGAATTAGAGAAGGAGAGACTGGCTCAGTGTCAGGGAGCCCTGCTCCATTTGGGCATCTCCATCTCGGTGGGACAGTGCAGGGCACTGGGCTTCTCCCTCTTGCATGGGCCAGGCAGTCTCTGCAGCCTTCTGGTCCTGCTGTCTCATGCACACCATCCATTTTCTCTCTGTCTCACATTTTTGTTTTCTGATTTAAAATGTGTATGATGGGGACAAGATTAAGTAGTACTCTCATGGTAGGCAAGATATGAATCTTCCTTGAAGTGGCACATAGAATGAATGGGGGGTAACTGGCCCATGGAGAACACTCGATAAAGCTCAGGGATGAACACAATCTCAGCAATCATGGAGTCAGAATGTGCTGCCATTAGCTCAGAAACATGAAGCTGAGATCACTGAAGGACGGAGTCTCGGGGCTCTGGGGTCGGGGACTCAGTCCCAGCTCAGGGTCTCCAGGGGTCGGGGATATGGTCCCAGCTCAGGGGCTCCAGGGGTCGGGGACTCAGTCCCAGCTCAGGGTCTCCAGGGGTCGGGGGTCTCAGTCCCAGCTCAGGGTCTCCAGGGGTGGGAGCAGCCAAAAACCCCTCTCAGGCTGGGATGAGGGCCAGGGTATGGGGCTCCAGGGGTCCTGCTCTCCCTCTGTGACTCTGTTCCTCTTCTCGGACTCCCGCCTTCCACTGCTGCTTCTCTGCTCTGTCCTGTTCTCTCATTTTTGTAGCTCAAAAATGCCCCACCCTCTCCAGGTCCCATCTGACTTCTAACTTTTCTCAGTTCAAGCATCCAGAGAAGCCAACGCATACCTCTGTGTTCCTGGTGACCAGGAAAGAAACTCGATGTCCAGCTCCTGGTGACCAGGAAAGAAGCTCGGTGGGCTGGCCCTCCCAGGCTGTGTTCTAGTTTCCGTTGACTAGGAAAGAAACTCGGTGTCTAGTTTCTGGTGACCAGGAAAGAGATGCAATGTGCCGGCTCCCCCAGGCCACTTGGCCAGGCGGGGTCCACCTGGACACCATCACCAGTCATGCTGATGAGGGGCTGAGGCTCAGGGCATGGAGGCCACTGCCAACGTTGGCCCATGGGCGCTTGGAGCAGTAAGAACTGGCCCTCGGCTCCAGGTCCTCACCTGCAAATTCACGGGTGAGGAAGCCCACAGCTCCAGGTCCTCACCTGGGTCTCCCTCCCACCTTGCAGGGCAGCCCTGGGCCCTGGTGTGTGAGGCTGAGGCAGGTGCCAGGGACGCTGTGGCACTCGGTGCTCCTGGGAAGGGATGTCATTGAGTCCCTCAATTCCAACACCATGGAGGAAATCCCCTAGGATATGTCCTCCTAGAGATTCGGGGGCACCAAATCCTCGCTGGGTGAAGGGGCCTGAGCCCACCTGAGCCAGGGGCAGGCACATTGTGTTTGCTCATCCCTGCCCTGCAGCAGCCACCTGACACCTGTGTCCCACCATTGGGCCATGTGTGTGCCGGGGCTTGACTGGAGCCCGAGAAAGCAGGTAGGGAGAACAGAACCTGAGCTGTGGATGCTCCGCACAGAGACACAGCAAACCCGCTGTGGCTGCACCTGGACCAGCCTTCGCCTCCAGTGAGCTCTTGCGGTTTCACTGGGTTCCGTGAATGCAGCTTCACCCTTTGAGCTTCGGCTGGCAGTAGCCCCTCGGACACCTCCCTGATCCTCGGCGCCCTTCTGTGAATCATCCTAACCCCTCACATGCCGCCGGAACCACAAGCATCACCCTGGGTGAGACCATCGGTGGTTTGCAGGCCTGTCCTGGAGGTCCCACACCAAGGGAGTGCTGAGGGCTTCCTGGCCGGAGACACTGCTAAGACCTCGGGAAGCAGGCTTTGCTACAGGAGAGTGAAGGACAGAGGGTTTGCATTTCCCACGTAAAAAGCCAAGGCAGGAATGAGCCGGGAGTGTGTGGTGTGGGGGAAGAGGGAGCACAGCCCACAGGCAGGCAGATCCGCACTGGAGGCCATGGGCGTGGGGCCCCTGGCTACCAAGGGCGGAGGGGTTGGCCGAGTTCCTCTGGGCCTGTTGGGACCACTGGGCATTGGCCGAGAGTTCTTTTGCAGTCACAGAGGCAAGGGTGCCATTCTTTTGAACAAATCCAGATTCCTCTGAGTGAATGGCAGGTGTGGTCCACTATGGCCAGCAGTCTGCAGGGCTGGTCCTCTGCACGAGGGAGGCCGTTCTTGTGGAGGCCGAGGTGCACAATGATTCCAGGCAGCCCTACTCGGCTGCTTCTCTGGCCTCTACAATCATGTGGCATCTCTCCAGGTGACAGTTTTAATCAGGAACAGACAGAGCTCAAAGGGTGCTTCAGTTGCATTGTGAAGATGACCTGGAATCAGGGGCACTCATCCAAGTCTTCAGATGCACTGAAGAGAGAGGGATTAATCATGACTGTAGTTTCCATTTCACTGACATGCACAGCGCTCAGAACTGACCGTCCTCTCTTCCAGAGGATACTCCAGTACTGGCTTCCAGCCACAGTTATGGGGCTCACAAAGTGACCCCAAGGTAACATGAACCTTGCACCCTGTTTTGTTTTCTTAACTTCACTGAAGCTTTCAGCATTGCCAGGGAGAGGTTGACTTAGGCAGAGTGGACACACACCCTCGATGTACTGGATGTCTGGCCTCTTGTGCACCACACAGCGGTGGACCATGTGATCACCAGACCACAGCCAGGTGGCCTGACCAGGGCTCACAGCTGGGCTGTGTGGGGAGAAATTAGAGGGAGCTGTCTGGTGGCAAGTGGTCAAGTGGGAAGGGAAGGCACTTGGAAGATGCCTGAGCTCTGAGACCGAGGTTGACCTCCAGCCTGGAAGAGCTGAGACTGATGTCCTTCACCAGGTCAATGTGCACCTGAGCTCTCTGTGCAGGGGAAGAATTGGGCGCTGACGGGAATTCCGCTGTGCAGCACCTTGTAGTTAATCTTGACAGCAACCCTGCGAGGTGCTTGTCTTCACTATTTACAGATAGGACATCTGAGGTTCAGAGAGATTAAGCTGTATCACCTGGGAGATGTCAACCACATTTCAAAGCCGAGTGCTCCTCCAGGGCTGCTGTTTCCCATGAAAGTTATCTCCCTACACATAGGCTGCAACGTTACAGGATGGGGGTGATATTTCTTGGGCAGCTACTGCTAGTCAGGAATATGTATCCATCTCTGCAGTTCCACAACACGTCTGCTGCATTCAATCATCAGCTCCATTTGACAGGTGGTCACTGTGCCTGGTGCTCTCCACATCACCTGGGGGACCTGTATACTGACCCTCCCTTGCATTTGATAATAAACCTCAGCATGGGCCTGCAGAATACAGGTCTGGGCTCCTGTCCCATCTGGAGGTTCTGAATGGAGAGCTTGGGGGTCCTCATCTCCTAGCCTGGTCGTGAACTCGAGTCTCAAGGCAACCCACTGCCGTCCTGGAAGAGTACCCTTGCTGGAAGGTGTGGGGTTTTATGGGCAAAGACCCCTCAAAGCTTTGCACCTGTTCCCAGGTAGCCTTCAGATAGTAGTAACCGCTCAACACAGGGCATAGTGTACATTCAGCTTTCACTGCAGCAGGCGGGGGTCAGTGAAGAATAAGGGCTATCACAGAAGTCAAAGAGTGAGCTGAAGTCCCCACGTTCAGAACAGTGGCTGTGGCTCTCTAGGTCTGGCATGGGACTGAAGCTCTCTCCACAAAGACAGCAGCATGGCCAGACACAGTGGCTCACACCTGTCATTCCAGCACTTTGGGAGGCCGAGGTAGGCGGATCACTTGAGGCCAGGAGTTCCAGACTAGCCTGGCCAACATGGCGAAATCCTGTCTCTATTAAAAAATACAAAAATTAGCTGGGTGTGGTGTTACATGCCTGTAATCCCAGCTACTCGGGTGGCTGAGGCACAAGAATTGCTCGAACCCTGGAGGCGGAGGTTGCAGTGAGCTGAGATCGCACTACTGCACTCCAGCCTGGGAGACAGAGTGAGACTCTGTCTCAAAACAAACAAACAAACGAACAAACAAACAAACAGCATCGCCCCGCGCCCAGGAAGAGGAATGACTTTGCATGATTGCTCCGTCCATGTGTTACCATTTGAAATTCAAACAGTTAAATGTGCTATAAATATATCCTACACCTGGCTTTGGGGAGAGCTTGGAGCTCATTTCTTTCAAGTAATAGGAACCTCTTTGTGGCTTTGCTGTGTCTAAAATTTGCAGTGATGTTTTCACCATTTGAGGCAAATCAATGCAGGGAAAAATGGAGAAAGTAAGTGAAATGTAGCACATACACTTTAAAGTATGAAAAAATGTAAAACTCTAACACCTCTATTCTGCTATGCATGATATCTACATGCTGTTAAACTGGGCGCTTCACCATTTCCAGTTTCAGTGGACAGGCACGTCTGAGGCCCTTGCTTTATCCCAGGCACTGCTGCATTCTGGGAATGCAGAGAGTAACCTGCTTTGGAAGGATTTAGAGGGCCTTCCGCATGCAGGCACCCAGGGGCCTGCCTCGGCCTTCACGGAGATGGGACAGGACACCAGCATTTCGCAACAAGCACTTGTAACTTATCAAATGCACGTGTGAGATCCCGGAAAGAGGAGCATGGTGTGGAGAGGAAGCGGGCAGCGGGAAGACTGACGAAAAGGGCCAACTTCAGCGCGGTAGCCGGGAGCCCAGGAAAATGAGTGCATTCAGTGGCGAGGTGAGGGGAGTGGTAGCCAGCAGTCGGGATGCAGGGGGAAGCTGGCACCTACTGGGAGTTGAGAAGGACTCGAAGAGAAGGCCTCACTGGGCCTGGATAGAGAAAGAAGGGTTGGGTGTAGCCAAGCTGACCTGGTGCAGAGGGCACATGTCCCTGAGAGTAGAGCACCCTCAAGGGCCTCCGTGTGCTGGGTATGGGGCTGGGCACAGTGAGGCCTGGGGGAAGGAGGTGAGCTGGGGCTGGGGTCCGTGAGGCAGGGCTGTGCCGAGTCCTTCCTGCTGTGGAGGGGTGCCTGACTCCCCTTCCCATGAAGGTGAGGCCTGCTTTGGTCGCTCCAGCTGTTGACAGGAGGGAAACCCAGGAGCCCTATGTCCTCTGTGTGGTGAGCCCAGGACCTCCATCTGTGTGAGTGAACCGGGGCCTCTGCCTGTATGAGTCGGTGGCCTCTGTCCGTGTGAGTGAGCTGGCGGTCTCTGTGTGAGTGAGCTGGCGGTCTCTGTCCGTGTGAGTGAGCTGGTGGCTTCTATCCATGTGAGTGAGCCGGGGCCTCTGTCCGTGTGAGTGAGCTGGCGGTCTCTGTGTGAGTGAGCTGGAGGTCTCTGTCTGTGTGAGTGAGCTGGAGGTCTCTGTCTGTGTGAGTGAGCTGGAGGTCTCTGTCTGTGTGAGTGAGCTGGAGGTCTCTGTGTGAGTGAGCTGGAGGTCTCTGTCCGTGTGAGTGAGCTGGCGGTCTCTGTCCGTGTGAGTGAGCTGGTGGCCTCCATCCATGTGAGTGAGCCGGAGCCTCTGTCCATGTGAGTGAGCTGGCAGTCTCTGTCCATGTGAGTGAGCTGGCGGTCTCTGTGTGAGTGAGCTGGCGGTCTCTGTCTGTGTGAGTGAGCTGGTGGCCTCCATCCATGTGAGTGGGCTGGAGCCTCTGTCCGTGTGAGTGAGCTGGTGGCCTGTGTACAGCCCGAATCACTCAGAGGCCTTGGAACCTGTGAGTCTGAGCCGAGGAGCTCCCTGGTGGGTGGGCGGGTGGGCAGGCCACGGCCCAGAGCTCTGCAGGGCTCACGAGAAGCTACAGGGGTGCAGCCAGTGGACCAGGCAGCCTGTGACTGACCCAGAGAGCAGACGATGGTCCTCGCAGGGCCAGAGGCAGCCACTCATGCTAGACAGCACAGCAGTGGGACCTGAGAGGTGGAAGCCAGGAAATCCCCCCATGGAGAGAAAGGCAGCCTCAGGTGGACCGCTGGGTGAGGGCTCAGACAAGCAGAGATGAGAGTGAGTGTGCAGGTGTGGGGTGCGTGCATATGTGTGTGTGCACATGTGTGGGGTGTGTGCTCATGTGTCGGGAGTGCACATGTGTGGGGCTATGGTGTGTGCACACATGTGGGGTGTGTGTACAGATGCCTGCAAAGTGGATGCGTGCTGCTAGGGGTGTGTGACTGTGTGTTGTCTGTGTGAGCATATGAGTGTGGCCCCCTGTGTGGGAGTCTGTGAGTGTGCCCCATGTTTTCTGTGTGCATGTGTGTATGTGAGAGCAAGTCCCACATCCTGTGTGTGTGTTGTCTGTATGTGTATGAGAGTGTCCTGTGTCTTCTGTGAGTGTGTGACTATGTGTGAGTACATGAGTGCCTCCCGTGTTCTCTCTGTGAGAATGTGTCCCGTGTCTTCTGTGTCTGTGTGAGAGGGGGTCCTGTTCACGTGTGTGGGAAAATGTCACTGTGTAGCCTGTGTGTGTGAGTGAGTATATGAGAGTGTCCCATGCCCTCTGTGTGTGTCTGAGTATGGAGAGTATCCCATGTCCTCTCTGCACGAGTGTGTGTCCCGTGTTCTCTCCATGTGTGAATGTGTGAGTGTCCCGTGTCCTCTCTGCCTGTGAGTGTGTGTCCCATGTTCTGTCTGAGTGTGAGTGAGAGTGTCCCATGTCCTCTGTGTGTGTGGGGGAGTGTCCTGTCTGCATGTGAGTGTGAGAGGGTCCTGTGTCCTTTCTCTGTGTGTGTATGTGAGTGTCCCATGCCCTGTGTGTGTCTGAGTACGGAGAGTGTATCCCGTGTCCTCTCTGCATGTGCATGTGTGTTACGGTGTCCTGTGTCCTCTCTGTGTGTGTGAGTGTATTCCTTGTCTCTGCTTGTGAGTGTGTCCTGTGTGACACCCTCACACGCTCGCACACAGAGAGGTCACAGGACACCCACACACTCACACACTGACTTTTACTGGGAGCTGGGGTGAAAAGTGCTCCCTCCCTGAGCAGGAGTCCTGGGACCCTTTCTGGGGACAGGTCAGTGCCTGACTGAGTCATGAGTGCAGTGATTCCCAAGTACAGCCTTTGTCTTCCGGCCCCACAGCGAGGTAGAGGGCTCTGGGCAGCTGCATGGAGAAGGAAGGGGCTGCCCACGGTGCGCAGTGGCTCTGTGAGAGAGCGCACGGTGGATGTGGCCAGGTGTGGTGGCCGAGATCATGAGGACAGTAGGGCTTTCATAGATCTACCCGTCAGTGGCCATGTACAACCCCCAGCCTGCTGAGGGGCAGAGGCTCAGAGGCCAGTAACCAAAAGGCAGACACTGGCAGATGCCAGAGGCAGGCACTACACCCGACACCTGTCCCCATGACTCCTGGCAACCCTGCGAGACCCTCACCACACAGACGCCACTCCAAGGGGCGGGGGTCCTCAGGCATGTGTGGCTGCCTTCTCAGCTCCCCGAGGTCCCACAGGAGTGCCCCATCTTACCTGGAAGAACCCTTAGGCAGAACAGGGGCTTGAGAGACCAATGAAGTTTTGACGTTTGCTGAGACATAACTAAGGTGACCTTTTTTGGCCCACTTTTGTACTTTTTTTGAAGACACTAGGTGCATTGTAATAGTTGTGCTTCCCACTGTGAAATAATTTGCTGGGAAAAATCCTCAGAAATAAATGGTAAGTAGTGTGCATTGTTTACTGGAAAGGTTGGCAAGGGGAGGAACTGCGCCTTCGGAGGGATCACTCGTGGAGAGTGCCACACTGGGCGCTTGGTGCAGTGTATTTTATTTAATTCTTGCAGTAACTCTCTAAGGTAGGAATCATGCTCCTCGTTTCTAAAACAGAAAGACTGAGACAGAGGATACGTCATTTGCCCTGCGTCTCCCAGCCAGAAAGTGGTCGAATTGGAAGAGACCTCTGTCAGAGGCGCAGCTGTCATTCTTGGCAGGAGAGACTCCCGTGTTTGCTCAGCTTCTGCCCACAGGAGACACAGAGAAGAGGGTCTGTACCCTGCTAGGGCAGGCGGGGGCTCAAGGCCTCCCAGGGGTCTGGGACATCAGGACAGATACCCTGGGAGCTCAGGACCAAGAAGATGGGCTTGGGGGAGCTGGTCCCCATCTGCCCCTGATGTTCCTTTTGGGGCCATGAGCTGCCTTTCCCCACTGTGCAGGCAGGTGGGGCAGGTGTGCTATAAGCCTGCACCCCCTGCAGGACGTTGCCACAGCTGGCTCTGCCCTGCAGCACACATGGGGAATTGTCTTCCAGGGAGAGCGGCCTCCTTACCCGCCAGACACGGGAGTCTCTCCTGCCAAGAACGAGAACTGTGCATCCAACGCAGTTCTCATCCAGTTTGACCACTTTCTAGCTGGGAGACGCAGGGCAAATAACTTGTTCTCTGTGAGTCTCAATCTTTCTGTTTTAGAAACGAGGAGTATGACTCTTACCTTAGACAGTTACTGCGAGAGTTGAATCAGATGCACGGCACCAAGTGTCCAGTGTAGTGCTCTCCTCTAGTCATCCCGCCGCGAGTGATCCCTCTGTGCCTCTGTGTGGCTGCTGAGGCCGGGAGGCTGGGGAGGGGCGGCCACGGCTGTGGCTCTGGGTTGCGAATGCACCCCAGGACAGCACAAGCTGAGAGCGCCAGGGGCAGGCGGGTGGTGTGCAGCTGTGTGAGTGCTGGTGGGGAATGGGGAGGGGATAAGAGCTTGGTTCAATATAAACAAGAGTTTGTGCATCCATGTCAGTTGCCGGGACTGATGTGGGCTGCCTGGGGAGCTCATGTGGATGACAAGGGCTGCCTGGCCTGCCTTGACTCCCACAGACAACTCGGGAGAGGCTCATTACTGGGGCCGGCACTTCCTGACTCATTCGAAAGCTGGCCAGGCAGCCTCTGGACCAGGCCTTGGCATTAAGTCTTCTGGACAGTGAGCACTAGGTCTCTTCTAAACCGTAGGTCATGGAAGCTTCAGGCTGGAAAGCAGGGACCCCAGGGCAGCCAGCTCAGCAGGGCTGTAAAACAAGATGTCAGCAGAGTGTGTGCCCTCACTGAAGCAAGCAGCAGCGTCTGGCTGCCTGGCCTACCTAGGGCTGCTGTGACACATTCACACACGTGGTGGCTTCAAACAACAGACAGTTATTCTTTCAGTTCTGGGCTGGAAGCCAAACGCAGGTGTTGGCAGGGCCACGCTTCCTCCACAAGCTCTGGGGGAGAATCCCTCCTTGACTCTTCCGGGCCCTGGGGGCTCCAGGCGGCTCCAGGCCTTCTCCAGTCCATGGCCGCATTACGGCAGTCTCTGCCTGTATCGCCATCGGGCCGTCCTCCCTCTGCATGAGGCTCTGCG
This sequence comes from Rhinopithecus bieti, assembly GCF_001698545.2. Taxonomy (NCBI): domain Eukaryota; kingdom Metazoa; phylum Chordata; class Mammalia; order Primates; family Cercopithecidae; genus Rhinopithecus; species Rhinopithecus bieti. Next base: position 2,586,741 of record NW_016821253.1, on the reverse strand, counting down.
ACCTCACCTCTTCCATCAAGAAGCCAGCGACTGCACATAGGGTCTACCTTAAGTCCTCCCGTGATGACATCTGCACACTCCGTATTCCAAACAAGGTCACACAGGCACCAAGGTTAACACTCGGATTTGTCCTTTTGGGGACATAATTGGCACACAGCACTGGCTAAGCTCTATCCAAAGGGGAGTTAATTTGGGCAAGGAATAGAGATTCTGGGAAGAAAAGCAGGAAGGCAGAGCTAAAACAAATAGACAAATGATAAAAACAGCAACAAAGTAAAACTTGGGTGGCTTCCTGAGCCCTCCTGCACCAGAAACATCTGGAGAATGATGTAATACCTGCTGTCTGGCCCTCCCTGCAGCCTTGATAGCAAGCTGGAGCTGTCATCCCCTGGGCTCTGCTGTGGGGATGGCGCCCACCTTATCCTGGTTCAGGACTCACTCTCCTGAGTTTCTCCTACTCTGTCTTTCCTAAGGCTGACCCTGCTTCGGTCTGGTGCCTCATGGGGTCCCTGCTGCACGTCTTTCACCTCCTGCTTCCACAGCTCAACCCCAGCAATGGATTCCCAGGCAACGCGGTAAGATACCAGAGCTGACTTGCCTATGCCCCTAGCTCTTGTCTCCGGCAGGTACTGCACTGTGCCTCTGTGATCCAGGTGTGCATGAGACGGTGTGGTTCTGTGTCCCCACCAAAATCTCATGTTGAATTGTAATCCCCAGTGTTGAGGGAGAGACCTAGTGAAAGATGATCAGATCATAGGGCCAGATTTCTACCTTGCTGTTCTCATGATAGTGAGTTCTCATGAGATCTGGTTGTTTAAAAGTGTGTAGCACTTCCCCTGTCATTCTCTTTCTCTCTCTGACCATGTGAAGACCTGCCTGCTTCCCTTTCACCTTCCATCATGACTGTAAGTTTCCTGAGGCCTCCCCAGAAGCAGAAGCTTGCACAGCCCACAGAACCATGAGCCTATTAAACCTCTTTTCTTTATAAATAACCCAGTCTCAGATATATCTTTATAGCAGTGTGAGAACAAACTAATACAGGAAATTGGTACAAGAGAACTGGGGCATTGCTATAAAGATACCTGAAAATGTGGAAGTGACTTTGGAAATGGGTAATGGGTAGAGGTTGGAACAGTTTAGAGGGCTCAGAAGACAGCAAGATGTGGGAAAGGTTGAAACTTCCTGGAGACTTGTTGAATGGTTGTGACCGAAATGCTGATAATGATATGGACAGTGAAGTCCAGACTGAGGTGGTCTCAGATGGAGATTAGGAAATTATTGGCAATTGGAGTAAAGGTCACTCTTGCTATGCTTTAGCGAAGAGCCTGGCAGCATTGTGCCTCTGCTTGAGGGATCTGTGGAACTCTGAACTTGAGAGAGATGATTTAGGGTATCTGGCGAATGAAATTTCTAAACAGCAATGTGTTCAAGATTTGGCCTGGCTGCTTCTAACAGGGTGTGCTTATATTCATAAGCAAAAAAAGAAAAAATTTCCTGAAACTGGAATTTATATTTATTTATTTATTTATTATACTTCTAAGTTCTAGGGTACATTGTGACATAACGTGGCAGGTTTGTTCATATTATACTTGTGCCATGTTTGGTGTGCTGCCACCCATCAACTTGTCAAGCACCCCTCAATTTCGTCATTTATATCAAGGTATAACTCCAAGCAATCCCTCCCCCCTTTCCCCCCCCATGGATAGGCCCCAGTTTGTGATGTTCCCCTTCCTGATCAAGTGATCTCATTGTTCAGTTCCCACCTATGAGTGAGGACTATGTGGTGTTTGGTTTTCTTGCTTAGTATAGTTTGCTTTTGCTAAGAATGAGGTTTTCCAGCTGCATCCATGTCCCTACAAAGCGATGCAAACTCATCCTTTTTATGCTGCATAATATTCCTATGGTTATATGGCCACATTTTCTTAATCCAGTCTGTCACAGATGGACATTTGGTTTGATTCCAAGCTGATTGCTATGGAAGTGCCGCATAATACATACAGAATGGAAACATTTTGTAATCTACCATCTGACAAAGGCTAATATCCAGAATCTACAAGAACTAACAAATTACAAGGAAAAAAACAAACAACCCCATCAAAAAGTGGCAAAGGATATGGAACAGACATTTCTCAAAAGAAGACATTCATACAAGCACAGATACATGAAAAATGCTTCATCATCACTGCATCAGAGAGATGCAAATCAAACCACAATGAGAAACATCTCACACCAGTTAGAATGGCATCATTAAAAAGTCAGGAAACAACAGGTGCCTGGGAAGGATGTGGAGAAATAGGAACACTTTTACACTGGGTTGTGGGATTGTAAACTGTTCACCATTATGGAAAACAGTATGGCGATTCTCAAGGATCTAAGAATAGATGTACCATATGACCCAGCACCCACTACTGAGTTATATACCCAAAGGATTATAAATCATGCTGCTATAAAGACATATGGAATTTATATTTAAAAGGAAAGCGGAGCATAAAAGTTTGAAAAATTTTCAGCCTGGTCGTGTGATAGAAAAGAAAACCCATTTTGGAGGGGGGAATCCCAGCCAGCTTCAGAAATTCACATAAGTAAAAAAGATCCAAATGTTAATAGCCAAGATGATGGGGAAAATACTTCCAAGACATTTCAGAGACCTTCACAGCAGCCCCTCCCATCACAGGAGGCCTCCCTGGAGGCCTAAGAGGGAAAAATGGTTTTGTGGGCCAGGCCAGGCCCAGGACCCCACTGCTCTGTGCAGCATTTGGACATGACACCCTGCTTCCCAGTCACTATAGCTCCAGCCATGGTTAAAAGGGTCCTAGATATGTCTCAGGCCACTGCTTCAGAGGTTGCAAGCCATAAGAAACCTTGGTGGCTTCCACATGGTATTAAGCCATTGGGTGTACAGAAGGCAAGAGTTGAGGCTTGGGAGCCCCCACCTAGATTTCAGAGAATGTAGGGAAATGCCTGGATGTCCAGGGGGAAGTCTGCTTCAGGGGTGGAGCCCTCATAGACAACCTCTACTAGAGCAGTATGGAGTTCTCTACTAGGGGAACGTAGGGGGTCTCCACTGGGGCACTGCCTAGTGGAACTGTGAGAAGAGGGCCACCATCCTCCTGCCCCCAGAATGGTAGATTCACAGACAGCTTGCACTGTGCCCCTGTAAAAGCTGCAGACACTCAATGCCAAGCCTTGAGAGAAGCTGTGGGAGTTGAGCTCTATACAGACACAAGACAGAGGTGTCCAAGGCCTTGGGAGACCACCCCTTGTATCAATGTGGCCTGAATGTAAGACATGGAGTCAAAGGAGATTACTTTGAGCTTTAACATCTAATTACTTCCCTGCTGGGTTTTGAACATGTATGGGGCATGTAGACCCTTTGTTTTGGCCAATTTATCCCATTTGGAATAGGAGCATTTATCCAGTGCCTGTAACTTGGAAGTAACTAACCTGTTTTTGATTTTACAGACTCATAGGTTGAAGGGACTTGCCTTATTTCCAGATGAGACATTGGACTTGGACTTTTGAGTTAATGCTGGAATGAGTTAAGACTTTGGGGGACTATTGGGAAGGCATGATAGTGTTTTGAAATATGAGCAGGACATGAGATTTGGGAGGGGCCAGAGGTAGAATGATATGGTTTGATGGTGCTCCCACCCAAATCTCATGTTGAATTGCATTCCCCGTGGAATAAAATGAAGGTGATTGGATCATGAAGGTGAACATCCCCTTTGTTGTTGTTGTGATAGTGAATGAGCTCTCATGAGATCTGGTTGTTTGAAAGTGTGTAGCACTTACCCTTTCACTCTCTCTCTCTCTCCTGCTGGCTACATGAACATGTGCTTGCTTCCCCTTCACCTTCTGCCATGATTGTAAGTTTCCTGAGGTCTTCTCAGCCATGCTTCCTGTAAAGCCTGTGGAACTGAATTAATTAAACTTCTTTTCTTCCTAAACTACCCAGTCTCAGGTAGCTCTTTATAGCAGTGTGAGATTTGACTACTACAGTGGTCATCTCTTGCCCACTCTATTTTAAATACACCAGATGCTGTTAATCTGGCCTGCTTTATTTATCCCCACCATCTTTGTGTTTTGGTTTTGCTTTTGTTCTGGTGCAAGCCTGTTTACTTGAAGATTGTTAATTCTATCTATTTTGAAGTGACCAATCTCATAATGATTCTACAAGGAATTCAATAATATTATCCCCAGTTTAGAAAATTTTGTTTAAAACCCTTGCCATTCCACAGTCTACACAAGGAGTTAGTTCAATCACTATGCCCACTGCACAGACGAGGAAACTGATTTTGAACAACTGTGACTGGGAGATCATTTCTGCAGCCTGACTCTAGAGCTTGAGTTGTGTTTCTCTATCTTGCAATGTTGATAAAAATCACCTCCCCCAGAGGGTTCTCCCCAGGCCTTAGGTCTCACCTAGCAGATGGCGGAATATTTATGGACAGGTCACTGGACATTTCCAGGAAGCAAGAGAGGCATCCTCAGGAATGTTTTAACCATGAGGGAACAGAGAATTTGCAAAGATGGGCAGGAGAGGAAGAGCATGAAGGAGGGTAGAGACCACCTGGGTACAGGTGTTTATTTGGACAATAGAGTAACTGTGAATATCACCAAATGAGTTTCCTGGCACATGACCACAGTCACCTCTAAATGACCCTCTAGGTCAGGGGCAATTGTTATTCTCGTCTGAGATGAGGCAGAGCAGTTCAGCAAATGGGAACCGTTAGCTAGCTGTGGGTGTGTCTGGCCTGAAGTCAGGTCTGTCTGTCCTCAAACTGCACTCATAGATTTACCTTGGTGTGGGTCTGCCCTGCAGAGTGCAGGCGGGGGCTCCTCTGGCAGAAAACATCAAAGAGGTCCTTAGTTCTGAACAGCACTGGGTGGAGCCTGCCACTCATGGGAGGTGGGGCTGGTGTGCACAGCCTGGGGCGAGGAGGCTGCATGATCCTTTGTGAAGTGAACATGCAGAAGGACATGTGGGTACCTCTCAACAGAGATGCTGGTGGGGTTTGCTGGTGTGTGGGGGCCAAGCATGTACAAGGAGCAGCAATGGAGCCATGGGGAGTGCGAGACACTGCACCAAATGCAGACCTTGCCTCTGATGTGCTCTAATAGCTGGGTCCAGTGTCTGCCTCTCTGAGCTACACTTCCTTCCTCATCAGTGGGGTTGCTATGAGGACCAAAAGACAGCTCCGCGAGTGCAGCAATTGCTCGAGGGAAACACAGTTGAGCTGGAGTCTGGGTGATGGGCTGACACATGGAGTGCAGCAGCAACCGGGAAAGAGGGCTGGGAAGAAAAAAATAGACTACACCTGTGTGGAGTGTGTGCTGAGTTTGAAGGAGTCCAGGTGAAGGTGTTCCATGCACAGAGCCCAGGTGGCAGGGAAGTCAGGCCTGCCTCCAAAGGTCCAGGTACCGTCTCACTGGACTTTCCATAGACATCCAAGACATCAGACATTAAGTGAATGAGCTCCTCCAGTAGTTTATGCAGAAATAAAACAGTAAGAAGCTAAGGCCTGAGTCTGAATGGCAAACACAGACAGAACTGACAGAACCAACAATTCAGGGAGGGGTTGGAGACTACTGCAGTCTGAGAGAAAGCTGCCAGCAATGTGGGGAAGAGCTGGACAGAGCAGTTGAACTGTGCTGCTCAGGGTATTATGCATACCCTCAAAATGAACCTTTCCTTGCCAGTAACACCAAATGCATATTGCATTTCCCCTCCTGGCTTTGCAAGTCTATCGATCCTTTCTTGTCTTCCAAAGTGTCTGCAGCCAGTGTGGGAGTGACTTCCCACAAAGTGTTAAGTGACAGTGAGACGCTGGCGGTTTTCCAAGACACTGAGGCTGTGGGCAGGCTGGCTGGCCCCGCCAGGGGAAGTGTTTGCAGTCCTGGTCGATGGACACACAGGGTAAGAGGCGAGCCCTTCCGGATGGGTTCCTCCCAGGCACAGGCTGCCCTGCTTCACATCCGTTTTCTCATAAACCTCAGACTGAGCACCTGAGAGGCTATCATCTGAAGGTTTAAAAATGCCAAATCCAACCCTTTGGGACACAAAAGTACAAGATAAACAGCTCTCTGTTCTGGAATCTGAGCAGCCCGCCACCGTCTTCATTGTCCGCCCTGGCTGTTAACCCAGCGCCAACAGCCACGTGTGAGGGCTCTGTGCTGACCCGCTTATGGCTGCTCGGAGGCAGAAATCAGGATTCCCCGGGGCAGGGGTGCCTCTCCATGGGTCACTTTCCTTCTCTGTCAAGGGCAGATAAGAGCCCCTCTACTCAACACAGTGCAATCTGGAAAACAAATACAATGGTGAATGGGAGTATGTTTTGTAAATTTAAGCAATCTGAGCAGTGGAGGCATTATGAACGCTGCACATTTGGGTACAGAATCTCCCCCTGGAACAAGATGGTTGCTGCATATTTTATTTCTTTCAAAGCTAGCCTTGTCGCCATCAACATATTTTCATGGTTTTATTTTTTCATAGCCTGGAAATGTTTCTCCTATGTGCTGGTGCAGTCCGGCTATTTTTGAAGAATGCTTGCTCTTGTTAACCAAAGCCTGTGTGCTGTTGGGATGAGGCTGTTTTGAGCTGAGGCAGAGCTAGAAAGACAAGGGTGAAACACTAGGGAGAACCCTCATGGATCCTCTAATTTGTGCATAATCTTGGAGGCCGCACTTACACTGACTGCTACCCCCACACTGCTGGGCACCCGTGGCTCAAACGTTTCTCACCGTCTGCCAGCTGCAGCCCTCGGTCTTGCCCTTGACACTGCAGGGAGAGGCTGAACCCCTGGGCTTTGAGCACTCTTCAGACAGGTGAGGACGCAACAGCAGCAGCATCCCCCAAGCTTCTCATCACCTCTGGCCTTGTCGCACGCTCCTGTGAAGCCCATGTCAGATCATTGCATACATAAAACAAGTTGCTGAGGAGACAGACTTATTGCTAGTTATTTTTGTAAAAAAGGCCCGAACGCTTCTGTATTTCTACTTTTGTAAAAGTACACAATTGAGTAGAAGTTTTGGAAAATAGAAGAAATAGCTTTAAAAATAATCATATATAATCTCGTAGGCCAGAGAAAACTACTGGGAACATTTCGGGGCACATATCCATTTCTTCCAGTGCATATAATTAGTTTCTACATGATATTAATAGTATTGTATTGTACTTATTGGTTTATAATATCCTTTTGTTTTTTAAAACATCCTAGACTTTTTCACAATTTATCAAGTATTCTCTACGACATTGTTTTCGCGGCTTTAAGCATTTCTACTGGTCTTCCAGCAGCCCTTGATCACTCTCCATTTCTTTGCTTTTCAAATTTTCTTTCACGGCATGCATTGCCATCTGCCATTTTATGATGTATTTAGTGGTTTCTTGTCTGTGTCCTCAGCTAAAATAGAAGCTTCAGCAGGATAGGGTCTTTGCTAGTTTTGTCCACTGCTGTATTAAAAGAACACAGAATAATAAGCGACACATGGCAGACGGTCCACAAATATTTGCTGGATACATGAATGGTTTTACCCAGTCGTCCACTGGTAGACACTTGAAGTGACTACGCAACAAATTACATTGTATGTAAATCTTTTTGCTGTTAAGGCAAATCTTCAACGTGACCTTTCCAGGTCAAAAAGTATGGACATTTAGTTGACTTTTAATAAAAATCAACAAATTATCATCCAGAAATTCTTCTCTAACTCGTATTCTTACCAACATATAATTCTATTTTTTCACTTATTCCAAAATACTCATTGGCATTTATGAATATTTTCATCTCTACCAATTTGGTAGGTATGAACGGTAGATAGATTTTATCTTGATTTGAATTCTAATGAATTAGAATATTTTCACATATTTATTCTTGATTTATATTTTCAATTGCCTGTTCATTTTCTTTGACAGTGTTATTTTTTATTTTTGGTTAGGTTTCTTTATATTTTAAGGATATTGATCTGTCACATGTAGCAACTATTTTTCATTTGCCGCTTGTCATTTAACGTGGGTATAGTGTTTTGATACATAAAATATTACTCTTGCATATAGTCAAACACATTTATGTCTTTAGGACTTCTAATATTTTGTGCACAGAAACCTTGTGGTAATTTTAAATTAGAGCGCGGCTGTAGCAGCAGGATCTCCTGTTGAAAGAGAGTTCCTTCCTGAATTTAGGCTCTTCGGCCTCCCTGCAGAGGGGGAATGAGCCATACATCTCTCAGAGTGGATTAAAGTTCAGCCTCATAGCAGAGACAAGACGTATAGCCCTTTTGTAAGGGCATATTGCAATGGGCACCTAATGCGGGCTGTGCCTTGGGATCCAACCAGCGATGAAATATTAAAGAGGGAAGAGCATTTCAGAGCAGAAAAGGCCATTCTGTCCTGCACACCTGTCCTCTTAAAATTTATCTTAATCCTGCATTCCCGATGTTTTACCATCTGTCGACATGCCTTCCCTCCCTTGAAATAAGTCAGGGGCTTGAATTAATTTTTTGCTACATTTGCCTTGTCTCCTCATTTATTCCATATGTTCATTACCTTCAGTGTGCAGTCACTCCTGCCCAGATCTCTCAGCTTTCATCACAACTCTTTTATTTCTTTGCTCTGGTCTACAAAATATGCTTTATTGTCCTTATTAATCCCTCTACTGATAGCACCTCAAATTCTATTATTTGTCAAGAAAATTAGAGCAATTTTTAAAACCCTCATTATTTTATGCAGGCGAAATAAAAAGAGAGATCTTCCAATGGACCGTATCTTCACCACATTTATATCTTAGCCAAGTCTCACTCTGACAAGACCTGGAAATTTTCAAAAATCTGAACTTGTGATTTGACTCAGTAGGAAATGGAACTCTGGGAGAGAACACAGAAAGGCCATAAAGGCAGAGGACTCCAGAGGGCCTCGAATAAGAACAGGCTATTTAGAGCTGAGATTGCAATCACCCGCTCTCAGTGTTCTGTGCACAGGGTAAGTCCCATTAACTCTAATGGGAGATCACTCATGGGCATCGAAAGGGAGACCTTTCCGTGCGACTTACTGAGCTTCTCGCGGAGGGGAGAAGAAATGCAGCTTCCCTGCTCCTTGTCAGCCATTCACTTCTCACCTAGCCCTTGTCAGGTTTCTCCAAAGCTGCCTTCAGTGTCTTGGAGTCTTTTATTTAAACCAAATGGCCCGATGCCCTGATCGGAAGAGGGCAGCACATGCTGGGCTGAGCCAAGACTCGTGGGCAGACAGGTTTCGTGGCACTGAGGCTCTGTCGATGGTTCTTCTGTTTCAGGAGACAGAGACTTGAGTTTTCTAATTTGGTATCAGAGGAAGTAAGCATCATCCATACTGTCAGGAGCTGGGAAGTCATAATCAGGGAACCTATCACCTACCTGTCTCTCTAAAATTTAAGTTATGAAGTGTCATTGAATTATCTTGCTTCGTTTGTTTTTTTAAACTGCTTTTGGAATGAGTTTAGGTGTCAAAGCTGCTGGTTTATTACTTCAATGAGCAATGCTGGGCCAAGGCCATAACTTCGCCAATGTCGTCAGTATTTATTGGACAGTATTTATTGGACAACAGTGAGGCATTTGTCTGTAGACACTGATACCAGGTGTGCAATCTATTTGGGGCAGCAGTTTAAAGTTAGGTAGGCACTTTACAGTGGAAGCTAAGGTTCAGGTTGTGGAGACAGACAGTGAGTTGCAATCTGGCAAAGTCCCTGGTGTCCTCAGCATGTGGGGAGAGAAGCTGGTGCTGCTTGGCTTGTATCTGGAGGGTGGGAAGCAGACATGCCACAGGCCTGGGCTCCCTGGCTTGTATGTGTGGCCCTATGGAGAACTGTGTGTCTTGTACACTGAACAGAAGGCAGTGCATGTGCACACACACCCACGGTATAAATGCATACACACAAAGTACACACACACACATGCCCACACACATAGCATTCAAGCATACACACAAATTTAACATACATACACTCATGCCCACACACAACATACACACAAATACATGTATAGAGTACACACATGTGCATACACGTCACACACACAAACATGCATGCAGCATACACATATGCACACGCAGCACACCCAAACACATATAGCACACATATATAGCATACACACATGCACATGGAGTCCATGCACACTATGCACACACATCTAGTATATAGGCACACACACTAGCACACACATAGCACACACATATAGCAGAAATTCACACAAACACACATGTACACACAAGCACATTGTAACATATACACACACCTCATGCACATATGCATTCACACACATTGTGCATGCACGTATGTAGACACAGGCACACATACAGCACACACACACACATAGCATACATACACATACACACACACAACACATGCAGAACACATGTGCACACACCCAAATACACACATAATCTACAAGCACGTTCATAAACATAGCATATCCCCATATGCTTATTTATATTAATAATTTATATGATTATTTTCTGTCTACCCACATTATTTGGGAGAATTTCAGCTGTGTGAGTAATAGGACTCTGAAAATAACTTGGTCTTAAATAAGACAGAGGTTTACTTTTACCTCAAATAAAATAAGTTCAGAGATAAGCAGTCTGGGGCTGGTGTGACAGCTCCACAAACAACAGAGACTCTGGTTCCCTCAATTCCGCTCCTCAGCCATCCCCACACATGACATGACCCATGTTCCAAGAAGGCTGCTTGAGCTCCTGCCCTCGCATTCCTATTCCAGCCAGCAGGAAGTGGGAAGGGACTGAAGCAGAGATGCCTTCTCCCTTGTATAGGCACCTTCTGGAATTTTAACCCTACTCTTCTGTTCCTGCCTTTTGGAGCAGAGTCCATTCACAACACTGTACATTGCACAACAGAGTACATTGCACAAGTGCAAATGTGGTATACACACACACACACACAACACAACATGCACACACACATAACACGCACACACACATAACATGCACACACACACAACACAAAACATGCACACACACATAACGCACACACACATAACATGCACACACACATACACAACACAAAACATGCACACACACATAACACGCACACACACATAACATGCACACACACATACACAACACAAAACATGTACACACACATAACACGCACACACATACATATGCATAGCATATACACAGAAACACGTGGCATGCACACACACAGTATGTAGGTACACACACAAATGCACATATAGCATACACACACATAGTGTGTGTAACCTACAGTCTGGTTTTGTTTAAGAATCAGGATTCATCCAAATGGATGAGGAAAACTCCTTTGAATTCCCTCTAGGACTGTAAAAGTTGTTTTTCTTCCCAGCCTGCCTCCCTGCTTTCCCACTGTGACTCTCCTAACTGGCCCCACCCTCCAGCCAGGCCTGTGTCCCCCACTCCTGTTTGCCCAGCACAGGGCGCTTTTCCCTCCCTGCTCTTCTCCGTGTCTTAATCTTTCTCTGGCCTCATGGCACCTGCTGCTGCAAATTTTTGCACCTGCCTCATTTCCTATAGAGGTCTATGTGCAGGAAATCATGTCTAGACAGCAATAAAATGACTAGTATATCAGCATAGGCCAATTCTTCCTAACAGTGAAAACACAAGCAACAGATTGAGGACCTGATGAAGACCCGTGAAACATTCTGTAACATCACCGGTACCCGAGGGCCCTCTGAGAACTTGTCCCTGTGCGAGCACCATGCTGGGCACCGTGCGAGATGCGGATGGAGCATGCCTGCTGCTTGGACCTGATAGAGATCTGTGCTGGGCAAAGGGCTGTTTCTCCTGAAGACCATGGGGACCCCTGGAGAACTTCAGGAGTGTGAGACAGGGTGTGCAGTGCAGCTCAGGCGGGTTACCCCAAGACTGTGTTGCAAAGGGGTTCGGAACCTGGGAAGCCACCTGACCCCTCAGAGATGTGGGGAGCCCAGGGAAGCCTGGCTGAGGCACGGGAGAGGCACCAGGCTCATCTCTTGGGACCCATGCTATGTTATGCCCTGGCCTCCCAGGATCCTCCCCTTGGCACTGGAACTTTAAAAACTCAAATAGGACCCACATCTTTCCCTAAACAACCTGTTAATAAAAAGTGTGCACATTTTGTCCAAGTAGGAATAACATTTCTGTGATGGTTGTGTGGAACCTGCCAGACTGTGCAGAAATGCTGTGTATCAAATCGAGTGTCGAAGCCTGAGCAACGGGAATGCCCCATCATTTACTCCATGGAATACATGTTGAATCCCCTCCGCTAGGCTGTCCAGCTTGGGACAGAGGATCTGATGATTCCAGGCCCTGGTGCTGACATCCTGCATCTGAGGAGGAGACAGGCACGAGGCAAATGTGCCCCTAATGCCTGAAACTGTCCTGTGTGCAGGGCCCTGGGCTGTGCCTCAGGGACGCAGCAGTGAGCAAATCAGACTTGGCCTCTGACCCCTGTCCTGCTCACAGAGGGCCTGGAGCCTTGTGGGTGAGGCTGCATCCCATTTCTACACAAGTGATCAAGTGCAGTTACAACGAGCACCCAGATGAACAGGTGACAAAAGCCTCTTGCAGACGTCTGAGCTGAGCGGCCAGATGAAAGTGATTCCTGGGGCCAGAAGCAGGTCGGGGAAGGAGCTCACAGGCAGGGGAGGGCGTGGGGAGGGCACCGTGTTTCCGGGAGTCCAGGGGCCTCGGACGGCCACAGGAGGTACGTGTTGGATACCCCGGGGTGCTGGACTGGACAGGAATCAGGAACATCACCATCAGCACCCACGGCTGGGTCTGGGGTCACAGGGAGGCTTCCGCTCGGAGAGGGCGCGTGTGTGATCAGGGTTCTGTGGGGAATGTTCCTGGCTCACCTCGGGTGGAAGTGCGCAGCCGGTGCGGACGTTCGGGCAGAGCCTGGGGAGGCCACGGGGAGAGGGTTAGGTCGGCGCCCGTGGGGTGCAGAGGCCGAGGCCGATGCGGGAAGCGCCGGAGAGGGAAACCAGCAGCGCTCAGTGGGATGTGGGGGGTGGGAGAAGACACGGGGCTGCCCTGGACAGCCAGAGCCCGGGTCTAGAGAGAGGAGAGAGGAGAGAGGCAGGGCTGGGAACCCTGGAGGAACGTGAGCGCTGGGTTCTGATGAGCCTAGGGGTGACTCCGTGGGGAGCTGTGTCCGCCCCGGCGGGACGGGCTGGGAGGAGGCTTTCCTGGGAGTGAGAACTGAAGGGCCGCCGCGGCCTGGGAGCCTCACTCCGCGGGGGCCGCAGAGGAGATGCTGGGCGGGGGCCGCAGAGGAGATGCTGGGCGGGGGCCGCAGAGGCGGGACGCCCAGGAAAGAGGCTGCCCGGGAACCAGGCGAGGCGAGTGGGAGGAGCGGGGTCCCACGCCCGCCGCCCGGGAGAGGAGGAGGCAGCCCGAGGGCAGGTCCGCGTCGTGGGAGTCTGGGCCTCCGGACAGAGAGGTGTTTCCGCAGCTCTGCCCATCTCAGCGGCCCACGGGGGCTGGATCCCGCCGCAGGCGTGAGGGAGGAAAACGCCGCCTGTCCAGAGACCAGACGGGGCCGCAGATGGGCCGGGAGAAGCAGAAGGACGTGCGGTGGGAGGAGCCTGGCTTTGTGTCCTGCCATGGACGAAGTGGGGTCTGGGCGCTGAACACGCTCCAGCCCTAAGGAAAAGGAAGGACGCGGAGGCTGAAGGTGGCGCAGCCGAGGGAACACAGGACGCAGACGACCAGAGGGTCGGTACGTTCCCCATTCCCCTTGGACAGGAGCAGAAGACAGGAAGGGAAGGTGTGGGAACGCAAACCACCAGATGAGCAGGTTTGGGCAGAGTGAGAGAAATTACTAGCATCATTTTTCTTGTTTTTCTTGCCTAGTGATTTGCCAATTCTCTGTATAATAATACATGGGAAAGAAGAGTTCTTCTTCTTCTTCTTTTTTTTTTTTTTTTTTTTTTTTTTTTTGAGACAGAGTCTCACTCTGTTGCCCAGGCTGGACTGCAGTAGCATGATCTCAGCTCACTGCAACCTCCGCCTCCCAGGTGCAAGTGATTCACCTGCTTCAGCTTCTCCAGTAGCCGGGATTACAGTTGTGTGCCACCACACCTGGCTAATTTTTGTATTTTTAGTAGAGATGGGGTTTCACCGTGTTGACCAGGCTGGTCTCGAGCTCCTGACCTCAAGTGATCCACCTGCCTTGGCCTCCCACAGTGCTGGGGTTACAGGCATGAGCCACCACACCCAGCTGGAAAGAGCAGCTTTTCAAACACTCTAGCTGTCGTCTGATTCTCTGAATAGTCTAGGTCAGGGAAGGAGTTCATTTGTTCCATACATATATTTTTTTCACAACTGTGCCCTGGATGCTGACTCTGCACAATGCTGGGTACCTGTTGGTCAGCCACAAAGACACGGCACCTTCCTTCCTGTGTGTCACTGCCTGTGAGTGGAGAAGGACAGAGATTCCCCTCGCCCCAATATTCCTTTATGCCTTCTTAATTATAAAATTTCAAATTCTTAGTGAGGCATGTGGCCATCAAATATGAGATTATACTCCCCCATTTCCTCTGTAGACAAGAGTGGCCATGAGAATGGACTCTGCTCCAAAAGGCAGGAGTAGAAGAGTAGGGTTAAAATTCCGGAAGGTGCCTATATAAGGGAGAAGGCATCTCTGTTTTAGTCCCTTCCACTTCCTGCTGCCTGGAATAGGAATGCGAGGGCAGGAGCTCAAGCAGCCTTCTTGGAACACGGGTCATGTCATGTGTGGGGATGGCTGAGGAGCAGAATTGAGGGAACCAGAGTCTCTGTTGTTTGTGGAGCTGTCACACCAGCCCCAGACTGCTTATCTCTGAACTTATTTTATTTGAGATAAAATAAACCTCTGTCTTATTTAAGACCAAGTTATTTTCAGAGTCCTATTACTCACACAGCTGAAATTCTCCCAAATAATGTGGGTAGACAGAAAATAATCATAAACAAGTATGTTATTATAACTTGAAATAAATGATCTGGTGGCAATGAACATAATGCGGTAATGTGGACGGAATGGGCGGGAGGGAGGGCATCCCTCAGAAAAGCTTGTCGGGGAAGACTTCGTTAAGATGAGAGCTTAAAAAGAAAAGGAGTGAAAGCTACGAGGGTGGAAGGGAGAGAATTCCAGGCAGAGGGGATGGCTCGTTTCCTGCGATTGCACA
Organism: Rhinopithecus bieti; assembly: GCF_001698545.2. NCBI lineage: Eukaryota > Metazoa > Chordata > Mammalia > Primates > Cercopithecidae > Rhinopithecus > Rhinopithecus bieti. The sequence goes on along the minus strand of NW_016821253.1, from coordinate 2,571,576 downwards.
TGAGTCACCGCATGGATTACAGTTGTCAGGATTTCTGTCAGTAAAACATAGTAATATGTACCTCTGAGGATAAGCGAACGCTTGCAAGAGGCAAAAGCCAGCTTAAGCTGTGCCCCCTCTGAGAGGAATGCTTGGCCCACATAACCAGCTTGCAGGAGTGGCACACACCGGGGGTGCAGAGCCCAGGGCAGGTGCCCTCAGCGCTTCCTTCTCGTTGGTCTTCTCAGGTCCCAGGCTTCTTCTCTCAAATCAGCTCCTCCAAGAGGCTGGGGCCATGGCCTCTGGCCACTTCCTGCTCTGAAACTGGAATCTTCGTGACCAGCAAGAGAACAGTTTCTCTGTCTCGATTTTAAAATCTCCAGAATGGTGTGCGAATTATACCTCAATTTTTTTAAGTCCCCAAAGAGTTTTCTGAGTGGCATCTCCGCTTGGGGCTACTCGGAGTAGGACAGCTAAGACATGAGGAGTCGGGGGATGGCCCAGATGGAAGGGGTCAGGATCCCACCTGCAGGCACTGATAGGTGCAGGGAGAGGAAAGAGGGCTGGGAGGGAGGCGCTAGCAGTCTGAGAGCTGCCGGATCAAAGGGCCTCGCTTTCCATTTCACCGCAGTGGTCTCCTTCAATCTGAACTCACATTGCGCTCTCGAGGAGGTGCCAGAAACGGGGTAAACGTGTGGGCTCTGCAGTCAGAGATACCCAGACTTCAGTTCCTGTTCTGCCACTCACCAGCCACAGTAGCTTGATGAAATAAGACCATGTCTATACATGCATAACACAGTTTGTGACACATAGTAAATGATTAATAAATGTTTTTTATTAACAACCCTAGAGATAGGACTTAACATTGTTTTACAGAAAAGAAAAATGAGTCTTAGAGAAGTCCCACAGAAAGCATGTTGCTGAAAGGGGTTCAAATCCAGCTGTATAATTTCAAAACCACTCAGCAGCCTCCCCCGCACCCTCCCTGTTACCTCCTGGAGACAAGACGCGTAGGTGTGACGAGCACAAAGCTTTCTGTCACATCCTTCTTCAGTGCATTAATTAAGCTCTTCATGCTCATCCTTCCATAACTTTTAAACTCGAGGGTCATTCATAGTCTTCAGCAATTGAAATTCAACAATTTTTTCCCAAAGTAAACAATAATTATCCAACTTGAAGTTGAATTAAATAAACTAAACTTACAGAAAACTTGCATTCCACATTAACCCAGGGATTACCCATTCAACAGTTTCTTGAGCACCACCTATGCCATACGAGGTTCTGTGCGAGGGTTGTGTGGGGGCAAATAATAGAATAACTCCCAGGCTGCACTCATATGTGCCCTGGATGCGAGGGGGTCAGTGCCAGGTGTATGAAGCAGCAGAATAAACCCACCAGATGCTCTATACCGGCACCTTGTATGCTAACAGGAGTTCTGCTCAGTTTTCTGCTGTGTGACTTCAGTAAATCATAGAGCTTTAAAGCCATGGTTTCCTCACTTTTGAATAAGGAAACACAAAATACGCAACCACTTGCATTAGTTAGCACGGGTATAACTCCTATAGACCTGAATTCCTTGAACTCCTAGAGGAAACCTGATTTCAGCAGCTTAGCACCACTGAGGTCTGTTTCTCACCATGGCCAGACCCAGCAGAGGCGAGCAGGTGCCGTGGGTGCAGAATGAAGGTGAGGCCCCCTGGCCCGGCGGGGCCCAGAGAGGGCTCCTGCTCACCATGTGCCCCTGGAGGCCTCCTTCACCCCTGCCCCGGCTGTCTCATGTCGCAGGAGAATGGTGATCAGCAGGGTTCTGGGCCACCCCAGGGCCCTTCCATTTGGTGGCTCCTCCTGCTGGTGTCCTCAAAGGGTTACCCCGTCGGCCCACTGGGGAGGAAATTCAGGCTCATAGGAGCCTCTCAGGTTCATGGCTGGAAGTGGGGCTGGGCTCTCGGCTCACATTCTGGTGACCAGAGCTCCACCTTGCAGCCCAAGGGGGCTGGAGATACGAGCCCGGCTGTGTGCCCAGGAAGGAGGGGAGGGCATGGATGCTGGCAAGCCCCATGGCCTCTGATCGGTGTCCTTTCTCACAAGGTTGTACAGGAGCCACTCAGACAATGTGTGGACGAATTCTGTCAACTCCACAGCCTGTGCCGTGCAGGTGCTGCTACTGTGCTCAGCCCTCGTCCTTTCCGTGTCAGGAAGAATGGCCAAGGGCTGTGTGGGAGCCACAAAGAGATTTGGGAGCACACAGGGTGCAGGCAGCTGAGGAGGCCAGGTTTTCTGAAGGCGGTGGGTTGAAGGGTGGACAGGGTGCCCAGAGATGGAAGGGAGGCGGTGGCTGGAAGGGTGGACAGGGTGCCCAGAGGTTGGGGGGGAGGTGGTGGCTGGAAGGGTGGACAGGGTGCCCAGAGGTGGAGGGGAGGAGGTGGCTGGAACGGTGGACAGGGTGCCCAGAGGTTGGTGGGGAGGTGGTGGCTGGAACGGTGGACAGGGTGCCCAGAGGTGGGGGGGAGGTGGTGGCAAGAGGTGCTTTCACAGGACCAGTCCCAGGGGCTCTGAGCCAAGAGGGCAGGGTGCAGCCACCTGCTTCTCTCAAGCCACACCTCCTCCTGAGCTCAGCTCAGCCAGCTCCCACCCCAGGTTCTCCTCCAGCCTGGCCATCGGTGGCTTTAGCTTGCACCTCCTGCCTATCTGCCCACTTCTACTTCACCAAGTATCCGAGAAGAGGCCTGACCAGGCGGGAATCCCTGTGGAAGACTGAGGAGGGGAAGAGCTTGCACAGCCAGGCCATAGCCTCTGGAGCAGGCGGGGAGACTCCAGGATGCTCTGCTGCCGCTGTTGTTGTGGTGGTGTTGTGTTGTTTTGTGTTGTGTTGTTGTGTCATTGTTTTTCTGTTGTACAGTTGTGTTGTGATATTGTGTGGTTCTGTGATTGTGTTTTGTTCTGTCGTTGTGTGGTTGTGTTGTGATGTGTTGTGGTGTGTGATAAGGTTGTGTGGTTGTTGTGTGGTTGTGTTGTGTGCTGTCACTGGTGGTGGTGTGGTATGGTTGTGTGGTTGTTCTGCTGTGTGATTGTGTCGTGATGTGGTGGTGGTGTGTGGTGTGGCTGTGTGGTTGTTTCATGGTTGTGTTGTCACGTGCTCTGTCACTGGCGGGAATGTAATGTGGTGGTGGTGTGTGGTGTGGTTGTGTTGTGATGTGTTGTGTTGTGGTGGTGTGTAGTGTGGTTGTGTGGTTGTTGTATAGTGGTTGTGTTGTGTGCTCTGTCACTGATGGGAATGTAATGTGGTGGTGGTGGTGGTGTGTGGTGTGGTTGTGTTGTGATGTGCTGTGGTGGTGGTGGTGTGTAGTGTGGTTGTGTTGTGGTGGTGGTGTGTAGTGTGGTTGTGTGGTTGTGTGGTTGTTGTATAGTGGTTGTGTTGTGTGCTCTGTCACTGGCGGGAATGTAATGTGGTGGTGTGGTGTGTGGTGTGGTTGTGTTGTGATATTGTGTTGTGGTGGTGGTGGTGTGTAGTGTGGTTGTGTGGTTGTGTGGTTGTATAGTGGTTGTGTTGTGTGCTCTGTCACTGGTGGGAATGTAATATGGTGGTGGTAGTGTATGGTGTGGTTGTGTTGTGATGTGGTGGTGGTGGTGCGTAGTGTGGTTGTGTGGTGTGTGGTTGTGTTGTGTGCTGTCACTGGCAGGAATGTAATGTGGTGATGTGTGGTGTGGTTGTGTTGTGCTGTGTTGTGGTGGTGGTGTGTGGTATGGTTGTGTTGTGATGTGTTGTGGTGGTGGTGGTGTGTGGTGTGGTTGTGTGGTGTGTGGTTGTTGTGTGCTGTCACTGGCGGGAATGTAATGTGGTGATGTGTGGTATGGTTGTGTTGTGCTGTGTTGTGGTGGTGGTGGTGGTGGTGTGTGGTGTGGTTGTGTTGTGATTTGTTGTGGTGGTGGTGGTGTGTAGTGTGGTTGTGTGGTTGTTATATAGTGGTTATGTTGTTGTGTGCTCTGTCACTGGCGGGAATGTAATATTAAGGCAAGAAGTTAAGAATGCCACCTGGACAGGTTCTGCTTCAAGGCTTGCTGGGGCCTCACTCGGGTCGGGGCTGGCAGCACCCCCTGTGCCTAGGCTGGGCCTCCCGCGGTCCCTCTGCTGGGACCAGATTCTCTCAGATTGGCACCAAGTCAGACCACGGGAGACAGCCCAGGGGCCCACAGGCTGGAGGAGGGCCGCAGTCCAGCTGCTGAAACCCTGGTGCTTCAGGACAGCTGGTGGCCAATGTGGGCTGACATTGACCCCGGTGAGGTCGTCCAGCCTGCCTTGGCTACTGTGGCCTAAGCTTCCTGGGCATGCAGCAGAATGACCTGACATTCCCTGATGCCTACGCCCAAGAAGGGGCTGGATGGACCCCTGGGTCCCTTCCCAGTGACAGAAAGAGGGACCAAACCCCAGAGCACAGCCAGCCTCTGGCAGGGGTCAAAGAACATCTGGCACAGACATAGCGGCTGGTGGGCATCCTGGGCTGGCAAGCCGGGACTCAGCCTTTTAAGGCCAAAGTGCCTCCTCTGCCAGAAGCTGAGCTACTCAGTGTATGGAAATGTGACAGCAGAGAGCCCCAGCGCTGTGCCAGTCCTACGCCTGCTCAGCACCATGGCAATCAAATTTCACACCACGTGGCTCAGTCTTGCCCTGCTTGTGAGCCCACTGCAATCAAGGCACAGCTACATAGGAGCCCATTTCCCAGCGCTGAGGGGTTGAGGTTTGGCCTCTGTGTGCCGCCGGTTCCCTGCATCCTGGGTTGCCCTCATTCCCCCAGGACTGTGAGTCCTGTGTCTGCCTGGTGGCCTCTCAGCTCTGTCTCTGGCCGTCCATCCCCTAGCTGGAGCTTCCCAAGCCCATGGCGCTGCCACCTTTGGCCGGGCCTGGCGCTCGGAAGCTCCAGGTACTCAGAAAGCTGTGCTGCCTGCATCTCCCCATGATGGCAGGCAGACACTGGGAAGATGATAAGTTGGTATTAGACAGTGTTCAAATGCATCCAACAGCATCCTGTCACTTTGGTTCATGGTATTCTAAAAATGTGTACTATGTTTCATATACTTCCTAATACAGTTTACAGATTGAGCAAAAGAAAAAGTGCTACAAAGATGTTTTAATTCCCTAGGCTCCTATAAAACAATCTGCATGCAAGGTTGTCTTAAGAGGTAACATTCTTCTGACTCTTATTACTGGCTGGGCTTAAATAGCCTATAAATTAAAATGCCGAAATGAGGATAAATAAAACATAATAAGTAGTAAGATTTACTCTCTGTAACTATACAGAAAATATTAATTTAGAATTTTCTTTAGTTAAACCTTGCTTTTAAGGCACTACATCAGAAATTAATATACTGTAGTCTCTCTCCTTCTCTTTCTCTCTGGGTCTCTCTCCCTGACTTTTCCTCTCTCTGACTCTCTCTCTACTTCTCTTCTCATTGAAGTAAATTTTTTCAACAAACCAAGCTTTCCTCATACATTTTCCTAGATTTTCTCGATGGCTGGTTTCTCTCTGGATACCATTACTTGCTTAAGGCTGAGACGCATGCCTGTGGCTGAACCCTGATTATGATAACATTGACCCACTTGAGACATGACAGCTGTCTAGGTCCGCTCTGGTGTTGCCGGCCTCTGAAGGCTGCCTGTCCCTTTCAAGGACCACGGAGTGCATGGACTGCAGCCAAACCAGCCAAACAAGCCTTGCCATGAACCTGGGGGCAGGCCGCACGCCAGAGCTCCCGAGGAAGCTGAGAGCAGGAGCATTACCTGCATTTCTGGGGGCAAACGCAGTCCCCACCCCACCTGCTGCTCATACCGGGGCCCCAGCATTTTTCTGTGCCACAGAAACAGTGACCAGGACACCAGCTCAGCCAAAGCCTGTCTCACCGCACATCAGGGCTGAAGAGAGATGGCTTTTGCAATCATGTCTCAGCACAGACAAAGCAAGACCACATTCAGAGCCCAGAAGTGCCAAATGCCCCCGTTCCCGGGCACTATGAATGACTGATGTTCTCCTACAAAGAAATCTTTAACCTCACTCATTAGTCATGCCTCCTGGTTAAGATGGCCATCCCTCCATGTCCCCTATTTCCTGACAGCAGCCTGGGCTGAGAGCCTCTGACCCCCACCCACAGTGGCCTGACAGCAGCTTTTCCCAAAGCTCCTCCGCTGCTCAGATTCTGGACAGCATTGCACCCAGGACTGTGGGAAATGGAGGGCATGCTCTGCTGTTGGAATAACTTAGCCCCAGAGGAGAACCAAGGGTGAGACAGCCTCATCCGCGACAGCAGCCCTGCTGAGAAACCCCGGTCACGGGGAACTCCCAAAGGACTCAGGTATGCGACGAGACGTTGAACCCTGTGACCATGAAGAGCGACTGCCCTTGTTCCCAGCAGTCTGGACAGAGCTCTCCTCCCCTCTGAGATGAGATCTTCAGGTGGCCCCTGGCTCTCTCCCGACCGACCTCCACAGCCGTCTGCCTCCAGAGAGGAGTGTGCAAGAGAAGAGGTCTTGTGTGTGCACGGCTGCACACTCTCAACAGCACAAGGCACCCCTCAGCCAGCCAGGCTGTGGGACCCTGACAGAGACGGGTAGGGCTGCCTCTGTGTCCACTGGAGGGACGGGGAGGGCAGGTGTGTGGTCAGGGGCTGTTGAGACTGCTGCAGGGTGGGGGGCCCAGCTCTGCCAGGGGAGCCGTGAGGGGAAGCTTTCCCAGGGAGCAGGGGTTTGAGCTGAGCCTTCAAGGACATGTTTTCCAGGCAGAGAGAAGCAAATAACACACCTATGAAATATGGGGTGTGCTTGAGAAACAAAGCTTGGGTAGAGCTGGGACGTGCACTGTGCTCCTGGGTGGTGTGGGAAGGGCTGCCGCTCTCCCAGTTCCTGCCCCACATCCCTTCTGCCTCTGCTTCTGCTCTCGCTTCTCCTCCCCTGCCACTGACCCTCCTGCCACTGCTCCTCTAAGGGCCCTAGTGATTGCTTCGGGCCACCTGGCTGATCCACGACCATCTCCCGTCTCAAGACTGCAGCATAAGCATGTCTGCAAAGTCCCCTTTGTCACAGGACGTGACATATTTGTAGTTTCCAGGGATTAGGAGCTGGGTGTCATTGACGGTCATTACTCTGCTTCCAGGGCTGTGTGTGAAGCAACTCTGACGACAAACACAGAACGCACAGAGCAACACACCTGCTTATTCACCAACACTGTGAACACAGTGCCAACCACCTTTTTCTTTGCCAAATTGTCACTGAATTTACACTAACAGGGAAGAACGAAGTAGGTTACGCACTGATGACACAGCACACCAAGCCAAGACATTGGCCAACCTCGTATCTGCAAGAATTAGAGCGAGAGAAGGACCCACGGTGCAACCTTTGGGGCAGAGCCTTTGCCTTCCCCCAGTGACATCTCGCTCCATTTACAGTGCTGTGTATTGCCCACATGGCAGACAGGCACTGAGGCACGGCGTCTGCATTGTGACACACCGTGTACCTCAGGAATGTCAGTGACGAATTCAAGGTCACCAAGCCCAGCAAGAGACTGAAAGTGAGGCTCGCTGCTTCCCAGGGGAGCCACAGTCATCAAAGCCCCATGCATTTTGCTCTCAAAAATTTTTTTGATGGAGTTTTGCTTTTGTTGCCTAGGCTGGAGTGCAATGGTGCAATCTCGGCTCACTGCAACCTCCCTGCAACCTCTGCTTCCCGGGTTCAAGTGATTCTCCTGCCTCAGCTTCCTGAGTAGCTGGGATTACAGGCGCCCGCCACTACCCCTGGCTAATTTTTGGTATTTTTAGTAGAGACGGCGTTTCAACATGTGGGCCAGGCTGCTCTTAAATTTTTAAGTGACCTTCCCCTGCTGTGACATGTAATAGTGGAAAGAATACAGCTCTGGGCTGGTAGAACGCTCTGTGTTTTGATTCCATGCCTGCCCTGCTGGCGGTGGTCATTTGGGAGGATTAAATGGGACAGTGCCTGCAGAGCCACAGCCATGATGCCCTTTGCTTCTTGAGCAGAGCTGAACAGATGCCAGCTCCTTCCCTCCGGCAGACCTGCACTCTTCAGAGCTCGCCTCTGGCAGCTTCTGCGGGAGGCTGACGCTGGTGAGGAATGGTGTTTCCTCTCCACCTGCAGATTTCTGCTGCTCCCCTCCCAGAATAGCTCAAGTAGGCTGTGACCTCGGTGAACACCCTTGAGAGACTATCAAGGCGCCTTGAGAAGTCGCACACGAGGCTGCTGCACTGGGCTGGATCCATTATTCATGCACGCAGGTCTCGGCAATCACGGTAATTTAGAGTCTCTCGAAGCGCACGCTGCAGTAACCGTAAACTACGTTCTGTGTGCTTCAGGAAAAAATTACCTTTCCCTTGCTGAAGCCAGGGGTCATGGCAGAAAGCTCACACAGATGAAGCAAGGGGCCGAGGAGGAGATGGAGGCGGTCCAGGCCTTTCAGAAAAGCGCTTGGAGACCCCACGCTGGGAAGCCGTCCCCAGTCACCTGCATGACCTCTGCAGCCTCAGCTTTCTCCCCGGGAAATGAGTCACCGGCGTCCGCATGTGCACCCCCCTCCACTCTCCCTGCTCCTCCCGTGACCTCCTGGGAGTAACTTACTGCTCCCCCAAATCATCTCAGTAGATGATGCATGCCTATCTCCCGTTGTTTCAGGAACCAAAAACAGTGCATGTACTGCCCCTAGCACATGGAGACAAGAATACATCTCACACGTATATTTATCTCCATCTTCATAGCTCTTGTAAAAAAGCATAGCTTTTATGTCTTCAGAGAGTGTAAGTGCAGAAGTGCAGATTTCTCCAGAAAACATAGCACTGAGAAAGCAAATGAGCAGATCCTCACAAACACCACTCACGCTAAAGGGGTGGAGATAAACATAAAGAAAAATAAAAGAAAGGCGGCAGCATCCAGTTTTAGATGCTGAAATGCAATGAAGACAAAGCACCTTGAGGAATGTGCGAGGTCAGTGCTGGCTTCTCGCTCTGTCTTTTGCTTTCTGAACATGACAGATCCGGTGTGACTGTGTCCCCCTCCTCAGCTGCAGCACTGGCTTCTCATTTCTATTCTCCCCAAAGCCCAGCTTCTCTGCAGAAATGAAGGATGTGGCTCCACAGTGAGCAAGTGGGCTGTGTCTGAGCTGGGAGGCAGCTCTAGCTGCCCCAGGACACACGGGGATCTCTCACCATGTGGGTCCTCTGTGGCCTTGTCCCTGCCTCCCGCCTGGCCAGAGCCACACAGAGCTGGGTCCTGGGACTCCTCTTCCATCAGGCCTAGGCTGCCCCCTCTCTTCTGGTCCCCTCAGGACCTGGACCTGGTGCTGTCTTAAGCTCTCCTTATGTCGCAGTTGTTGACTGGTGACAAGAGCATCTGCATAAATGCAGACCCAAGGGAGGGTTAAGGGGCTGTGGCCTGAACACCTGGGGCCCCAGCAGGTTGATGACGCCTTCTCAGGTGGCAGGTGGAGGTGAGGACACGTCACAGGCTCCTGCTGCATTCCTGCCCATGGGCAGTCTCCGGAATGTGTCCCTGTCAGTGTGGGGAGAGTTATGTCCATGGGGCACAGGATGAGAGCCAAGACCCCCTCCTTTAGTTTCCCAGGCCTCTGCTTGATCTCTGCTCTGTCTATGCAAAAACACGTCAACCTATCAGTGGCCCACCTGGTTGCACACTTTGTGACTGGACCAATGCCACCGAATTGCTCACCTGAAAAGGGTTAATTTTATGTCATGTGGAGTTTGCCTTTGTTCCCCATCATATAAAGCAGTCCTCTAAAATCTTAAAATCTTTCAGGCTGTCTAGAACCTCAGAGGTCATCTTCGTCAATTCCCTCATTCCTCAGATGGGGAAACCGAGGCCACACCCCAGATCCTGTTGCTCTTTCAGAGTCTCCCGGGTTAGAATCCAGTTCTTGACTCCATCATCCCGCCCCTGCCCCCGACACTCTCCTATTCCTTTGGGCAAAGGTTAGAATTTGAAAGAGGCCAAAATCTCCAAAACAGAGGGCTGGGGGCTAAGAGCAGCACCATCTTTGCTGCACTTTTTGGATAACGTGTTTATTTGTCCAGGCTGGGGGCTGGGAAAATGAATGCCAACAGCTGCAGTTTGCAGCAATGCCAGATAAAATGCATTGATCTCCAAGGCCCCGTTATTGTTTTATGATTCTACAATTAACAGGCATCAGCTGCTGTGGGAAGGGTCTCGCAGGCCCTCCAGTGCTCCACTGCCCCTCCCCATCTGAGCAGCTGGGCTGTCAGCAATTCTGAGTCCTCACAGCTCAGTCTACACGGCGGGCAGATTCTGAGTCCTAACAGCTCAGCCTACATAGCCGGGAAGTGCGGCTCTGTCCTGCTCGCAGAGGCGGGACCTTCCAGAGCCTTCAAGAGGGGACAAGCTATGCAAGTTCCTGAGCAGGGTGGGGCTCCGGGCAAAGACGAAGAAACACCCCACGTCCCACCTGGATCTGATCAAGGGGGTTCTAGCGAGATCCACTTACTCCCAAAGGAGCTTCAAAGGCAGGATTTCCTGAGACCCCCAGAAGGGTGAGCTGCTGGGAACCTGCTCTTGCCCTGTAAAAGTCCATCCAGTGATAGGACGTGGTGTGAACTTGCATGCCTCTGGCATTCCTCCAGGCCCCTGGGCACTCAGTCCCACCCCATAGAATATCAGTGCAGTCCTGATGGAGAGCCACTGAGGTGTAGGTTAGGGATGAAGCACTGTCTTTCCTGGCCCATCTTCACTGAGCAGACTTTATGTATCAAGCGCCTACTGCATGCCCAGCCTGACACATGACTCTCCTGGGGCAATAGGAGCTTCCGGGGCAGCTGCGGCATCGGAGGAGCAGGTGGACTCTGGATGAGTGACAAGCTCAGCTGTGGAAAGTGTCCAGTGGACATGGGGGCCTATAACACCTGAGACTGCTGGGCCTCCTCTGGGAGGAGCCCAGACCCTAGAGGACAAATAGGAGGTGTCAGTGGAAGGAGGGAAGATGACAGGGAGGCAGGACTGTCACACGGGGCTGGAAGGGAGAAGTCACCCAGAGCATTTGAGCAAGAAAGACCTCAATCACCAGTAAGGAAAGCTGAGCCTTAGTGGGCATGAGCACAGGAGGAATGTGACCAGAGGTGTCTCTGGGAAGACCTTCTGAGTGCCTGGAGTGGAGGGTGGCTTAGCTGATGGGCAGGACTGGGTCAGGGAATGTGTGATAAGCCATGGGGTGAGAGATCAGGTGGCTGGATTAGCAGTGTCACCTGGTTGTCCAGGCACAGTGGCTCATGCCTGTAATCCCAGCACTTTGAGAGGCTGAGGCAGGCAGATCTCTTGAGGTTAAGGGTTCGAGACAAGCCTGGCCATCCTTACTAAAATACAAAATTAGCTGGGTGTGGTGGTGCGCACTTGTAGTCCCAGCTACTTGGGAGGCTGAGGCAGGATAATCTTTTAACCTGGGAGGTGGAGGTTGCAGCGAGCCGAGATTGTGCCATTGGACTCCAACCTGGGTGACACAGCGAGACTCCGTCTCAAAAAAAAAAGACGTGTCACCTGGTCTTTATGGGCACGAGGAGATAGACAGGTAGACAGGTGCCCAGGGGCTGCCCAGGGGCTGGTGAGGGCTGGAAATCAGAGGCTTGGTCCCGACTGAAGGGTGGGGCAAGGGAGCAGGGCCTTCTCTGTGGTAGGCTTCCAAATCTCTCATTCTCCACGTGGAAGAGGTGGGCCCATGCTCAAGCTCTGACATGCAGGATCCAAGGGCAGCGATGCCCCTCTGCCTAAACATCAGAGACCTAAATACAGCCATTGTTGGAGCATGCAGCCTGAGCTCCAGTGCCAGCCCCAGCACTGGCAGGGCTTCTAGCCTCCAGCATGTTTCTTATTTGTGCTGAGACCCAGTTTCTTTGTCTGTGAAATAAGGACAAGGTCTCCTGGGGCCAGGGCTGACTCCCAGCTGAAGTGATCTCCTTACAGAAAGCCATGCACGCAGGGAGACAGGTTCAGAAGTCGCTCCCTGGATACGAGCTTTTCTTTAACCTCCACGCTTCTGATTTAACATTTTAATCCTGTAATGCTCATTAACATATTCGACTCACACTGCGGGACTGCTTGTCTCTTCGAGTAATTTCTCGTCATGAAAACACACCGGGCAGCCCCTGAGCCAGGCCGTAGTGAGGGCAGCCCCTGTGACTGACTTCTCACCTGCAAAGGAGATGGAATTGGGAGTCAGGCCGCATTTTAGGACAAAGATGAAGGAATTTTCCAGATCTAAGTAAGGCCCCAAATCAGCTCAACTTCAAGTAAACACAAAGATGACCCTGGGTGGATCTGGCCTAATCAGGTGAACCCTTCAAAGGAAGATGTTCTCCTCCAAGCTCAAGGATGGGGAGCAGCAGAGTCACCTGCTGGCCTTGAAGGGCTCAGCTGCCATCTCCAGAGAGTGTCTTGGGGCAGGGAGCTGCTGGCAGCCCTGGGAGCTGAGAGCAACCCTTGGCTGACTGCCCACAAGAGAACAGGGACCTCATCCCTACAATCACAAAAAACTAAGTTCCAACAACAAAGGCGTGCACTTCCAGGAGGACTAGGTATCCAGAGAGGTATGCAGCCCAGCTGACACCTTGACTGTGACCTTGGAGGACTCGGAGCGGAGGACACAGCTGAACCGTGGAGGACTCGGAGTGGAGGACACAGCTGAACTGTGGAGGACTCGGAGCGGAGGACACAGCTCAACCATGGCCATGTGTTGATACAGGGAGCTGTGGAGTGAAGACTGCCTGTTGTTCTAAGCCACTAAGTTTGTGTAATTTGTTACACAGCAGTTGATAACCAGCGCACTCTTTAAGGCATATTCCTGCTTTGTGACATTCACTTTCCATTGTCCTAACAATGGCAATCCTAACAACCCTCAGAACATACCCACTACCTCCTGAACTTAACATTGTTAGAAAAGCAGAGGCTGGCATCAGCTTTTCTTAGTCTCACCTCTAAAATGGGCTGAAGGCCACAGTNTCCTCTGGGAGGAGCCCAGACCCTAGAGGACAAATAGGAGGTGTCAGTGGAAGGAGGGAAGATGACAGGGAGGCAGGACTGTCACACGGGGCTGGAAGGGAGAAGTCACCCAGAGCATTTGAGCAAGAAAGACCTCAATCACCAGTAAGGAAAGCTGAGCCTTAGTGGGCATGAGCACAGGAGGAATGTGACCAGAGGTGTCTCTGGGAAGACCTTCTGAGTGCCTGGAGTGGAGGGTGGCTTAGCTGATGGGCAGGACTGGGTCAGGGAATGTGTGATAAGCCATGGGGGTGAGAGATCAGGTGGCTGGATTAGCAGTGTCACCTGGTTGTCCAGGCACAGTGGCTCATGCCTGTAATCCCAGCACTTTGAGAGGCTGAGGCAGGCAGATCTCTTGAGGTTAAGGGTTCGAGACAAGCCTGGCCATCCTTACTAAAAATACAAAATTAGCTGGGTGTGGTGGTGCGCACTTGTAGTCCCAGCTACTTGGGAGGCTGAGGCAGGATAATCTTTTTAACCTGGGAGGTGGAGGTTGCAGCGAGCCGAGATTGTGCCATTGGACTCCAACCTGGGTGACACAGCGAGACTCCGTCTCAAAAAAAAAAGACGTGTCACCTGGTCTTTATGGGCACGAGGAGATAGACAGGTAGACAGGTGCCCAGGGGCTGCCCAGGGGCTGGTGAGGGCTGGAAATCAGAGGCTTGGTCCCGACTGAAGGGTGGGGGCAAGGGAGCAGGGCCTTCTCTGTGGTAGGCTTCCAAATCTCTCATTCTCCACGTGGAAGAGGTGGGCCCATGCTCAAGCTCTGACATGCAGGATCCAAGGGCAGCGATGCCCCCTCTGCCTAAACATCAGAGACCTAAATACAGCCATTGTTGGAGCATGCAGCCTGAGCTCCAGTGCCAGCCCCCAGCACTGGCAGGGCTTCTAGCCTCCAGCATGTTTCTTATTTGTGCTGAGACCCAGTTTCTTTGTCTGTGAAATAAGGACAAGGTCTCCTGGGGCCAGGGCTGACTCCCAGCTGAAGTGATCTCCTTACAGAAAGCCATGCACGCAGGGAGACAGGTTCAGAAGTCGCTCCCTGGATACGAGCTTTTTCTTTAACCTCCACGCTTCTGATTTAACATTTTTAATCCTGTAATGCTCATTAACATATTCGACTCACACTGCGGGACTGCTTGTCTCTTCGAGTAATTTCTCGTCATGAAAACACACCGGGCAGCCCCCTGAGCCAGGCCGTAGTGAGGGCAGCCCCTGTGACTGACTTCTCACCTGCAAAGGAGATGGAATTGGGAGTCAGGCCGCATTTTAGGACAAAGATGAAGGAATTTTCCAGATCTAAGTAAGGCCCCAAATCAGCTCAACTTCAAGTAAACACAAAGATGACCCTGGGTGGATCTGGCCTAATCAGGTGAACCCTTCAAAGGAAGATGTTCTCCTCCAAGCTCAAGGATGGGGAGCAGCAGAGTCACCTGCTGGCCTTGAAGGGCTCAGCTGCCATCTCCAGAGAGTGTCTTGGGGCAGGGAGCTGCTGGCAGCCCTGGGAGCTGAGAGCAACCCTTGGCTGACTGCCCACAAGAGAACAGGGACCTCATCCCTACAATCACAAAAAACTAAGTTCCAACAACAAAGGCGTGCACTTCCAGGAGGACTAGGTATCCAGAGAGGTATGCAGCCCAGCTGACACCTTGACTGTGACCTTGGAGGACTCGGAGCGGAGGACACAGCTGAACCGTGGAGGACTCGGAGTGGAGGACACAGCTGAACTGTGGAGGACTCGGAGCGGAGGACACAGCTCAACCATGGCCATGTGTTGATACAGGGAGCTGTGGAGTGAAGACTGCCTGTTGTTCTAAGCCACTAAGTTTGTGTAATTTGTTACACAGCAGTTGATAACCAGCGCACTCTTTAAGGCATATTCCTGCTTTGTGACATTCACTTTCCATTGTCCTAACAATGGCAATCCTAACAACCCTCAGAACATACCCACTACCTCCTGAACTTAACATTGTTAGAAAAGCAGAGGCTGGCATCAGCTTTTTCTTAGTCTCACCTCTAAAAATGGGCTGAAGGCCACAGTCTCACCCCAACTCCAGCTAACTAACTCACCCCAACTTCAACTAACTCACCCCAACTCCAACTAACTAACTCACCCCAACTTCAACTAACTCACCCCAACTCCAACTAACTAACTCACCCCAACTCCAACTAACTAACTCACCCCAACTCCAACTAACTAACTCACTCCAACTCCAACTAACTAACTAACTCACCCCAACTCCAATAACGGCAAGGCCACACACCAGGAATTCTTTTCCAGTGCGGGTGGAGACATGAAAACCCTGTTGGGGAGAGTGTCAGGCCTGATGAGCTCTTTGAGGCTGTGAAAACTAGTTTTCATTGTAAAACGAAGGTGATGCCATTAAGCTACTCCTACTTTTTTACATTTTGGGGGTATAAAAGTCTCCTCTGAAAGCAAAAACTCAGGGCCTGCGGACAGGAGATAATAAAACACAAAAAAATGTACATTAAAGACAATAGTAGGATCAGCAGTTACAAAATAGGCAGAGGTTGCCTTTATAATGAGAAGAAGATATTGATTATTGGTAGGTGGAGATGCAGAGGAAGACACAGGATAGAAACAACACCGGGGTCCAGAACCCTGAAGAAAGAATGTGAGGACCCAGATCAATGCCGAGGAAGTTTGCTTAAAGCTGGAGAAGAGAATCACCAATAAAGGGACATGAGAGGTAAAATCGAGAGGCGTCTAGGCATCAGAACACACTTCCCACGCTCACTGCAGCACTGCTCACCACAGCACTGGGAGGCATCCAGGTGTCAAAACACAGTTCCCATGCTCACTGCAGCACTGCCCACCACAGCACTGAGAGGCGTCTGGGAGCCAAAACACAGTCCCCACACTCACTGCAGCCTGTTCACCACAGCATCGAGAGGCATCTGGGCTTCAGACACAGTCCCCTAGGCTCACTACAGCACTGCCCACCACAGCACTGGGAGGCATCTGGATGTCAAAACACAGTCCCCACACTCATTGTAGCCTGTTCACTACAGCACCGAGAGGCATCCGGGCTTCAGAACACAGTCCCCTAGGCCTCACTGCAGCACTGCCCACCACAGCACCGAGAGGCATCTGGATGTCAAAACACAGTCCCCAGGCTCACTGCAGCCTGCTCACCAAAGCCAAGATATGCTGCAGCCTAAGCACCCATAACAAATGAATAGATGAAGAAAACGTCACACACACACACACACACACACACACACACACACACACACACACACTGGATTATTACTCAGCCTTGATAAAGGAGGACATCTTGCCATTCACAAAAACATGGTTAAACTGGAGGCCATGGTGCTGAGTGAAATGGGCCAGGCACAGAAAGACAAAGAGTGCATGATCTCACTTATGTACGTGGGGTCTAAACAAGTTGAGATCACAGAAGCAGGGAATGGTTACCAGGAGCTGGGAGGTGAACCAGGGAGATGTTGGTCAAAGGGCACAAACTTGCGGTTATAAGATGAGAAAGTTCTGGGGATCTTCTGCACAGCACGAGTGATGACGGACATGATAAGTTGTGATCATCATTACATAATGGATGAATATATCAAATCATCACATTGTATACCTTGTGTATACACAATTTTATTTGTACATTAAATATGCAAAAATATTTTTAAAAGTGACTTTCCTATAAACAATGACAACAAAAAAATAGGTCCGGGCCACAGAATGAGAGCTTTTAAAAAGAAATGTAACATGATACCAACAACTCAGAAAAGTAGGTTTGGAACGGAAGTTTGCAGATCCCTTGGGATCTTTGGGATGAGGAGAAGGAACAGGAAATGAGGGCGAGGAAGAGCTTCAGGTGTCTGGGTTAGAGTCCTAGGGCCTGAGTGTGGGGAATTTGACTGCCATGACATGGAGAGGGGCCCCGCACTCCGTGGTGCCCGCTCCTGAACTAAAATTCCAAACCCTGTTGGTATAAACAGCACGGCTGAAGGCAACAGAGATCCAGCCTCATCCCATCAGTGCACAGAGAAAAGATCCTGTAAGCCCAGTGGGTCCTGCCAAGGTCATGCAGCAAATTAGTGGCTGCGTCAGGACAAGACCACAGAATGGAAGTTCACAGTGCCCTGGAAGGTCACCTCCCCTGCAGCCGCCTCTGGGGTACTCTGCTTTTCCTACAGCCCCACTGCTGGGAGCAGTGCTGAAGACAATTAAGTAAATTTCTTTTGTGAATAGATGATTCCAAACTCCTCACCAGATTTATGCTTAGGTTTTCCTTTACCTTTTCTGAGCATCGCTTACAATGTTCACCTGGCTTCCTCTGAGGATGTCAGGTGAGGGTCTGCTTATTACAGCGACATTAGGAGATAGTAAATTCCTCATGGATCTTTGTTCACTGGCTGGGTTTCTCAGGACAGTTTATCGAAACCTTGTGAACTTTTCTTCTGGCTCTTTATCAAAGGCTTAAGAAAGGCAGTTTATTTGCATGTTAAGATGAGGAAGAGAACAACCATTTTAAAAGATAAGAGTTGGAATTTATAAGCCTTTACAAACTGTTATTTCTTTCACTGGGAGGAAGTAAAAATGGGAGATAGTGAGGAGAAGCAATGGTATTGCAGATAGCATCATTCAGAGGATTTTGAAACCTGGTATAATTTATCATTATATAAGATGCCTTGGTCGGCAGGATCAAAAGCAACTGGCATTCTCTATCCACATGCAGCAATCGAATTGCCTCTTCAGAATCCCAGACAAACATTTCATTAGTTACCATTCATCAGTAAATTGGGATGAAACGCCAAAACACTTCTTCTTTAAAAAGCTGGATTGCATTTCCTACATATGGTGCTTTAAAAAATAATCATTTATATTGCACTTTTCTTTCAAGTGTTCAAACGATGCTGCTTTCCAAATATTTGCATAGTCTCCATGACCCTGTTTTTCAGTCACAAGTATTATTCTTTTCATTTCTTAAGCGGATAAAGTAAGAGATGCAAACTGTTCCAACACATGAAGTCAGTCTGAATTTAGCCAAGAAAACCATAATGCTGTGAAAAACTATTGAATTCAGACAACTGCAGACTCACTTTTTGCTTGAGATTGGCAAGTGTTTGACCAAAATGATTCAGTAAGCTCCGTCAGAAACCTAAAATGGGTCAGGCAGATGGGTTTAATACTACGTGACCCTCTAGAGCTATGTGTTGACAAAATTCCTGAGATTACCTCATGGATCTGAAGAATAGAACAAGGGTCAGCTAGGAACATCATCCAAGGACTGGGAGCACTAGGAGTGTCATCCACAGACTGGGAGCACCAGGAGTGTTATCCAAGGACTGGGAGCACTAAAAGCATCATCCATGGGCTGGGAGCACTAGGAGCTTCATCCGTAGACTGAGACCACAAGGAGTCTCACCCAAAGACTGGCAGCACCAGGAACAATATCCAAGGACTGGGAGCACTAGGAGTGTTATCCAAGGACTGGGAGCACTAAAAGCAT
This sequence comes from Rhinopithecus bieti, assembly GCF_001698545.2. Classification (NCBI taxonomy): domain Eukaryota; kingdom Metazoa; phylum Chordata; class Mammalia; order Primates; family Cercopithecidae; genus Rhinopithecus; species Rhinopithecus bieti. The sequence goes on along the minus strand of NW_016821253.1, from coordinate 2,553,057 downwards.
CATCCATGGACTGAGACCACTAGGAGTCTCATCCAAAGACTGGGAGCACCAGGAACATTATCCAAGGACTGGGAGCACTAACAGCATCATCCATGGGCTGGGAGCACTAGGAGTGTCATCCAAGGACTGGGAGCACTAGGAGTGTCATCCACAGACTGGGAGCACCAGGAACGTTATCCAAGGACTAGGAGCACCAGAAGCATCATCTTAGGACCGGGGGCATTAGGAGTGTCATACAAAGGCTGGGAGCACTAGGAATATCATCCATGGACTGGGAGCACTAGGAGTGCCATCCATGGATTGAGAGCACTGAGAGCATCATCCATGGACTGGGAGCACCAGGAGAGTCATCCATGGACTGGGAGCACTAGGAGAGTCATTCATGGACTGGGAGCACTAGGAGTGCCATCCATGGATTGAGAGCACTGGGAGCATCATCCAAGGACTGGGAGCACCAGGAGCATCATTTAAGGACTGGGAGCAGGCAACTGGTGAATCACGGATTTCATATTTTCCCCTTATTTGGATCAATACTGGGGCAGTGGGACCTCCCAGTTTCCTACTAAGATGGAGAAGCCAGACACACACTAATGCTTCATTGAGAACATGCAGAAAGGTCAGATTTTTAAAAAGTGTGTTTGAAGACATCAGCAAGCTGCCCAAGCAGTCAAGACTGGAGAAGTCAGGATCCCAGACAGAAGGAGCCACCTAGAAGTGAGATGTTGCCTTCCTCTGTGCTGGGAGAGAGCCCAAGAAACCTGCCAGGCAGTGACTGGGAGTCAGTGAAGCCAGCAAGGAGTTTGCTAATCCCATGCATGCGATGAGACTTAAGGAACGAGGATCCCAGAGAAAAGGGAGGTACAGGGGTGTCTTAGGCATCTCAGGCTGCCATAACCAAATACCATAGACGAGTGGCCTTTAAGCAGCAGACATCTGCTTTGTCACAGTATGGAGGCTGGGAGTCCGAGGTCAGGGTGCAGCATGGTTGGTTCCTGGCGAGGGCATCTCCTTGGCTCACAGAGGTCCTCTGTCTTGTTGCGACCTCGCCAAGCAGAGAGAGTCCTGTGTCTGTTCCTCTTCTTATAAGGGCACTAATCCTATCATGGGGACCCCACCCTCACCATCTTATTTAAACCCATTTATCTCCCGAAGACTCCATCTCCAAATATAATCATATTGGGGGTTAAAACTTCAATGTATAGTCCAGGCGCATAGCTCAGGCCTGTAATCCCAGCACTTTGGGAGGCAGAGGAGGGTGGATCGCCTGAGATCAGGAGTTCGAGACCAGCCTGACCGAAATAGAGAAATCCTGTCTCTACTAAAAATACAAAACATTAGCCGGGCGTGGTGGTGGACACCTGTAATCTCAGCTACTCCGGTGGCTGAGGCAGGAGAATCGCTTGAACCTGGGAGGCAGAGGTTGCAGCGAGCTGAGATCATGCCATTGCACTTTAGCCTGGGCAACAAGAGTGAAATTCTGTCTCAAAAAAAAAAAAAAAAAAAAACGAAAAAAGAAAAAAAAAGAAAAAAAATTCAACGTATAACTTTTGGGGAGAAATAAGCATTGAGTCCATAAGAAGAGTGCTCTGTCATAAACCTTTGATTTCTCCGTGAAAGCATGTACTAAATTATTAGGGTGAAGGGCGAAGATTCTAAGAAAATAAGCACAAAGCCCTGGAGTTTGGAACTTTTTATCTGATGGGGCCGAGTTAGAGTTTAAAGGCCATGTAGGCGTTAGCAAATAGTCAGCGCTTTGGGTTAGGACCTTGAGGGGGCGTCCTGGAAAGGAAAATGAGACTAATAGAAAGCCTTGCAAAAAACGGCACCGAGAAAACAAAACAGGCAATAAACAAGAACGGCATGGTAGCCACAGGAACTCAGCCCGTGACAGACTAAGGAGAACCCTCCCTCAGCATGGATGTCAGAGGAAGGGTGCGGCCTTATCCGGAGCAGACAGCATCATGCAGAGCCGCCGCAGATTCCATGCAAAACACGCAGCATTTTACAGAGGATCGCCAGATGCAACCGAGAAAGCGGAAAATAGAAAAAGAGCTTCAGATTCTCCTGCCTCAGCCTCCCGGTGTGATCCCTCTGTCAGGGTCACACCCGTGGACTTAAGTAGTTCTGATTAATACCGTCAAACAAAGATGAGAAATTTTATCAGAAAACGTAGATCTACAAAGGAAGTCAACTAATGATTTTATCAGTAAACTTTCAGTCATTGAAACTAAGAACTTAATTGTTAAGTTTAAAAGCAACCTGGAAGACAGGATTGGATTATGGGATAATGAGTTAATAGAAAACAGCTCGGCCTAAGCATAGGGAAGGAAAACGCAGGACAAGCGCCAGGCATGTGGAACATGGTGGAAAGTTTAGCTGTGGTTGGAATACCTGCACGGGAAGCAAGACAGAAGGTGGAAAGGAGAATTAAAGAGATAATGCTGAGCTGGGCGCGGTGCCTCACGCCTGTAATCCCAGCACTTTGGGAGGCTGAGGCGGGCGGATCTCTTGAGGCCAGGAGATCTAGATCAGCCTGGCCAACATGGGGAAACCCTGTCTCTACTAAAAATAGAAAAATTAGCCGGGCATAGTGGTGAGCACCTGTAATCCCAGCTACTCGTGAGCCTGAGGCACGAGAATCTCTTGAACCCAGGAGGTATGGGTTGCAGTGAGCTGAGATTGCACCACTGCACTCCAGCCTGGGTGTTAGAGTGAGACTCTGTCCGAGGAAAAAAAAAAAGGGAGACAGATAATGCAGAGAATTTTCCTAAACTGATGATCAAGCTCAAGTTACTGATGCACAAAGAACTGGGAACCCCAAGCAGCACAACTAAGAGCCATTATGATGACACATGGTAAGGACAACTGCTGAAATCCCAAGATGAGGAGAACAAAGTAACTACTACCTTCAATGGAGGAACACAGATTCTAATAGCTGACATTTCAACAGAAGCAATGGGAACTGGAAGACAACAGAATGCTTCCTTAAAGCTCTGGAATAAACTAACTGGCAACCTAGAGTTCTGCCTGAAGAAAACGTCCTTCACAAGTGAAGTCAGAATACATTTCCACCCCAAGCAAAAGCTGAAAGCTTGTATTGCCAGAAATACACAAAAATAAATATTAAAAGGAAAATTGCTTAAGAAGAAAGAAAATGATCCCAGAGAGAAACACAGAAATCCAGGAACAAAGTGAGAAAAATGGTAAATAAGAAATATATATGTAAATATAAATATTCACAGTACAATAGTAATAATATGTGCTGTAGTCTAAAATACATGGAGATTAAAAATGCATAACAGTAATAACAGTGATAACAGAAATTATATCTTCTAAGGTTATTTGATTGAGGAATAAATAGTATTAATTTACATTACACTATAATTCATAAAGGGTACATTTTGTAATATTGAGTTTGAATCAGAACTGTTTATAAAGTTAATAAAATAATATAGATAAAAAGTTTGAAAACACTTGCTTCAATCAAAAGTAGGTAACAAGTACAGAAAAGAAACATTAAGCAGATAAAAATATAGAACAACATGCGCTTTATAGGGACATGGATGAAGCTGGAAACCATCATTCTCAGCAAACTAACACAAGAACAGAAAACCAAACACCACATATTCTCACTTATATGTGGGAGCTGAACAATGAGAACACATGGACACAGGGAGGGGAACATCACACACTGGGGTCTGTCGGGGGCAGTCAGGGGAGGGAGATCATTAGGACAAATACCTAATGCATGTGGGGCTTAAAATGTAGATGACGGGTTGATGGGTGCAGCAAACCACCATGGCACATGTATACCTACGCAACAAACCTGCACGTTCTGCACGTGTATCCCAGAACTTTAACATTTTTTTAAAAAGTAAGATGGTAGCTATGAGTCCCAAATGAATTACTAATTATATTAAATGCAAATGAGCATATTTATTAACAGAATAATATTATCAGAATAGATATAAGTGATTCTGTGCTGTTATCCATTTATTACTTTTGGGCTCTAAATCCAGGTTTTTAGCCTGGTTTGTGAAAAAGATCTGGGCCTTTTAAAGATTCTTTTACCTTGCCGTCTGGCACGAAGTCAGGTTTTGCAAATAGATGGCTGCAGAGACACTGCAGGAGAAAAGAGTGTCGCTTCCTGGTTCTGGTGTGCTCACTTGGCAGAGCCCTCGAGAGGTGCAGGTTCTCCGGCAGCAGGTCCCTCTAGATGTGTGGCTTCTCTGACATCAGGCTCCTGAGGATGGGTAGCCTCTCTGGCTCTAGGTTCATCGAGATGGGAGCTCCTTGGACACCAGGTTTTTCCAGCTGTGCAGTTCCTCTGGGACTCAGCTCCTGCAGATGTGTGGCTTCTCTGGCACCAGGGTCCTGCAGAGGTCAGCTTCCCCAGCCCCAGGCTCCACGGTGGTTCATGCAAAAGCCAGTGGTTCCACACAGCACCCTATCTCAGATGGTTTCATAGAAGAAGGCCTTTGGAGAGACACCTCTCATGCAACAGCTTTCCCCAGCACCCCAGGATTTCTGGCAAGACCCAGGAGGCAGATTTCTACTACAGCACTGCAGTCACCCCTCTGACATCCAGTGAGTCCCACTGGCATCCCTAAGCTCTGGATCTCACCCTGGGGCAGGTGAGGGGCAGAGACCTTTCTGGGACACTCAGCCCTCAAGGTAATGGCTGCTCTATTTCTACATTCCTTAGCATTCTTGTTACTTGTTACCACCATCCTCTGTTGTAATTAATCATAATGTATATTAAACTTCCTTCTTCAACTTACTACATGGTTTCTCTTTCTAGGTTGACTGAGGGCTGAGACTGATAAAGATCCCACATGAATGATTAATTACATTATGCACAAGTGGGTTTCATACTCTTAACTTACAGAGTAAGACTACAAAAATGGGTAAATACTTTCTATGCTGCTTAGAAAAAATACATCTGAAATCCTAGGATATTCTAATGACTAAGAGCAACTTTATGCCAATAAATGTAAATGGTATAAAACTTTAAAAATTTCTACCAAAACACTACTTACCAACATTGACACTAGACAAAACAGGAAATCTAATGTCCTATGTCTATAAGAAAATTAAATCTGCAATGTAGAACTTTTACACAAAGAAGTCTCTAACCTCAAATAATTTGGGTAATTATGTTTTGTAACAATTTAAGGGAAAATATGCCAGTTTTGCACAAGATCTTCCAAAGAATACAAAAAACGGGAGGACATCCAAATTGATTGTATGAGACCAGCATAACCTTGATACCAAACCTGATAATAACAATACAAATAAGGAAAATTACAGATCACTCTTTCTCATGAGCATTTTTGTAAAATGTGTAACAAAAATATTAGAATGTTGAATCTAGTGATGTATAAAAACAATGCGATGATGACCAAGTTGGGGTTATTCAAGAAATGCAAGGCTGGGTACCAGGCTAGCTTCTTCAGACCTAAGGAGGAATACACCACGTTCTTTGACTGGAACACTCAATGTTATAATAGTGTCAGTTCCCCGTCAATTTGTCAATGGATTCAATGCAATTCTCGTCAAAACCTCAACGATTTTTTGTGGAAACCAACAACCTGATACTTAAATATCTATGGAAATGCCAAGGGTAATAAATAGCTGAAACAATTTCAAAAAGAAAAAAACATTTGGTGACTTAGATTTCAGGACTTATTATAAAACTACAGTAATATAAACAGTGTGATAGTGACAGACGCATATAAAATAAATTTTGAAAAGCAGTATAGAGAGTCCAGAGACAAACTGACATAGTATGATCAACGAATTCACAATAAAATTACCATTCTTATGCATGGATAAAATGGGCTTTAAAAAAATTGCACCAGGCTGGGCGCGGTGGCTCAAGCCTGTAATCCCAGCACTTTGGGAGGCCGAGACGGGCGGATCACAAGGTCAGGAGATCGAGACCATCCTGGCTAACAGGGTGAAACCCCGTCTCTACTAAAACACAAAAAACTAGCCGGGCGAGGTGGCGGGCGCCTGCAGTCCCAGCTGCTCGGGAGGCTGAGGCAGGAGAATGGCGTAAACCCAGGAGGCGGAGCTTGCAGTGAGCTGATATCCGGCCACTGCACTCCAGCCTGGGCGACAGAGCGAGACTCTGTCTCAAAACAAACAAACAAACCAAAAAAATTGCACCAGATTAATTGAACATTCATATGGAAATGAAGTTAACCTTGATTCCCACTTCATAGTATACACAAGAAAGTCAGTTTCAAATGGGCCGTAAACTTAAAAGTAAATCATAAAGCACCAAAACTTCTACTAGACACAGTGGAAAAATATCTTTATGAAGTTGTAGTGTTAGAAATAGTCCTTAAACGAAGCCAAGCAGCATTAACTTTAAGGCTAAAAAAAATTATTTTACTAAGTGGAAGAACTTCTGCTCATCAAAACGTACCATTAGGAGAGTTCAAATGCAAGCCACAGAGTAGGATAAGGTTTTACAATACATATATCTACTCACAAACCAGAATATTTAAATAACTTTTACAATAATAATGGGTAAATTCTTGATAAGTCACTTCACAAAAGATGGTATCCAATGGCCTATAAACTTATAAAGTGTATGCTCAGCATCATTACTTGCATGTGTGCACTAGAATGGGCTAAAAACTTGACAGTACTAAGTGCTCACAAGGATATGGAGCCACAGGAGTTCTCATGTATGGGAGGTGGAATTAAAGTTGGGACAACTCCTTTGGAACATGGATTAGCAGCACCTACTATAGTGGAATACACACTTACCTTTTGACCCAGTAATTCCACTTCTAAATATCTATTCCAAAATATGTGCTCCAAAAGATCTGTGCAAGAATAGTCATGGCAATACCATTCCTAATAGCCCCAAATTAAAAACAGCCTATCAAGTGTCCATCAAGGTTAGCATGGATGAGAGCTGGTTATATAGTTACACAGTGAAATGCGTGAAATGAAAATAAATGTTGGGACCCCCAGATCACTAAGTCAAACTGGGAACTATGTCAGGCAAACCTGCCTTCTATTTTATTTCTAAATATGGTAACTACAAAGATTTAAAAAGCTACATACCTCCCTCACAAGCCAACAAGGAAATTCCCTGTGGGCCTCCAGATCCTTACCTAAAACAGTTCTGTTGAATTTCACCCTGGCAATGTAACCTGATAGCTTATCTTCACAGGTGCAGGACAGAAAGGCATCCTCCACTCACCTGAGACTAATGCATATCTGATGTCTTCCTCTGCCCTATTGTTTATGTAAAAATTCAGATTTACCGAGCCAGACCAAATTGTGTATTTAGTGAAAGGCTGATCAAGGACTCAAATGAATGCAATCTTTTGTCTCTTATCTACTTAGGAACTGGAATCCCCTGACTCTACGTCTGCCTTTCTGGACCGAATCAATGTACATCATACACATGTTGATTGATGTCTCATGTCTCCCTAAAATGTATAAACAAAAGCTGTGCCCCAACCACCTTGAGCACATGTTGTCCGGACCTCCGGAGCCTGTGTCACAGGCATGCTTTAACCTTGGCAAAATAAGCTTTCAAAATAATTGAGATCTGTCTCAGATATTTTGGGTTCACAAATGCTACAGAGCAGGGAGTAATACCAAACCGAGGCTGCATGCAAAAACATCAATGAATGTCACAAACACAATTGTGTGAAAGCAATCAGGTACAGCAGAGCCCACAGCTAATCCACAGTGATGAATGGCAGGATAGTGCCTCTGTCGACATGCAACCGACTTGGAAGCGGCACAGTGGAGGTTTCTTGGACATTGGTATTTTCCTGTATCTTGAGTGGGTAGTGGTTACTTGGGTGTGCTCAATGTTGTAAGAGCTTATGAAGCTGTGCACTTTGTCATTTGTGCCTGTTTTTGTCTACGTTATCCTTCATCAAACAGGAATAAAAGGTTATTTTTACAGCAGTGGATCTCTTACTCTGGTTGTGTAGCTTAGTGACCATAAGTGCTGCCTCACTTCCCACGGGTGACACTCACATCTGCCTCAGGAACTTTCTACAAGCTAGATTTTTTACTTTCATGTGCACACTGGGTTTCTTTTATACTAGACTTCATTTCAAACTGTAAGGCTGAACAATTTTTTGGATATTTTGGTTCTCAGTCTCTAAAGTATTTCTGACACTGATTTTCAGATATATCTCGATTCCAGATTCCATAGACCATGGAGGAACCAGCTGAATTCCATATACTGCCCTGGCTATAAGAATCCCAACTTAAGTATGACGCCCACATTTTCACTTGTGCAGCAAAGCATCCAGACTGTTTTCTCTACGTGACTCTTTCATTCAGTGGGGCCATGACATCGGCATTGAATCGCTAAGGAAGGGTACAGCCTTGGGATGATCTTCTGTACATGCCACTACTCAATTCAATAGGAAACTGCTATTAGTTAGCTATTAGCAGAGACGAGCAATTCTCTTTTCCTGTCCCTAAGGATAGTATAGTCAATTTTGGAATCTGCTAAATAAAATACAACACGGTAAGTGTTACATTCAGGTACCAAGAGAGTAAAGAGAAGAGAAATCTGACCAGTGATAACTTCCTGAAGAATTTGGTGACTGGGCTGAGTCTTACTAAGTAAGGAAATATTGTACAGGGAAGGAGCAAGTGGCAGAGCATTCTAGGGAGTGAGAAATGCATGAGCAAATGCATGGTTGGCATGAAACAGATTAATGTCTTGTGGGGACTTTCTGCTCCTTTATTGCTAGAGATGAACAATGGTGACACATGTTACAACTTTGCTAAAACCAACCAGCCATCCAACCAACCAACCAGCCAACCATCCAGCCAACCAACCACTACCACCACTACCAAACCCAGGAAACCTAGGTCGTTCTAGGACTCAAAGGATGATTTAAAGTAGTTCCATATGCTTGTAGAGATTTCCATTGGTCTCAACTTTACCGTAAGGTCAATTACTGCTTGGATGCCTTTGGTATCACTTCCAGGCCTGGAGAACTGGCTCAGAGTAGCCTAGGACCTTCTGCTCTCCCACTCCCGGAGGTGCCGTCAGATAGGATGGTGTGCTGGTGATTGCTGTACAACTGGATGTCCACAAAAACATTAATGTATTAATGTATTAATGCATATGTGCTAATGTACATGAACACAGTTATTATTAGTTTTAACGATAATAAGGATGTGATACATCATATTTACAAATACTAATAAATACACAGTACTCTTTTTTATAAATTTTGTACAAAAGTGATTTTCATTAAATGCTTAAATTTTTTTTTTCAAAACTCCTCATCAGTTGTAACAAATGTACTACTCTGGTGGGGAATGTTAATAATGCTGGAGGCTTTGCAGGTATAGGGGTGAGGATACTATAAGGAAAAATTTCGTATCTACTCAATTTTGCTGTAAACTTAAAAATTCTCTAAAAAAACAGAGTCTACTGAAAAAACAACTCTTGAACTATATAGCCAAATTATGGTTTCCCATTTGTAAACTGATGTAGTTGAAACATTAATGCCAGTTAACATTCTCCTTGATACAATGTATACCCAGTCAGATGGAGGGTGTTGGTGGAGATGCATGCCAGAACTTCACACATTTGTCAGTGGTATGTGTGGCTTCTTTGCTAAATCAGATAATAGTTTTTGGATACTGGAAGAATACTTCCTCAGTTTTTGTGCTGTTCACAATGTGATGGCTGCAGATATCCCATAGGTTTAAGTGTAATCTGCATTACTAATATTTTTCTCCATCATAAATCTGGGCAATCAACAAAACACTGTATCAAACCCTGATACATAAGCATGCCAATGACTATGGTGAAATTTCTCTCACTGTGTCCAGTTCCAAGTTGCCAACATGGCGTCACTGGATGAGCACTGGAGAGGCCTCTGCACCAGCTCACTATGCTGCAGGGCATCACTGGATGACCACTGGAGAGGCCTGCACCAGTTCACTGTGCTGCAGGGCGTCACTGAATGAGCACTGGAGAGGCCTCTGCACCAGCTCAAACTGTGCTGCAGGGCGTCACTGGATGAGGCAACTGGAGAGGCGCTCTGCACCAGCTCAACTGTGCTGCAGGGTCCCACTGTGCAGATGCAGCAGGTGCAAAGCGACCTCAAAGGGATGGGGCACAGTACAGCGCAGTGCAATAATCAGGAAGCAAAAGCCCAGGTAGTTCTTGTTTTTACTATTTTTGCTTTAACTCTAATTTATTTGATTGTAAATTTTTATAACTTAGTTTTTAGTAATGACAATATTTAAGAACAGCTCAAGGCTGGGCACAGTGGCTCACGCCTGTAATTCCAGCACTTTGGGAGGCCGAGGTGGGCGGATCGCCTGAGGTCAGGAGTTCAAGACCAGCCTGACCAACATGGTGAAACCCCTGTCTCTACTAAAAATACAAATATTAGCTGGGCATGGTGGTGTGCACCAGTAATCCCAGCTACTTGGGAGGCTGAGGCAGGAGAATCATTTGAGCCTGGGAGGCGGAGGTTGCAGTGAGCTGAGATTGCGCCATTGCACTCTAGCCTGGGCAACGTTAGCGAGACTCACTCTAAAAAAAGAAAGAACAGCTCACAAAAATGTCTGAAAATGTAACAATCAGTTCTCGGGAGCTGGTACAAACCATCTTCAGCATGTTGTACCATTATTGAAAATAGTGGCCCAAAGGCTCCACATATATCTCACTAAACCCTCTGAGCTATAGCTTCTTATTTTCATTTTACAGAAAAAAGAGGGCTCATAGCTATAAAGATAGTTGCAAAAAACCCCACATAGCATTTAATAGGTAGTGCCCCCATGACACCTAGCCAATTTCTTTTTTTCTTAACATTATTTTATAGTCAAAAAATTAAAAAAATAAAATGAAAGACAAGGACTCTATATACTGGCCTGAAGAAGTTTACAACTCTGGTAATATCCATATGAACTATATGTGAATAACTATCAAAAAATTATTATGCATTGTTTATCTGTTTGTTTAGAGGTATGATGTTATGCTACTTTTGTTCTATGAAAGATCCTTTTAAAAACTGATTTCAGTGTGTCTACATTCCTGAGCATAATGACTTCCAAACATTTATACTTCAATGTGTAATTTCCTTGGCAACAAAGCAAACATACACACCAGAGCACAGGAGCATAGAACAACACACAGGTGAACCCACAAAAGGAGCCTGTTTCGGGTGCCTTGTGGTTGAGTCTACATGCATTGGAAGAACTTGTATAGATAGCAAGGATGTTCTCAGAAAGTTCCGTGAGCATGACCTGTCCCTGGGGACAGAGATTTGAAACTAGGAAAGTCCCTGTCAACTGGTCACCCATTTGTCATCCTTGCTTTCCCTCAAAGGAAATCAGCTCCTTAAGCACAAGGGTCTCAGGGTCAATGGTCCAAGTACTCCAGGCAATTCCAGGATGTCAGTGTGTCCTCTTCCCTGGTCATGGTGACACAGTCCAGGTATGAAAGAGATGTACCTTGAAATACAATTGTTTAGAATTTAGTGTCTTTCACATCTGTTGAAAGGGGACAACAGACAAAAGCAAACAAACAAACAAACAAAAATCCAAGATGATGACTTATAATGTTTCCAGGCATTATTCTGAGTTTGAAGCAGGGAAATCCCAGGGGCAGCAGGGGAGGCAGAGCGCTGTGCTAGAAGGAGGAGAGAGGACAGAGGGGGCACCAGTGTTGTGGAAACCTCAGCCTCTCCTCCTCCAGCTCCTCCGGTTGGACACTGGACATGTTCCACAGCCCCGTTTATTCCCGTGAACTTGCCTGCTGTGCCCTTGTGGACCTGTATGATTAACAAAGGTGATGCAGGTGCGGTGTCTGGCTGCAGTAGATGTTCAGTCCACAGCAGCTCCTCATGTCTTCAGGGATGGTCACAGTGCTCTCACCCTATCCACACGGTGGCACTTGCCATAGCACACTTCATCTCCCTGTGACTGCCCTTTCACCACCTGAGTTTTTCAAGCACGTATCATAAACACCTCCTCTTATTCGTGAGCATTTCTGGTACTTGGCTTATTGCTTGGCACAGAGGACTTGCTCAACAAACCGAGTCACGGGTTTTCAAAAAATATATTGTATATGTATATTTGATGGTATGAAATTACGGTCATGGCCAGGTGTGGTGGCTCACACCTGTAATCCTAGCACTTTGGGAAGCTAAAGCAGGTGGATTGCTTGAGCTCAGGAGTTTGAGATCAGCCTGGGCAACATGGTGAAACCCAGTATCTACAATAAAACAAACAAACAACAAAAAATTAGCCAGCCATGGTGGTGTACTCCTGTAGTACTAGCTACTGGGGAGGCTGAAATGGGAGGATCATTTGAGCCCAGGAGGTCAAGGCTGCAGTGAGCTGTGATTGAACCACTGCATTCCAGCCTGGGAAACAGAGTGAGATGCTATCTATAAATAAATAATAAATAAAGTTAAATAAAATATGTTCATGGTTTATACATGATAAACACAAAAACCCTATACTTAACACTCTATTGTACCAGAATTATTCAACCAGCCCCCCACCATAGGATACTTATATTGTTCCTATTTTTCACACGTATGAACGTAAAGTTCATAGCTTTTTTATATGGGCAGATTGCATCTCTCATTTGACATTTCTACATGGGTAAACTTCTAGAAGTAGAGTTTATGAGCCATAGCATATATACATTTGAAGGCTCCTGATACCTGTTGTATAACTGTTCTCTGAAAGTTTTTGAGATAATTACTCTTACATGTGGGCATTCATTAATTTTAACATATTAAGCCAACATCCCCTGCTGATTTTTAAGGTTAGGACCACTCTACCCATGTGCTACACTGTAACATAAATCAGCTCTGTTCTTGTACTTTCCACTCTTTTCCATTATGAGGCAGTTTTCTAGCTCCAGTAAAATGCTTCTTTAATTATTGTAGCTTTATACATTTTTTATAATGTTAAGAAAAATATTTTCTATAATATAGTCATTTATTTTTTTCTAATGAACTTTAGGCATAGTTTGAATTTTTAACCCAATTGTAATCTTTCACTAAAGATATTTAAATTTATAAATTAATTTGAAGAGAAATAATAATTTTATAGTGCTTTGTATTACTGTTAGAGAACATAGAACATTGTTCAGCTTAGTTGTGTTCTTTCATCTTCCTTAGTTTAGTGGTTTTCTTCTTACAGTTTCTCCTCATCTTGTTAATTCTATTCTTATGTATTTTATATCTCTCCGTCCAATTTTCCAACTGATATCATTTTCTCCCACACCAAACACCTCCTTTATAATTTCTTGTAGTACAGGCCTGCTTGCAATGAATTCTTTTACTTTCTCTTCAGCTGATACAATTCTTTTTCTCTTGTTCATTTTGAAAAGGATGCTTCTATACTTGATACAGAATTTTACGTGGAATTTATTTTCTCAGTTTGTTAAAGATGCTGTCCAGCTGTTTTCTGGCTTTCTTGGTTTCTGAGCAGCCTGTTGTCTTTTCTGTTGTTGTTCCTCTCTAAGTAATGTGGCTTTTGTTCTGGCTGTTTTAACGATTTTCAGTTTATTAGTAGTTTTCAAACGTCTCGTTGTGGTGCTCTTTGCTTTGCCTCTGTTTGTGTTTTCCAACTTCATGGTCCAGTGAGCTTGTGGCGTCACATTTATAAAATTTCTGGCCATTACTTTGTGAAATAATTTATCTATGCTGCCTCTTACTCCTCTCTTTTTTTCCCCCGGGTTTTCTTTCTCTCTCTCTCAGCTTTATTTTGTTGTTTCTATTCTTACATCCTAAATGCACTACTGTTTTCTTCTGCATTGTCTAATCGGCTGTTAATCGCAGGTTATTGTTGTTGTTTTTAATCAGACATTGTCATGTTCATCCCTAGAAGTTCCATTTGAATTTTTCCTGCAGTTGTTTTATTATGGTAAAATATAGATAATGCAAAATTTACCATTTTCACCATTTTTAAGCATACAGTACATCACCCTCCATTTCCAGGACCTATTTTGTCTTGCCTTTACTATAACTCTGCACTTGTTAAGCAATAATTCCCCCTTCCTGCTGCCTGCCCTCAGCCTCTGGTGACCACGATTTCACTTTCTGTCTCTATGAATTTGATTACTCAAGATACCTCATGTGACTGAATTACACAGTATCTGTCCATTTTGTCTGACCTATTTCACTTAGCACAACGTCTTCATTATTCATGTATATTGCGGCAGGTGTCAGAATTTCCTTCCTTCTTCAGGCTAAATCATATCGTATTGTTATGTACAGATAGCGTTCCCTTTATTATCTCGTTTGTTGATGGACACTTTTTTGTTGATTTCACCTTTTGGCTATTGTAAATATTGCTGCCGTTAACATGAGTGTACAAATATCTGTTTGTATCTCTTCTTTCAATTCTTTTGGGTGCATCGCTAAGAGGGGAATTACTGGATCACAGGATTCTATGTTTAACTTTTTAAGAAACCACCATACTGTTTTTCACTGTGGCTGCACAACTTTATATTCCCAGCAGAAATTCACAAATGATTCAGTTTCTCCATATCTTTGCTGACACTTAAAAAAATTGTAACCATCCTAATTAGTGTCAAGTGAGATCTCATTGTAGTTTTAATTTGCATTTCTTTAATAATGAGTGACATGGAGCATCTTTTTATGTGATTATGGCCATTCATACATCTTCTTTGGAGAAATGTCTATTAAAGTTCTCTCCTCATTTTTCAGATGGGTTGTGTCTTTTGTTGTTGTTGTTGAGTTGTAAAGTTCTTTATATATTATGGATATTAATCCTAAATCAGATATATGATTTGCATGTAGCTTTCCATTCTGTGGGTTGTGTTTTCACTGTGTTTGTAGCATCCTTTGATGTACAGATGGTCATTTTTAGGACTTATATTTCTTTGCTCATCATGTTTTTTTTAAATACCAGAGCAAGATTTATGGTTTATAATAGCTGTTTCAATGTCTGTGTCTGCTAATTCCACTATATCTGTTATTTCTTGGTCTGTTTTTATTGACTCACTTTCCTCCTGGATCTGCTTAACAGTTACAGCTTCTCTACCTGCCTAGCACTATTCGATTGCCTGCCAGATGCTGTGAAAGCTACAGTATTGAGAGCTGGCTTTGGCCTTCTTCCTTTAAAGAATGTTGAAGTTTGTTCTAATAGACAGTTATGTTGCTTCTAGATACGGTTAATCAATTCTAAGTTTGTTTTTTAATCTTTATTATGGTGGGAAGATAGCAGTCCTTACTCTAGATCTAATGTAGCCAAACTGGAGGAAATATTTCATATTCTTGTGTCTTCGCTGATAATCCTGATGGTCCCATGAGCATGAGGTCCATGTCCTGGGACTGAATAAAATTCAAATGCCTCCCTTCCCTATGAGCTTGGGGAATCTTTCACCTCACAGCTATCAGGCAGTTGTTTTTGCTTTGTGTCCTGAAATTTCGCTCTAGACATGTTCAAATAAGTGTTTGCTCAAAGACTTAACGAGTCATTTCTAGAACTTTCTCTTTCTGCATTGTTCCCACCTTTGTGGACTGTGCCTGGGCACTCACAGCTGCCTCTACCTCCCTGACCATGATCGCTGTGTCCAAAGCTTAGCAAGACCCCTACCCTCACTGGGATCCTCCTTCCTGCACCATCGTCTAAAACGTGCCCCCAGGCAGAAGGCCATGGTACCATTATGTATGTGTGTGTTGTGTGTTTTTTACTTTGATTTCTCTCTATGTGCCTCTCTGCGTGTAACAACTTTAAGAAGTGGGATGCAGCTAAACATACAAATAATAATATATATGAAAATATAAGTAGCTAACCTGTGTTAAGTGTTCACTTTTGCTTCTCATTAATAACCATCCTCTAAGGTAGTGCTACTGCTATCACCATTTCACAGATGAGGAGGGCATAGGAAGAAGAATAGGGATTTCCCTGGATAAATGCCAAGCATTGGAATCACCTTCCCTTTGACCACCGGGCAACAAAACAATCACCTACAGATAATTAGGACGGTAGATTCCCCAGACAGCCCCTATCCCACCTCCAGAGACCCAGAGACACTGCAGAAAGAGCAAGAAAGGTGAAGAAAAAGAAGCAGCAATGTAAGGAAAAAGAAAAGAAAGGATGTGAAATATTACCCTATTACATGGGTTACCTTTCAAGTTCTAAATATATATATTTTTTGACAAAAAAGTTTAGGAGCAAAATGTCTTTGAAAACTTTTATTCCAATCTTCCCATCTTACAAAGAAGAACACTGAGGCCCACAGGAGGAAGTTTCTGTCAGGAAGCTGGTAGCTACAAAATTTGTAAGAATCACTGCAAAATAAAAATGTGTGGCCCCTTGTTCAAAAATGTGAAGGGCCTGGCACAGTGGCTCACGCCTGTAATCCCAGCACTTTGGGAAGTGAAGACAAGCGGATCACCTGAGGTCAGGAGTTCAAGACCAGCCTGGCCAACACGGTGAAACCCCATCTCTACTAAAAATACAAAAAATTAGCCAGGCATGGTGGTGCATACCTGTAATCCCAGCTACTCAGGAGGCGGCTGAGGCAAGAGAATCATTTGAACGTGGGAGGCCGAGGTTGCAATGAGCTGAGATCACGCCATTGCACTCCAGCCTGGGCGACAAGAGTGAAGCTCCGTGTCAAAAAAAAAAAGTAAAGAGGGATTTCAAGACGGTGACAGCAGAGACTGAAGCCAGGCATAGGACCCTCCATGCTGGGTCCCAGGTCAGTGACCAGGAGGTGGTTGTGGTGCAGGGCAAGGGCTACAAGTCTAGTTCTGATCATGGTAAACTGGGGCTGCTCTCCATCATTGGATAGAATTGTTGGCTGTCTGCTCCCCTTGTCTCCTTGTAGTCCTGCTTTACTTAGAGCTCATATCAGATTTGATGGTTTCGTAGGTTTGCTGCACTCCATCTTCTGTCCTTACACACAAACTGAAATCAGGGCAAAAACATAACCCCTGAAGAGGTACCCACAGGAACACAGCTTAGGAAGTATGCCATGGCCCTGCTGAACCCTGGGGAGCAAGGAGGAAGAACAGGTCGACCTTCTCCCTTGCTCCTCCAGGCAACTCCCAGCTGTGCAGAGTCTCAGCCTGTCTCAGAGAAGCAGCTGAAGGCTGTCTCTGTTTGGGGTACAGCAGTTCCCTAAAGCCCAAGTCTTCCTGACTAGCACAGGCTCCGTGTTCTGGGTGGTCTCAGGAGTTTTCTGCCGGGCTTGGAGAGACTTAACAGAGACAGCACTGAGTCCCAGCTTGAGCAACTGCCTGTGGGCTGAGAAAATCCTCAGAAGGCAAGAGCCAGGCTGAGGATACTGATTAGTAGTTCAGACATTCAGGCCTGGGGGTGGATGCAGTCACAGCCTCTCAGCTAGCTAGCGTAAAAACCTTCTCTGTAAAAAATGTCACCACTGGGAGGAGATTCTCTCCCGGAGAAGGGGATATGCATACATGCACACGCTTGAGCACTTGTACTCACACACGCTTGCATTTGCAAGGGCTCGTAGCCCTTGCCGTGCACCATAGCCACCTCCTGGTCACTGACCTGGGCCCCAGTCAGGAGGGTCCTATGCTTGGCTTCAGTCTCTGCTGTCACCGTCTTGAAATCCTCCCCCCCACCCCGCTTTGCTTTTTTTTTTTTAATGCAAGTACTCACACACTTGCATTTACATGCACAAGATTACAGATGCATATGCGAACATCCCACATTAAAGGCGTCCAGAGATTGAAATGACGCTGGCTAGTTGTTCTGGATGCAAAGTGAACACAATCTGTGACTCCCCCTAAAACAAAAATTGACTGTCCATACATTGCCGCATTATATAAGAATTCCACTTGCCATAAGGCTGGTGGAGCCATGTCTTAAAATGCGCGCTGTGCTCTCTTTAAAACTGTCAGAGGGTTTGCATGCCTGCAGCAGCACAGTCAGCTTCAGAGCATCGTCATTACCCTCCAGAGAAGCAGGCATCTTTTCTGTTGAAGCGGTGCTGCTGTTTTAGTGGCCAGAATAGTCTTCTCCCACCGCCTCTCCCACCCCGGCCCCTCAGAGGCCCCTCTGCACCCTCAAGAGCTGTCTATGCATAGAACAAGCAGAGCACAGGTGAGGGCTAGAGGCCGCGCACGGCATGCAGGGGATTGTTGATCACGCCCACTACTCCGGTGCATGCTGGGGATTGCAATTCACGCCCGGGGCGCTGGGCAGGCGCAGCCCTGGGGCAGTGCATGCTGGGGATTGTAGTTTACGCTTCCTACTACGGGCAGTCGCAGTGCACGCTGGGGATTTAGTGCGCCCTGGCACCATCTTGCCTGGATTCTGGGTAGAGTCGCGGGGTTTGGGCGGTGTCCTCAGTGCGCACAGAGGCTTAAATCAGAGGCTGAACCCGGCGCTTCCATACCATACTGTGCCCTAGCTAAGGACTGGGAAGCAAGTCTACCCAAGGCTCATTCAGGTAACCACGCAGCAGCTGGCAGGCACTAGTCCTGGACAACTGAGTTCTCCCTGAAGAAGAATTAAAGCAAAATAAAAACTCTCAAAAAGGAAAACAACACGAATAAAATAACTAGCATGGGACCTAAAGGACGTTGCTGAACAAGGAAGAGAGCCCATCAGGCAGAAGACCCAGAGGAACAGCAGGCCTCTGGAAACTATTTCTGAACCTGAAAGATATTTAGAAAATTGTTTAGGATCTTTCTTTAAAAAAAAATAGTTTTAATTATAGACAAATGAAAATGAAATATATGTATGGTGTGCAAAATGACGTTTTAATGTATGTATACATTGTGGAATGAATAAATCAGGCTAATCCATATCCACTACCTCACATACTTTGTGTGTGTACCTTGAGAACACTGAAAATGTATTCTTAGCAATTTTCAAGTATACAATATATGTTAATATATTAATAATATAATTAATATAGTTAATGATTAACTATAATCACCATGTTGCACACTAGATCTCCTCAGTTATTCCTCTAATGACAATTTTGTATGCTTTGACCAGCCTCTCCCCATGCGTCCCTGCATTTCCCTTTGCCCTGATAACCACCATTCTACTCTCTTCTATGAGTTTGATTTTTTTGGATTCTCTATAAAACTGGGGTCATGTGGGATTTGTCTTTCTGTTTCTGGCTTATTTTACTTAGCTTAATGTCCTCCTAGGTCATCTACATTGTCACAAATGACAGGATTTCCCCATTGTGTTAACGCTGAATAGTATTCCATTGTGTGTATATGCTACATATTCTTTATCCATTCACCTGTTGATAGGCACTTGGGTGGATTCCTTATCTTGGCTGTTGTAAATAATTCTGCAGGGAGCGTGGGAGCTCAATCTCTCTTTGACATACTGATTCCATTTCCTTTGTATATATAACCAGAAGGTGAATTGCTGGATCATATGGTAGCTCTACTTTAACTTTTTGAGGAGCTTCCATACTGCATTCCATAATGGCTGCACTAATTTACATTTCCATCAACAATGCAAGATTCTCTTTCCCCACACCCTCCCACATCCTTGTTACCTCTTGCCCCTTTGATAATAGGCATCCTAACCACAGGTATGGGGTGATATTTTATTGTGGTTTTAATTTGCATTTCCCTGATGATTAGTGATGTTGAGCATTTTCTCATACACCTGTTGGCCATTTGTAGCCTTATTTTGAGAAATGCCTCTTTTCAGGTTCTTTGCCTATTTTTTAATCAGGTGGGTTGTTTCCTTAGTATGGAGTTTTTTTGAGTTTCTTGTGTATTTTAAATATTAACTCTTTATCAGAGGTATGGTTCCACAAATATTTTCTTCCATTCTGCAGGCTGTCTCTTCAGTCTGTTGATTGTTTCCTTTGCTGTGCAGAAGCTTTTAATTTAATGTAAACACATTTGTCTATTTTTGCTTTGTTGTCTGTGCTTTTGGGATCAAACCCAAAAGATCTTTACCCAGACCAATGCCAGAAAGCTTATCTCAATTTTTTTTTCTAGTAGTTTTGCCATTTTTGGTCTTACAGTTTAGTGTTTAATCCATTTAGAATTAATTTTTGCCTGTAAGGTGAAATTGGAGTCCAGTTTCATTCTTCTGCATATGGGTGTTCAGTTTTCCTAACATCATTTATTGAAGAGACTGTCCTTTCCCCAGTGTGGGTTCTGATCACCTTTGTCAAATATGATTTGACCATAAGTGCACAGATTTATTTATGGGCTCTCTAGTCTGTTCCATTGGTGATGTGTCTGTTTTTGTGCCAATATCATATTCGTTTAATTATTATAGCTTTGGGGTAGATTTTGAGATCAGGTAGCATAATGCCTCCAGCTTCATTCTTTTTGCTCAGAATGTTTTGGTGATTAGAGGTCTTTTGTGATTCCATGTGAATTCTAGGAATTTTTTTCTAGTTCTATAAAAATGTCATTGAGATTTTGCTAAGGATTGCATGGAACCTACAGATTGCTTTGAGTAGTGTAGGCATCTTAACATTATTAATTTTCCCAATCCAAGAACACAAGATATCTTCCTTTCCATCTGTGTCTTCTTTGATTTCTTTCATCAATCTTTCCTAGTGTTCAATGTGCAGATATTTCACTACCTTGGTTAAATTTATTCATAAGTGTTTTATTCTATTTTTTATTTATTATAAATGGGATTGTTTTCTTGATTTCTTTTTTGAATAGTTTGTTATTAATTTATAGAAGCACTACTGATTTTTTATATTTATTTTGTATCATATAGCTTTACTAATTTTGTTTTTTATTTCTTACAGTTTTGTGGTAGAATCTTTTTACTTTTGTTGTTTTCTCTTTTTCAGCACTTTGAATAGTCACTGTGAAATCTTTGTGGTTTTCTATTTATAAGATCATGTCATCTGAACTCAAAGATAATTTAACTTCCTGATTTCTGATGTGAATTCCTTTGAATGGAAGTGGTGAGAGTGGGCATCCTTGTCTTGTTCTTGATCTTAGAGGAAAAGCTTTCAACTTTTCATTGTTGAGTATAATATGTTAAATTTGGGTTTGTCATATATGGCCTTTATTGTGTTGAGTACATTCCTTCTATATCTAATTTGTTAAGAGTTTTTGTCATAAAAGACTGTTGAGTTTTGCCAACTACTTTTTTGTGCATCTGTTGGGATGATCATATTTTTTTCTCCTTCATTCTGTTAATCCAGTGTATCACATTTATTGACTTGCATATGTTGAAGCATTCCTGCATCCCATGGATAAATCTCACTTGATTAAGGTGACTGGTCCTTTTAATGTGCTGTTGAATTCAATTTGCTAGTATTTTCTTGGTAATTTTTGCATTTATGCTCACCAGGGATATTGGCCAGTAATTACTTTTCTTGTATTTTATTTATCTAGCTTTGCTATAAGAGTAATGCTGGTCTTCTAAAATTAGTTTGTAAGCATGTCATTGTCTTAATTTTTTTCAGAGATTGAGAAGGCTTGTTATTAGTAACTTAAATCTTTGACAGAATTCATCCATTAACTCATCAGGTATTGGGCTTTTCTTTGATGGAGAGTTATGATTATTGATTCAATATCTTTGTGCATGACTAGTCTGTTCAGATTTTTCACTTCTTCATGATTCAGTCTTGGTAGGGAGTATGTGTAAATAAATGTGATACACTGCATGGTGGGAATGTATCCATTTATTCTAGGTTATGCAATTTATTGGTATTTAATTGTTTATAGTAGTCTCTTATTATTTGTTTATTCTTATGAACTGAATTTCTGTTTATTGTCCTCAATAAAATTAATATATGGGGGAGAATTTCATTCTGCATATATTAGTAACAGAAATAATAATACTTTTTAGTTTGCTTGTGCAGCTATAACAAAACATCTGAGATTGGGTAACGTAAAAAGAATGTAAATTTATTGCTCACAGCTCTGGAGGCTGGAAAATCCAAGATCAAGACACTGGGAGATTTTGTGTCTGGTGACGGCTGCTTTCTGCTTCCAAAATGGTGAGTTCTCATGGTGCCCTTACAGGGCAGAAGCAATGGAAGTACCAGGCAGCTCTCTGAAGCCTCTTTAATAAAGGCTTTAATCCCATTAACAAAGGTGAAGCCCTCATGACCTAATCACTGCCCCAAAGGCCTCATCTCTTCATACTATCACCTGGGAGTTCCTGTTTCAACACATGAATTTTGCAGGTCCACACACATTCAAACCATAGCAAATACCTCACATGTACTGAGTGATTACTCTATGGCAAATAGTTTCTAGGTATTAGGCATATTAATATATTAACCCACTCACTTCTCACAAGCAGCCCGCTGAGGCAAGTACTGTTATCTTCCCTGAGGTGCAGACAAGGAAGCTGAAGAACAGTAAGGGGAAGTGATTTTCCCCAGGGTTTGTGGCCAATGAGAACCACCGATCTGAATCCATGCCATTATCAGGGCTCAGGCTCCTAACACTAGACCGATGTGTTGCAAAGTCAATAAGCAAAGATAACAACAGAGCTGATTAGAGCAAGGAAGATGGTTTTAACGAGAAAAATAAAATAGCAAAATTAAAATCTGCATTGCAAGTGGTGAAGAGAAAAATATATTTCTAGATGATAAATAAAATAATTTCCTAAGAAGTTGAAAACAAATTCCTTTCAGTGAATACAATAAATCTTTCTAGAAAAGACTTTCCAAAATTAGAATTTTCCACCAGTTTCAGAAGTCCAGTTTAGTATCACTAAAAAATATCTACCCTTGGGAAAGTTCCTAGAGGGAAAATAAACAAAAATATACAATTGATTATCTTTGGTGTGAGACCAAGAGTGATACTTTTATTTTTGTGTATCTTAATTGGAAACATTTTGTAGGATATCTGTTTCTTTTAAAAATAAAGAAAAGACCACCAGTTTAGAAAGAACTGAACAGAAGCATCTGGTGTTCACTTTGGGTGTTCACTTTGTGTCCCGACCCTCTGCCATTCTCCTGGGTCCCCAGAGAGGCCCCGGGCTTGGACCTGCATCGCTCCCTTCTCGGGTGATTGTAATTCTCACTCTGGTCAAGGCACAGTTAGATGTAGAGTCTCCTCCAATTCCCAATTTATGTCTTGTCTGTGATTCCATCTAATGTCTTTGGGATCCTCTGTCTGAGACAGGCCTGGGAAGCTGTGGCCACAGGGTGTTGGTGACTGAGGCTGAGACAGGAACCATGTGCTCTGGGGTCCAGGGGAGGAAGGTATTTCTTACAGCAGGGACAGGATATGGGAAGAGAAGGTTTCACAGGAGGGCGGTTGGCAGGGTTTGCATGTTCAGCGGGCTCAGAAGCATACAAGGTTCTGTGAAGGATGCAAGGGAGCATAAGGCATCTATTTCCAAGGTAGTTTCACAAGCAAGGCTCACAGGAAGAGACAAGTAGAAGAAACAGTCAAATCACAGAGATTGTCTGTCTGCAATGGCTTCCTGGGCCTGCAGCTGTCGATTGGTGTTTGCCAGTGGCTGGCGAGAACTTTGAGGGTTCTCTCAGGACTGGAATGGTGCATGATGTCCTAAGCCTCTTATCCAATAAAGCATCCCCAGCATGATGAGGGCTCAGCGAATGATGGATGACTGCTTGCTTGGGAGACAGAGTATCAGACACACCCTTCCCCTGATGTGCTTCTGGGAGAAATACCAGGCTCGAGTTCAATGAGCTATACATAGTTCCATCTGTGCATCACTGTGATTTTGATTAAGTTGCCCACCTAGAATTCACTCATTTCTCCTGAGGACCTCCTCTGGATCTGCATAACCTGTGCATTCCTATTGTAGAGGCCAATTCATTGGTAGATTCTCCAAGTGGGACTGCCTCCCTGAGGACATGGGCTGCTTTGTGTTTGGATTCTGGGTCTGCCATTTACAAGCTTTGGGACCTTGGAAAAATACTTGCCTCTCTAAACTGTGAAATGGTTCATGTCCATGCATGAAGTGCTGTCTTGCCGGTGTGGTGGCTCACGCCTGTAATCCCAGCACTTTGGGAGGCCAAGGAGGGTGGATCACCTGAGGTCGGGAGTTCGAGACCAGCCTGACAAACATGGAGAAACCCCGTCTCTACTAAAAATACAAAATTAGCTGGGCGTGGTGGCGCATGTCTGTAATCCTAGCTACTTAGGAGGCTGAGGCAGGAGAATACCTTGAACCCGGGAGGCAGAGGTTGCAGTGAGCTGAGATCATGCCATTGCATTCCAGCCTGGGCAACAAGAGCATAACTCCATCTCAAAAAAAAAAAAAAAGAAAAAAGAAAAGAAAATGCAGCCGTTAGTGTCTGCCTTGTGAGGTTACTGTGAGATTTTCAATAATGCATGGCAAGCGCCTGGCAGGTGGCTGACACACAGTGGGACCTTAGCTGAGGGCAGTGGTGACGGCTGTGGTGATGGGGGTCTATGGATTAACACACAGCAGCACACATCTCATCCAGCAAACACGCATGGCTGGGCTCTGCATCACAGAAGCAGCTTCTGGCCGCATATCACAGGCGGTTGTTGACGCCGTTTTTCAGACTCATCCTGCAGGGATGGCCGTGGTTTCCTCATCATTCTGAGGAGTGTATTTAAGGCTGCAGGCACAGAGGGGCCCCTTGACACCTGCCTCTGAGGAGCAGGAGAACTTTAACGAGCTGGTTCCCGTGGAGCCCCAAGACACTGAGCGCACTTGGTGGTCTTTTGTTTCATTCAAATGGAGGAGGCAGAGACATCATTTCTTCAGAAGAGCGTCTAAAGCAGATCAGAAAAGGGCAGGTACAGATTCAAACCATATCAATAGTGATGTCCAAACAACTGGAGTCTGCTCCAGGCGGGCCCACGGGCATGTGAATCAGGAGACTTCTAGAGGGGGTTCTGGGAGTGAGGGCGGGGAGAGGAGCAAATGAGTCAGGGGTCAGCTTCGCCCCTGGTGGGACAACAGAAACATGAAGGCAGGAAGAGCCAGGGTCAGTAAAACTGGCACACTCAGCTGAAAGGATGAAGACGGACCCCACACCCTGGGGGATAACAGGAGTCAGGAAGCTGTGGGTCAGAAGAGCTGGGAGGGGAGCAGGTTCAGGCCGTGTGGGTCACGAGTAGGTGGGACATTGTTAGTCCATTCTTGCATTGGTGTAAAGAAATACCTGTGACTAAGCAACTTACAAAGAAAAGAAGTGTAATTGGCTCATGGTTCTGCAGGCTGTGCAGGAAGCATAGTGGCTTATGCTTCTGGGGAGGCCTCAGAAAGTTTCCACTCATAGCGGAAGGCAAAGGGGAAGCAGGCATCGTACATGGCAGGAGCAGGAGCAAGAGAGAGGGAGGGAGGTGCCACCCACTTTTAAATGGCCAGGTCTCAGAACTCACTCACTATCAGGAGAACAGCACCGAGGAGATGGTGCAAAACTATTCATGAGAAACCCACCCCTGTGATCCAATCACCTCTCCCCTGGCCTCACTGTTCACACTGGGGACTACAATTTAACATGAGATTTGTGCAGGGACACAGATCCAAACCATATCAGACGTGTTTCTGTGCTGGGTCAGGCACACAGGGTCTCCACGGACCTACAACTGCAGGGCCAGATGCTGCAAGCAGGGGTCCAGACCCAGGAATGAAAGCAAGGAGGCTCTCACCTCCATCCTGGGAGCTCATCAACTCTGCTTCCGGGTAAGCACAGGAGTGCACTCAGTGAGGTGCTTTCTGCTTCTAGGGGACTGTCCCTGTTGCATGCCTATGTCTCCAAGGACCGAGTCTGATCCTGTTTCTCCAGGGAGTCAGTCCTGGAACGCCTCCCTCTGAGCTAAACTCTGAGCTCAAAGATGAGCTTTGGTGTTTGATGTGTTTCTTGCTGTTTAAAGTCTCATTCATTTTAGAGAGGCTATGGTCATGAAATAACTTTTAAAATGCAAACTCAAGATCTATAACAGGAACAGCTCCAAAAGCACTCAGCCTGACCTCAAGTTGGTTCATTCAAAGTGTATCTCTGTCCCATGTGCACTTTACAGCTCACCCATTACATAGTTCCACCCCAGACAAATGAGCCCCCTTACTGTGCAAATCACCTTTTCTATTTTTTCCTCCCCCAGTTTACCTTAGTGACTGCCTTCAGCTGGAGACAGCTCCTTATTATGATTTTTATCCATATTCTGTAATCCTGCCAGTTCTAACTCAGACAGCGGAAATCTAGTGTCAACGCCAGTGACTTCCCTCTCATCTGAGATTGATGCATGATCACTTGTGTCAGATCCTTTGCTGTTGATTCTGTAAAAGACTGGGGCAGCCCCTGACCACAGCGCTTATCTGTGTGAGTCTCCTGTTTCTCTCCAAGGCCTTTATCCATGGTGCCTGAGCAGGACGCTTCCCACAGGAGCCAGGCAGCCCACGGTCCTCCTCCACGGCTAACCTATCTTGTTTGACTTACAAGACGAAACTTGTTTCCCAATTTTGTCTTGGGGTATCTCTTGGGTTATGTACCTCTTGTACTTTTAGTTACTTATTTATCTTTTGTGTATTATGTTTTGCCATTTGAGTGGACAGATGGCCTGCAACGGAATGGTAAATTTTCAGACTGTGCCTTCAACAGCTTGACCACCACAGCTGAGTCCTGTGCTTCGGAACTCATTTTTTAATCAGGGGAACCTGTCTCCAGGAGACTGCTGCTAAAAGGCAAATGTGTTTTGCAGGAACAGCCCATTTGTTCATTATTAACCTAACTTAGACATCAGCATGCACCTTGAACGGAAGGGAGAAGGACCTACATGTGGAACAGTGGCCTGGCAGGTTTTACTGTGGGTGGGAAGCTGGGGTAGGAGGAGGAGGAGTTTATAATAAATGACTGATTGCTGCTGTCCATGTACCACTACTTGCTGTGCACAGGATTTTTATTCCTAATAATTGCATAGGATAAGTTTTATCACCCCTATCTACAGGAACCAGACCTCTAGAGGGGTGATACATCGATTATGGTAACCTAGAAAGTTAATGACAGGGGCAGAGCCCAGGGTAGAAGGATAGATATGGTGAATGATTTGGGTAAGGGTTCAGAGAGGGTCCCAAGGCTGGGGTTGGCTGGAAGGCTCCTTGCAGCTCCGAGTTCAGAGGGAGATCCACCATGTCCTTGCTGGGCCCCTGCCAGCTGTGAGCTCTCTCACCTATGGCCCGTGAGTAGAGCTGCTGAGCCCTGCCCTCAGGGGCTCCAGAGTTGCTGGAACTTCCATGACATCTGCTGGGAGCTGCGTCCTGGCAGCGCCTCATGGTTAAGGGGTCTCTCAAAAATGAATTCAATGTATTGACAGATACAGGGGTGGCAAGAAACACATCCAGGGAAGTGAACGCCAAGCAGCTAGAACACCTCTACACACAGGCAGGCATCACACAGGGATGGGAATACATCCTGAGAAACGCGTCTTAGGTGATTTTGTTCTTGTGCAAACATCCTAGAGTGTGTACACCTAGGTGGTATAGCCTCCCACACATCTAGACGATACAGTGCAGCCTATTGCTCCTAGGTTACCAACCCGTACAGCAAGTTATCGTACTGAATACTGAAGGCAATTATAACACAAAGGTAGAGATTTGTGTATCTAAACACATCACACACCCCAACACAGAAATGGTACAGTGGAAATACCGTATTATAATCATTTGAGAAAACTGTCACATATGTGCTCCAGCATTGACCAAAATGTCACTATGTGGTGGTGCATGACTGTGCGTGTGTGTGTGTGTGTGTGTCATTATGCAGTGGATGACTCTCTGTGTGTGTGCCCTCTCTGTCTGTATGGTCAGCATCTGTGGATGCAACCAACCACAGATTCAAGACATTTGGAAAAGAACAGATGATTGTGTCTGCACTGAGCATGTACAGACTGTTTGCCTGTTATTATTCTCTAAACAATACAGGATAACATATATTTACGTAGCATTTACATTGTATTAAATATTACAAGGTCTCTAGAAATGACT
The DNA here is from genome assembly GCF_001698545.2 of Rhinopithecus bieti. Classification (NCBI taxonomy): domain Eukaryota; kingdom Metazoa; phylum Chordata; class Mammalia; order Primates; family Cercopithecidae; genus Rhinopithecus; species Rhinopithecus bieti. The sequence goes on along the minus strand of NW_016821253.1, from coordinate 2,525,169 downwards.
TAAAGTATACAAGAGGTGGCCGGGTGCAGTGGCTCATACCTGTAATCCTAGCACTTTGGGAGGCCGGGGCCGGCAGATTGCTTGAGCTCAGGATTTCGAGACCAGCCTTGGCGACACGGTGAGACTCCATCTCTACAAACAAAACAAAACATTAGCCTAGCCAGGCATGGTGCTGCATGCCGGTAGTCCCAGCGAGTCAGGATCCTGAGACGGGAGAATCGCCGGAGCCCAGGAGGCGGAGGCTGTGATCGCACCACTGCACTTCAGCCTGAGTGCTACAGTCAGACTCTGTCTCAACAACAACAAAAGTATACAGGAGGGTGTGTGTAGGTAATACAAAAATACTATACCATTTTAGATCAGGGGCTTATGCATCTGTGGATTTTGGCTTTCTAGAGGAGTTCCTGGAACCAATACCCCATGGATACTGAGGGTGGGCTACATGTGCAGAGGGTCTCTGGCTTACAGTGGCTTCACCTGACGGCTTTTTGACTTCGGGACGTGGTGAAGGTGCTGCCCTTTCAGTAGAAACCGTGCTATGAGTGCCCACACACCCACCCAGCCACTGTATTTTTTAGTTTCAGTGCAGTGTTCAATAAATTACATGAGATACTCAACAGGTATTATAAAATAGGTTTTGTGTTAGTTGACTTTTCCTATCTCTAGGAGAATGTGTATGTCCTGAGAACTAAGGCAGACTAGGCTAAACTATGATGTTCAGTAAGTTTGCTGCATAAAATATATTTTCCACTAATGATATTTTCAACTTACAGTAAGTTTATCAGGACACAACCTTTCCATAAATCGAGGAACATCTGTACAAATGTATTAGAAAAATTGTCCTTCAAACATCCAGAATGTGATGGGCTGATGCAGCCTGTAGTGCATGGATTGGTGGTCCCTGATGACGCTCTTGATTTGGTGTCTTTTAACAGTATTCCAGAATGGATGAAATAACAGAAGTAGAAGGCACATTTAATCCAATTGAAATTTTACATTTAAAATTACAGCTGATGGCTTTGATGTAAACAGGAAATGAAAGCTGGCTGGACTACTGTATAAAACAAATCTTGCTTAAGCAGCCAGTCCCTAGACCAAGAAATAAACATTTGGCCAGATTTGGCATTTACATTGACCTACAATCATATTGCTTACGTACAGATATCTTTGAAGACAGAACACATCACTCATTTGCAATATTCTTAAATGTAAAAGCTTTATTGAATGTGAAGATATTCAATAAAGCTTCACAAGCTTAGGTCTAAGCTGTGGGGCCAGATTTCAGAAATCGTGTGGGACTTCTCAGTTTTTCACGATGCTCAGATATCTTCTATCAGGCTTGACGCAGATCCAGATGCACAGATTCTGAATGGACATATTCTTACCGAGAAAATTTAGGGAACATGACAAATAAAAATGTAAATTAGCTGTCAATCAGATATTAAAATGGATTTTTAAGAAGAATGTTTCTCCTTCAAAAGAGAGTAAAGATGATCCTTCTACTAAATGATTTGAGAGTGTAATTGGCTGATGAGCGTGTCGAGAAACAGTAATAAAGGGAAAGCACGTTTAATTTTAGCTTGTCACTTCCAGCTTTATAAATTGGTGTATTCCAAATGAAAACTCAGTTTTCAAAATTAAATTCCCTTTTATTTATTTACGTATTTTTCTTCTCCCACCTATTTATGTGGCTCCTTAAATCTACCAGCCAGTGGGCAAAAGCATAAAAGTGAGTTTCCTGTGCACATGTGTATGCCTTAAGGCTTACTAAAGCGGAGTACTGTGCTCAATGAAATTGCGTTACCTGGTCATGTCTCACAAGCCCCACAGAGCACGTGGTACTGGGCACGCATCCCTCAGATGAGCACTTGTTTAGGTGAAATTGTGTTGAGACGGCCGTATCTTATTTCCAGCATGGCCCTTTTAACCACATGTAAGGCTCCCTGTTCTCCCTTGAGGAAACCTTAAGGAGATTCTCCCGACCACGGAGAGCAATTACGTGTCTCCAGTCGGCTGCGCCCCGAGTGCACCTGCGACCCACAGTGCTCTTGTTCTCATGCAGATCTGCCCAGCCAAGTACCGAGAAAGCCCAATTAGGCATTCCCTGACAAGAAACAGGTTGAGAAAGACTACTGTGGTGGTGCTTGGAAAGGGAAGAGAAGAGAAGAGCGTGTTGATTTAGCGAAGCTGGGTCAGGGTCGTGAATGCAGGGCCTTCAGACCAGCAGCCACAATGGTCTCACCTGGAAAGGAGTTAGAAATGATCGGGCCCCACCTCATACCTGAATCAGAAGCTCTTGGGGTGCGGCTCAGCAGTCTGTTCCCCAGGCCCTCCAGGTGATTACGGTACATGTTCAAGCGTAGAAATCACAGGTCTCGTGCAAAGGGCTCCTGGTGTCGGGCAGAATCTCAACTCTGCCTCTTGTTGCCTGTGTGCACCACCAGATTACTCCACTTCTTCCAGTCTGAGCTTCTTTCTATGTAAACGGAGACAATTAAGCCTACCTTGGTAGGGTGCTATTAAATATGTTATATATTATGTTAAATATGTTTTATAGGAAATTATGTCTTGTATGTGAAGTAGGATGTCAAATGGAAATCTTCCTGCCTCGACGTCAGTGGAAGCATCCATTTGGCAGCTATCAGACATCAAAGAGAGGGGGAAGCCCTCCAAGCAGACTCAACAAAGGAAATCGCTCAGAAGAACTCCTCCACTCCCAAACTTCCTCACCCACTCGGAATACACAACTGCTGGGCCAGGGGGAAAGGAAAAGGTGTGAAGAAATGTTTTAGCATTATTTTGTGTCTCCAGTCCTGGTGAGAGGGAACTTCAAAGTCTGTGTCCCCTGCAGTTGACAAGAGAGTCTCCCGGTGCCTGCCTCTGCTGGAGGACGCTATTCAGCCTCTTGCAGCTGTGTTGAGAGGGGTCTGCACGCTCCTAGAGTTTACTGAAGTAAGAGTTTAACAAGCTGTGTGGGGAAGAGAGAGCTGGAGCAGGTTGCCGACAGATCTCTCCAGAAGTTCTGCCAAGGGGGGCAGAGGGACCCAGCGCCAAGAAGTTAGAGGAGGACACCCACTCACTGGGAACCGTGGGAGGAGTCCCACAGCCTCCCACAAGAGAGATTCATCTGCCAGGTCAGAGGCACGGCAGGAGAGAAGCCACAGCAAAGCTCATTTTCAAAAAATACTCAGAAGTGTTCGTGAGAGAAAGAATCTGTCTCAAAAATCTGCCGCAGAGAGTGGAAAGCCAGCTTATAACAGCACGAGCGTAACAAGAATGGTTCTGTCCTTCATCTTCCTTCTCCCGGCTCCAACATGGGAGAGGGCCCAGCAAACTGAAAGCTGGGTGTAGGAGGAGGGAGAAGGGCTGGAAAAGAAACAGGGAAACTAAACGCAGCCTTCTTTTCCACTCCAGGCCAAGCCACAGCAGCACAGGAGATTGTGCTGTGAAATCAGACCCACAGTTTTGATTGATATTTGCTCTTAACATGCTAACTTTTGAATTGAGACTCTGTGATTTAAGTGACCCTAACATTGTCTAGTACCTAAAAATGAATAAAATAGACAAAGAGAGATTTTTTGGGGAAACCTATTTTCACTGAAAAACTCTTAAAGGACCAAATGCTGACCATCGAGCTGCATTCTAGTTGATTACGATATGAGTTATGCTTGCTCAGTACACACAAGGGCACACCCACATACATACATTAGATGGTAGGGTCTCAGTGATAGTATCTGTTAACTTTCATTAGAGAAAAGAACATTGAACTCCTTTGAGAATCAGTAAGATTTTACTATCAGATTTTACTGGCCTAAGTATAAAGACAGGTTTAACAAACACAGTATTTTAATAAACACTAAGATGAATCAACACAAGTTTCTGGCAGCAGTGGTGTTTTCATAGACTCACAGAATGAGAGGGCTCTGAAGGGGCTGAGAGATCTGCAGGTGATGTCATGATTAGCTCAGTGACGCTCAAGCTTGGAGGAGGCCTGATGGCCAGGGCAGCCGCCTTCCACAGCTTCCAGGGGCACTGTTATGGGGCTGACTTCGGGAGTGGTTCCCCCTGCCTTTTGAGTGCACCATGGCCAGTGTCCCTGTAAATGGCTCTCAAGGCCCAGCCCAGCTGAATTTAAATCCCTTCCAAATGGAAATGCAATATGTTTGAACGCTCCTTGTAACAGAGAACCCTCTGCTTCTCATGGAGATCATCCTGCTTATGACTAACTAGCATCACAAAGACATTTTCACTTATGCAATTGGAAAATTGGGTCTTCTTGTTACATATCTTAGCTACAATCTACAAGGCCACACGGAGCAAATCTGTCCTCTTTTTATGACAGTCTTTCAGTAATTTGGGTAAAACTACTGAGATCTTCATGAGTCTAGTTTCTTCAACACTTTCCCATCTGAACTATTTCTTCCAGCCTTCCCACTCTGAGCTAAACATGTGCTGGTGTATATTAGAACTAGAAGACCATTCTTAGAGTGAAGTCAATGCTCCAAAAAACCCAACTTCCATTGCTTTGCTTTAGATAAAAAAATAAAAGTAAGATCCAGTGAGGATGTCGACATGTCTAAAACCATGCACTTTGTTAGCTGCAGTAAGAGGAGAGACACTCCAGCCTCCCTGATGTCCACCTCTGGGGTTTTCCCACTGTACCGTCCTTCCTGCAAGGTGCAAGACTATGTCTTCAACATCTCTGCTATTTTTGTTGACAGGGAATGCCTTTTGCCAGTGTATACTTTCCTGCTTCCTACTGTGTTTGGGGTGGTTGCTACTGAGGTTGATACTGAGCCCAACCAGACCAGAGCATGAGCCAAGCATCCAAGGGCCAACTTTTCCTAGAAAGACTCACCACAGAGGCCAGGTAACACTGACTGTCAAGGCAATTGGTGTGGACTGATGGGGCAAGGGGCATTCCCACTACGTGAAACAATCATGTGCATCTAAGGAATCTCAAAGCTCTGGATTTAGTGACTCAGGGAAAGCAGTGACCATCACTCAAAGCTGTAGAGTACTAAGGACTTTTAAAATGCATCATTCCATTTTAGCATTTCAATTACACCATAAATCAATATATAAGGATGGGTGGAGAGATATCCATTGATTTGTTGAGTATTTACAAATTGCTTACTGTGTGCTGGTACCACCATGCAAATTCACATTTAGTCCTTACAGTAAAACTCAGATGTCAGTGACCATTTTCATTTTAAAAATGATGTAACTGAGGCTCACAGAGAATCAGTGACTTCTCAGTGTCACCATGCTGGTCAGTGGTACAGTGAGTGTAGCTCAGTGCCAGTCGAACTTCCAGTCCAGGTCCCTTCTATCATATACTGCTGTTAGAGCTATATTGCTGCATAACAATGTAATCCAAAATTGAGCAGCTTGAAACAACACAAGTCTGGCCGGGCGCGGTGGCTCATGCCTATAATCCCAGCACTTTGGGAGGCCAAGGTTGTGGATCATGAGGTCAGGAGTTTGAGACCAGCCTGACCAACATGGTGAAACCCTGTCTCTACTAAAAATACAAAAATTAGACAGGCACAGTGGCACGTGCCTGTAATCCCAGCTACTCAGGAGGCTGAGGCAGGAGAATCGCTGGAACCCAGGTGGTGTAGGCTGCAGTGAGCCGAGATCGTACCATTGCACTCCAGCCCAGCCTGGGTGACAGAGCAAGACTCTGTCTCAAAAAAAAAAAAAAAAAAACCAAAAGAAAAACAAAACCCACAATCCAAGGCTTCAATCACTTCACACGGTTTCTGAGGCTCAGAAATCCAGGTGTGGTTCAGGGTGGTTCTGAGTCAGGGTCTCCCATGGGGCTGCGATCAAGCTGTGAGTCAGGAAGTCATTGTCTCGGGGTTGTACTCATTTACATTCCCTTTTTTTCTCTCTCTTTTTTTTCTCCACATCCTCACCAGCATTTGGTATTGTCTGACTTTTGGATAAAAACATTTTAATTGTGATGAGATGACATCTCCTTGTAATTTTGATTTGCATTTCTCTAATGATCACTGATGTCGAATACCTTTGCATATGCCTGTTTACCATTTTGGGAAAAGTCTATTCAAATCTTTTCCCCATTTTTAAATCGGATTATTAGATGTTTTTCCTATAGAGTTGTTTAAGCTCTTTATATATTCTGATTATTAAGCCCTTGCCAGATGAGTTATTTGCACATATTTTCTTTCATTCAGTAGGTTGTCTCTTCACTATTGGGTGACACTTTTTTGGGGGAAGAAGCTTTTCAACCCAATATTATTTCATTTGTCCATTTTTTCTTTGGTTACTGTGCTCCTGGCGTATTACTCAAAAATTTTTGCCAAGATTAATGCCCTGGAGAGTTTTCCCGATGTTTCTTGTCTCCAGGAATCACTAGCTGTAGGTCTCTCATATATGGGTTTTATTATTTTGAGGTATGCTCCTTATCCCCAGTATTTAAAGGGTTTTTATCACAAAGGGATGTTGGATATTATCAAATGCTTTTTCAGCATCAATTGATTTGATCATATTGTTTTTGCTCTTCATTCTATTGATATGTTGTATCATATTGATTGATTGAGGTTGAACCATCTTTGCATCCCTGAGATAAATCTCACTTAGTCATGATAAATGATCTTTCTAATGTATTATTGAATTTGGTTTGTTAGCATTTTGTTGAGGATTTTTGCATCAATATTCATCAGAGATATTGACCTGAAGTTTTCTTTCTTTGATGCGCCTTTGTCTGGTTTTGGAGTCAGGGTATTACCGGCCTCGTAGGGTGAGTTTGGAAGTATTTCTTCCTCCTCTAATTTTTGGAACACATGAGTCAGATTGGTATTCGTTTTTTTCTTTTTTTTTTAGATGGAGTTTCACTCTTGTTGCCCAGGATGGAGTGCAATGGCGCGATCTCCACTGACCACACCCTCCGCCTCTGGGTTCAAGCAATTCTCAAGCCTCAGCCTCCCGAGTAGCTGGGATTATAGGCACCTGCCACCAGGTCTTCCTAATTTTTGTATTTTTAGTAGAGATGGGGTTTTACCATGTTGGCCAGGCTGCTCTTGAGCTGTTGACCTCAGGTGATCCACACGCCTCAGCCTCCCAAAGTGCTGGGATTACAGGCATGAGCCACCACGTCTGGCCAGTATTAATTATTCTTTTAAGGTTTGGTAGAAATCAGCAGTGAAGTCATCAGGTCCTGGGCTTTCATTTACTGGAGACTTTTTATTATTATTATTATGGCTTCAATCTTATTACTTCTTATGGGTCTGTTCAGGTTTTGGATTTCTTCATGGTTCAATCTTGGTAGATTGTATGTATCTAGAAATTTACCAATTTCTTCTAGATTTTCTAATTTATTGGTATACAGATCTCCCAGTCAGAATATCAAGAAACATTGGAATTAATTTGGGAGATCTGTTCAATGTTGAAAATGGGGTGTTGAAGTCTCCAGCTATTATTCTATTGGAGTCTATCTCTCTCTCTAGCTCTAATAATATTTGCTTTATATATCTGGGTGCTCCAGTGTTGGGGTACATATATATTTACAATCATTATATCCTGTTGCTGAACTGATTATTTTATCATTATATAATGGCTTTGTCTCTTACAGTTTTTGTCTTGAAATCTATTTTGTCTGATACAAGTGTAGCTACTCCTGCTCTTTTCTGGTTTTACTGGCATGGAATATCTTTTTCCATCCCTTTATTTTCGGTCTATGTATATCTCTATAGGTGAAGTGTGTTTCGTGCAGGCAACAGAACGTTGGGTCTTGATTTTTCATTCATTCAGCCACTCTATAGCTTTTGATAACAGAATTTAGTCCATTTACATTCAATGGCCCATTTCTTCCTTCTTGTCTTCCTTTTCGTGACAGTGATTTTGTCTGATGGCATGCTTTAATTTCTTGCTTTGTATTTTTGTCTGTCTGTTATATATATATTTTTTGATTTGAGGTTATCATGAGGTTTGCAAATACTGCCATAACCCATTATTTTAAATGATGACAACTTAACACTGATTGCACAAACAAACTCACAAAAATAAAGCTAATAGACTCTACACTTTAACTTCATCCCCCTGCTTTTAAACTTTTAGTTGTTATCTTTATGTCTTACTGTATTGTGTAAGTCTTGAAAAGTTGTAGTTTTTTTTTTTATTGGTTTATTATTTAGTCCTACTTAAGAAAAGACTAGGTTTTACACCACAATTACAGTGTTACACTTTTCTGCGGTTTTCCGTGTGATTACAATTACCATTGAGTTTTGTGCCTTCAGATGATTTATCATGGCTCATTAACATCCTTTTCTTTCAGATTGAAAACTTCCCTTTAGCATGTCTTGTAGGTCTGGTGTTGATGAAATCTCCCAGCTTTTGTTTGGGAAGGTCTTTATTTCTCCTTTATGCTTAAATGATATTTTCCCTGGATATACTATTCTTGGGTAAAAGTTTGAATTTTTTCCTTCAGCAATTTAAATATTTGAAGCCACTCTCTCCTGGCCTGTAAGGTGTCCACTGAAAAGTCTGCTGCCAGATGGATTGGAGCTCCATTTTATGTTATTCAATTATTTTCTCTTGCTGTTTTTAGGATTCTTTATTCTTTACTTTTGGGAGTTAGGTTTTTAAATACCTTTAAGTAGGCTTCTTTGGATTAAATCTACTTGGCATTCTAAAACTTTCTTGTACTTGAATGTCAATATCATTCTCTAGGTTTGGGAAGTCCTCTGTTACTATTTATTTGAATAAATTTTCTACCCCTGTGTTTTCTCTACCTCCTTTTAAGGCCAATAACTCTTAGATTTGCCCTTTTGAGGCAATTTTCTAAATCTTGTAGGTGTGCTTCATTGTTTCTCATGATTTTGTCCCCTCTGACCGTGGACTTTCAAATTGCCCGTTTTCAAGCTCTCTAATTTTTTTTTTTTTTTTTTTGAGACGCAATCTTGCTCTGTCACCCAGGCTGGAGTGCTGTGGTGCAATCTCGGCTCGCTGCAAGCTCTGGTTCCCGGGTTCACACCATTCTCCTGCCTCAGCCTCCCAAGAAGCTGGGACTACAGGCACCCGCCACCACGCCCGGCTAATTTTTTGTATTTTTTAGTAGAGATGGGGTTTCGCCATGTTAGCCAGGATGGTCTTGAACTCCTGACCTCATGATCCACCCATCTCGGCTTCCCAAAGTGCTGGGATTACAGGCGTGAGTCACCGTGCCTGGCCTACAAGCTCTCTAATTCTTTATTGTGCTTGATCAATTGTGCTAATTAATAAGAGACTGATGCATTCTTCAGCATGTCAGTTGCATTTTTTAGTTCTAGAATTTCTGCTTGATTCTTAATTATTTCAATCTCTTTGTTAAATCTTATAGAATCCTAAATTCCTTCTCTGTGTTACCTTGAATTTTTTTAGTTTCCTCAAAATAGCTATTTTGACTTCTCCATCTAATTGGTCACATATCTGTTTCTCATGATTAGTCTCTGGTGCCTTATTTAACTCATTTGGTGAGGTCCTGTTTTCCTGCATGGTGTTGATGCTTGCAGGTGTTTGTTGATTTCTGGGCATTGAAGAGTTAGAAATTTATGGTATTTGCAGTCTGGACTTATTTGTGGCTTTCCTTCTTGGGAATGCTTTCCAGGTATTGGAAGGGATTGAGCCCTAAGCCCAATAACGCTATGCTTTTTGAACACTCCTAGAGATCCCACCTTGGTGGTCTTGGATAAGATCCAGAAGAATTCTCTGGATTACCAAGCAGAGGATCTTGTTCTTTTCCCTTTCTTTCTCCCAAAGTGTCTCTCTGTGTTGAGCCACCTGGAACTGGGGCTGTGGTGTTGCAAGCACCCCTGTGACCACCACCTGGAACTGCACTGGGTCAGACCTAAAGCCAGCACAGCCCTGGGCCTTGACCAAGGCCCTTCTCTTCAGAGTGGTGAGTTCCCCCAGGCTGCATGTGTGTCCAAAGATGTGGTCTGTGAGCCAGGGATTAGAGTAAAAAACCTTAGGAATGTACCTCATGTTCTATTCTACTTAGACAAAGCTGGCACTAAAAGCACAATACAAAGTCCTTCTGGCTCTTCTCTCCCCTTTCTGTAGGCAGAGGAGCCTATCCTTGTGGCCACCACTACCACTCATCCCCAGGAGCTTTGGCCTGGCCACTACCAATGTTGGCTGGTGGTGATGCCTCTTCTGTCAGCTTGTGGTGATTGCCGCCAGGCCTGGAACTCACCCTTCATAACAGAAGGATCCGATCCCCTCTGGCTTAGGGGAGGTCCAGAAATGCTGTCCAAGGTCCTAGGCCTGGACTCGGGCACCCCAAGAGCCAAGTCCTGGAATGGCGACCCCCAAAAGCCCACTTAGTGTTCTACTCCACTGTGGCTGAGCTGGTGCCTAAAGCACAAGACAAAATCCCCTTTATTTGCCCTCTGCTCTTCTCAAACAGAAGGAGTCTTTCACCACATGCACCACAGCTGAGAATGTGCAGGGTTGCCCCTGAAGCAAGCACATCTCAGAGCCCAAGGTCCGTGGAGTGTACTCCCCAGGTATTGCTGCTGGCTATTCCAGGCCCAAGGGCTCTTTAGTCAGCAGGTGATGAATGTTGCCAGGACTTGGTTCTCACCGTCAAGGCAGTGGGCTCTCATTTGGTCCAGGGTGTGTCTAGAAATGTCATCTGGGAGCTAGGGCCTGGACCTGGGGCTCATGACTGTGCCTGCTGCTCTTTCCTTCTGTGGCTGAGCTGGTATTCAAGATGCAAGGCAAAACCCTCCTTACTTTTTACTCTACTCTCCTTAAGCAGAAGGAAGGAGACACTTTCATTGCTTTGAGCTGCACTGCCTGGGGCTGGAGGAGGAATGGGATGAGCCTTCCCTAGCCACCCCAGCTGGTGTTTTTCTAGAACACATGCCATCCTAGTCCTCTGGCTCTGAGCCCAGCTTACCACTAGGAGTTGCCTAGGGATTGCAGTCCTTGTTTCCTAGACTGCCTTTCAAGTTTACCTAGGACCCCAGAGCACTTCAGCCTGTAACGGCAAGGCTTGCCTACAAACTCAAGTTCTGACCACTGGGATGAGTGATTCCCCTCTGGCTAGAGATGGTCCAAATGCCCCCTCCATGTGCTGGTGCTGGCTGAACCCAGCATGGTTTTATTCTCTGCTGTGACAGGGCAGCACTGAGTTCAATGTAAAGTCCCCCAGTGCTCTCCCTCTCCAAAGTGCGCAGACCTTCTGTGCTGCAAGGCCACCGCCAGGAGATGGGGGGCGGTGTGGCACTGGTGGTTCCATACTCTCTCGATCCTGCCCTCCTCAATGCCTATTTCAGTGACATGAAGATAAAACCAGGTACTGCCATTGCTCACATGATTTGTGGTTCTGGTGATGGTGCTTTTCTACGTGCAGATAGTTGTTAAAATTTGGTGTTCCAGTAAGGGGGACAAACAGTGTAGGCTTCTATTCGGCCATCTTGCTCCACCAAGCCCCTACTGTAGTCTCGAAAGGCAAAATAGATTCTGCTCATAGAAAAATATTTTGAAAATCTGACACAGAGGGAGGAGGGGAGAGGGAGAGAGAGAGACAGAGACAGAGACAGAAAGAGAGAAAGAGAGAAAGAGAGAGAGAGAGAGAGAGATCTCCACAGGACCCTCTTTCCCATGTATCTGCTGCTCAGGCTCTCTCAGGCAGGGCAATCTCTGGCTTTTCCAGCTCTGCTTCACTCATTTCCCAAACCAACATCACAAAGGCCCAAGAGCCCCATGAAAGGTGGGAGGGGGCTCTGCCTTCTCGGTATTTTTTGTTTTTCAACAAACATTCTTTTGACAAATACTTCACAAACACTTATACTTTGATAGATATTGTGCTAGCACTTCACATAACCACCTCTAATCCCTGCAGCCAACCTGCAGGTCAGCACTCACTATCACCGCTTGCACCAGGGTGCAAGGCCATGCAGGAGGAAGCACATGGCTGAATGTAAGCCAAGGCAGGGCAATCATTCTCTGTAGACATCACTATAGTCCAGGGGGCAGGGCTAATGGGACTAAGAGAGGGGCAGATTCAGGAGTTTGGAGGGAGGCAAGGCCACAGCCAGTGGGTGGATGCTGGGCTGCTCCAGGAATGAAGGCATTTGAGTGTCACTTTGAAGGAGCCCTGGGTGTTGGATGGCAAAAATGGGGCAGGGGTGGGGTTGGGAGCAGGGAAAGGAGTTGAAATGAGATGAAAGTGTTACTATTTGAAGTATTTCCTTTATTTTTTTTTCCACTAAATTTCCACTGTCTTTTTGATAATTGCAAATCCCTCTCCACCTATGGAACGAGGTGGGATTGTAAGGCTTCCTTGGCAACCTATGGGTGATTTGTTACTTTTTTTTCTCTATTTTCACAACATTTTGGAGGGAAATTGGGGATGGCTCTGTCAAGGTTTATTAGCAAGATACGATTTTTAGACGGAAGCCTGACATTCTGTACAATCGATGAAATCAAAGCGGCTTTGAGGAATGTTTGGGTTAATCCTCACTGTTTCGAACCAGCTTCTGTTACACAAATGTGCAGAACTGAGCATGAGTGATAAATGAAAACAATAGGGTAACGGTTCCTTCTCTGCTGATCCATATCCAAATATGCTATAAAAATGGTAATATATGGATTCATAATTAACATGCCAGCCATAAATCATTTCAGAACTAAATTATTAAAACGATGAAATGCACACATCTCTATTAGAGATTAAAATATGTTTGTGGAAAAGTTAGGAAAGTTAAAACCAGGCCTGCTGAGGCAAACTTGCTATGGCCTATCCTGGTTCTCACTGAAAGATGAAACAAGGTGGGCCCACGGAGACCAGCCCCAAAGTCCAAGAAAGGTGAGAGCTCAAAGAAAGAGGCTGCCAAATCCAGTTTCTCAGAAAGAAACATTTAATGGAGACTTACAAACAGAAGCCATGTCTGTGTCCCGGGTAGGATGAGACAAGATGGTGGATCCTCACGCCGTCATCACCCAGACCCTGAGATCATATACTTCAGAGGAGGGATGCAGCCACGTGTTCTTTAGCAGGAATGGGTAAGAATTTGCCTCAAGGGCAGGATTTAAGTATTTGCCCTTCCACAAGGGACCACAGATCAACTGGAAATCTCAAAGGCCTTCCCAGAACTGGGGTTAATCAGAAGTCAACATGGCAGATTAGCTTCCAAGATGGAGTTGCGTTAGCCTCCCATTCAAGATGGAGTCGCTTTGGCCTCATGTCCAAGATGGAGTCGCTTTGGCCTTCACAGCATCTCATGATGAGGATTTACCACCACCGGTGAATCTCAGGCTGGAAACTGGGGTCCCAGGTAGTGTGGAAACTCCAGATGGATGCAGGAAATGTTACAGGCTCAAGCCATGAACACATAACGTCCAGACAGAATGACAGTAATGCAATGCTGTGACCTTCAGGCTAATACCCACAGGCTGCATTTTATCCACAAAGTTACAACAAAATTCCTGGGTGACCCTGGACAGCACTCACCCATCGACGAGTCCCTCTTTAAGAGTCACGGGTCTGCAGATTGGCCAGGCCCTGTGTGTCTCAGCCCTTCTTTGGCAGATGTGAGATTACACAGCTAGCAAGCGGCTAGTTCAGACTGAAATCTTAGGACAAGATTCAAATCTTCAAGGGGACAAGAAGAGCTGGACCCCAGTTTCCCCCGGACATCTTCCTGATTAATGGGTTGGCAGCCTCAGCTGTGGTGAGGTGGGGCAAGAGAGACCCTGAGAAATGGGGGAGTAGCCTGGGGACGCCCAGTAGTTAAAAGACTGTACTTGGGTGAATCCTGAGGCCCAAAAGTCTCTTCCTGATGTGGATACCACCGGGATGGGCCCAGTACCTAATGAGAGCTATAGCCAAGAGTTCTTATCTGACCTGGGGCCCGTGGCAGACCCCAATAGCCAAGAACCTGGAGTGCTTTGGCAGAAGACTCTCTTCCTGGTGCCTTTAAAAAATTAAAATCTATGTAACAAACGTGATGCTTAGGCTATAAAGAGACCCTCCATGGGCTGACTTTTTCTGTTGTTAATTTTTGAAACTGGGTCTTTCTTTGTCACCCAGGCTGGAGTGCAGTGGCACAATCATAGCTCACTGCAGCCTCAACTTCCTGGGCTCAAGAGATCCTCCCGCCTCAGTCTCTGAAGTAGCTGGGACTACAGGCACGTGCCACCATGCCTGGCTAATTATTTTGCATTTTTTTTTTTTGTTTGCAGATGGGGTTTTACCATGGTCCTCAGGCTGGTCTTGAATTCCTGGGTCCAAGCACTCTGCCCGTCTCAACCTCCCAAAATGCTGGGATTACAGGCATGAGCCACCGCACCCTGTCCTTTAATTTTTAATGAAGTAAAATTAAATGTGCCAAGCTTATGTGGGCCTGGTTTGTGAGAGGCACTCTCCTACTCATTATCTTAGCTAATCCTGTCTAGCTGGAGACCAGACAGGTGTGCTGTCTGCTCTATTTCATGCTGCTAGGGAGAGGTGGGGTCAGGGTTTGAATTCAAGCGTTATAAAGCTGAAGCTCATGCTTCTTGTGCAAACACCCTCAAGAACACACACACACACACACACACACACACACACACACAATGCAACAAAAGATCGTGCAGCCTTTTTTAAATGCCAGCCATCGTACTGCACTTTCTCAGCTGTGCTCTCCTCCTGCCCCTCATCGGATTATGATCATCTCCTTTTAAGCTTCTGTTGTAAATGATTCAAAGATCAAGCAGGGATTTTGTGGGCAGCTTTGAGCAAAGAATAAAAAGGATTGAGCATAGAGTCTGCATTCTAAATGTCTCTTCTCTCACCTTCTGAAAATATCCCAAATAAAATCAGGTTATTATGATTTAAGTAGCCAGCAAAAGGCAGGAACATCTACCCTCAGAGATGAGGAAAGAGTCAGTACTAGAAAAATAATCACTAAAAATACTGAGCATTCACTGTGGCCAGATACATCTCATGCATTATTACTAGTCCTCGTCTTGCTCTGAAAGCAGCCTTCATCACCCTTGTCCTCCAGTGAAGGCACAGAGAGCCAGAGAGTCTCAAGGGCCCAACCTAGTCCATGTTGCCAGGAGGTGGACAGGCCAGCCGGATTCATTGTCTGGGTCCTTTTGTCCCTCCCTGCGCTGCTATCATCTTTCCGTGCTGAGAAAACACCGTCTTTAATGATTTGGAATAAAACGTGAAGCTGTGCAGGAGGCTGGGATGTATCTCAGACTAACTCAAGCAGAGGCTCTAGAGATGGACCCATGCATCTGCATTTAATAGTGATTTTGATTCGCAGCCACGTTTGTAGCTGTGCTAAGGGGATATGCTGAAAGAGAACTGATAACCAGATCCATGTGACCCCAGCAGTTCGACAGCAGAGTTGTGAATGACAGAAAAGGTGTGACTATAACTTTCATAAGTTTAATTGTAGATAATTTTATATTCAATATTTTAGAGCAAAAAGATTTTTTTTCTAAATTCAATCCAAATCCTTACTCACAGTGAAATAAAAGAAAACAAAACAAAAAATCTGAGAATCAAAGATGCAAAGGAACTTGCCTGGAGGTGAGAAGGGCAGCTGGTGCGGCATAGGGGCCGGCGGCTCCGTGTTCTACCCGCTCCTCCAGCTCCTGCTGCTGTGCGTGTACGTTTGGTGACAAAGGCATGGACACCGTGTGACCAATTCCGTCCTCTGCTGGTGATTAATTTGCTTTAGTTTTCAAAGTGGAAAAGGAGTTTAGTGTGAAAAGGCATGTTTTCTTGGGAACAATGTAACTCTGGCTCCGGCTGCAAGTACGGCCATTGTGATGAGTCCTATCAATTCGATCCGTAACTCAGATCTTCAGAGTTCGCCTTAATCCACACCCCCTTTCCGGGAGCTTACGTCCGAGCCACACCTTTGCTTCATCAGCATGAACACTGTTGCTTTGACCCTCACCTGCGACTCTCCCCTCTAATTCCCCAGATCGCTTCTCAGGTGTGTTTCCTCCACATGGCCCGTGGAAATGGCTGGTCTGGAATGAGCTCCTGCTGCTTTCTACTCAGGCTCCTGTTTCTTCTAGCAAGAAATACCTCCCTCTCCTGAGCTCCCATTATCGCTGTGAAACTAGACTTTTCTATGTGAGAATGCAATTTCAGACCATGGGGCCTGAGTGGTGCAGACGGCTTAAAAGTGAATGTCTGCATCACTTAGCAAGGCAAGGGCTGATTGTGGTTATTAATTTTAGGATTATTAAATGAACTGCAACTGGTGCTTAGGAAAAAAGGGAAAGTAGATCACATTCTTCATGATGCACACACGATGTGCGTAGACCAATATCACAAGGCCCAAGTACAGACCGTCAGCCAAGTTGTTGCCAGATGCCGACTGGAAATAAGGTTATACATATGTATAGGTACTGATATAACCACACACACGGATATGATGAGTATGCGGATGTCTGTGGATGCATGTATACTTAGTAACGCCAGATGCTGACTTATCACCAGATGTTGAAGCCCAATATACCTGATTTTATTGGGCTGAAAGTGTAGCATAAATCATAAAGACACTGAATAAGAAGTGTCATTTTGCAGGTGTCTGATATAATAGCTACCTAAATAGTTGAGGAACGCACTGACCAGGGTTATTAGCTTCCCAGCTATAGTAATGCTTGTCCTTCTTACATATCTATTACATTCAGTGTCGTATTGGAGAGAATTCTGAACAAGTTTCCTCTAGTGGATGAATCTTCTAGAAGCTTGTTAATAGTAAATCCAAATTCTGTAAACAATTGTAAAGAGGTTTATTCTGAGCCAAACTGTGTGACCACAGCTCAACAGAAGAACAGTTTCAAGAGGTCCATAGAAAGTACGACTGGAGCAGTCACAATTTACAGTTTAGTTTTAAACATTTTAGGGAAGCAAGAGCTACAGACAAATACATAAATCAACACATGGAAGGTAAACATTCGTTCAGCCAGGAACGGCAGGATATCTTGAAGTAGGGCTTATAGGTTACAGGTGGATCCAATAATTTGCAACTGGTTAAAGCATTAAAGTTATTAGTTACAATTAAAGCTCTGCCTAAAAATCTGGAGTCAGCAGAAAGAAATATATATTTTTAAATTTTATTTCATTTTAAGTTCTGGGATACATGTGCAGGATGTGTAGGTGTGTTACATTGGTAATGTGTGCCATGGTAGTTTGCTGCACCTATCAACCTATCACCTAGATATTAAGCCCAGCATACATTAGCTAGTTATCCTGATGCTCTCCCTCCCCTTGCCTGCCTGACAGGCCCTGGTGTGTGATGTCTAAGTATTCTCATTGTTCAGCTCCCACTTATGAGTGAGAACATGCAGTGTTTGGTTTTCTGTTCCTGTATTAGTTTGATGAGGATCATGGCCTCCAGCTCCATACATTTCCCTTCAAAGAACATGATCTTTTTTATGGCTGCATAGTATTCCATGGTGTATATGTACCACATTTTCTTTATCCAGTCTATTATTGATGAGCATTTGGATTGATTCCATGTCTTTGCTATTGTGAGTAGTGCTGCAGTAAATATACACGTGCATGTATCTTTATAATAGAATGATTCATATTCCTTTGTGTATATACCCAGTAATTGGATTGTTGGGTCAAATGGTATTCCTGGTTCTAGATTCTTGAGGAATTGCCACATTGTCTTCCACAATGGTTTAACTAATTTACGCTCCCACCAACAGTGTAAAAGCATTCCTATTTCTCCACAGCCTCGCCAGCATCTGTTGTATCTTTTTAATAATCACCATTCTGACTGGCATGAAATGGTATTTCACTGTGGTTTTGATTTGCATTTCTCTAATGATCAGTGCTGTTGAGATTTTTTTCATAAGTTTGTTGGTTGCATAAATGTCTTCTTTTGAAAAGTATCTTTTCATGTCCTTTCCCACTTTTTGGTGGGTTGTTATTTTTTCCTTGTAAATTTGCTTAAGTTCCTTGTACATTCTGCATATTAGACCTTTGTCAGATGGGTAGATTGCAAATATTTTCTCCCATTCTGTAGGTTGCCTGTTCATTGTGATGATAGTTACTTTTGCTGTGCAGAAACTCTTTAGTTTAATTAGGTCCCATTTGTCAATTTTGGCTTTTGTTGCAATTGTTTTTGGCAATTTCATCATAGAATCTTTGCCCATGCCTATGTCCTGAATGGTATTGCCTAGATTTAGAAAGAAATGATTTAAGTTAAGGAAGTCTGTCAACCAATATGCTGGGTCAGACTGACCTGTAGGGGTGGGTGACTTAACCCTTGCCCCACATGGCCTTAAGTCCTGTTTGTAATTTGGGATCATATGGCCACAGGAGTCCCTTCTGTCAGTCCTCCCATCTCTGCTTCAGCCTCAGTGCTGGTCAGTTGTGTCTAAATTCCAAAAGGAAGGGGATATAAGGAGGTGTGTCTGACTTCCCATCCCTTCATGGCCCAGAATTCAGTTTTTAAGGTTTTCCTAGGCTCTCCTTGGCTAAGAGGGGGTCCCTTCAGTGGGGTAGGAGGGCTTAGGATTTTATTTTTAGTTCCCAAGGTTGAGGAAATATCTCCTTTAGCGGGAGCTCCCCTGCCATGCCAGCTGGGTCCTTGGTACAAAGATGACCGAGGTTTGCTTTAGGTTGCCAGGTTGCATGCCTACCTTTAAGCAGAAGCACTACCCTGTACACCTGGTGACTCTTATTTTCTTTGTAACTGATTTTACCATAAGCACCTCTCATCCCATCCTGCTTTCCAGTCTCTCCCTGTCGCTCCTGCCGATGAAGTTCATTTATTCTCCTCTAAGGCGTCCTCATCTCTCCCTGGGAGGAGCACAGGCCCAGAGGTGGCAGAAGCGCTGGCCCCCAGCCCTGCTGTATGAGCGATACACTGAAGACCTCCTGAGCTCAGCGCCCTGAGAACAGCCTGTGTTCCCCAGAAAGCTGCAGCCTGGCCTTTTCACACCAATCTTCTGCAGTTGCCTTCCTCAGATGAGATGGCTCTGACTGGAGAATCCAAAGGACCACCGCCTTCCTTTCCTCCGGAACATGTATCCAGGGCTTTCGGGAGACCCCAGCGGTGTGAGGACATTGCTCTGTGTCCACCCTGCTGCCGCTAAAGGACTTACACCAGCTGCGATGCTGCCTGTCGTGCTTCTAAGCTGTCATTTCTCTCAATCATAGGCAACTCCTCATTCCTTTTTTCTTCCTTTCCTCTTTCTGGCAAAATGATTTTAGGTAAAAACGATTCCAAAATCACACCAGGGAATTAAATACGAGGCCAAATGCTCATTGTCTGAACAACCAGAATCGTCAGGAGTTCAGTGGCAAAGGACCAGTTAATTCAAACCGGGGAAGAGCTGAGGTTTGGCAAACACAGCCAGAGCTCATGGTAATAAAACATCTGCATTTACTCCGGCTTTACCAATGCCAGGCCAAGGGGCTGAACCCCTTTCTGCCTCCATGCTGTTTTCATTGATTAGCACATCGAGTGATGCTCTGCCTGAGAAGTGGGCTGGGGTCTCCGCCTTTGGAGGTGTTATGGCCAAGGGCACATGCTTGGATATCAGAAACCCTGGACTGAATCCCGTCTCTCCAACTTAACAAACTGCGTTAGGTACAAGGACTTCCCTGTGTGTTAGTCACATTCCGTTTTCTCATCTCTAACATGGATGTAATCAAACTGGTGATGAAGAATTTTGTGATTCCCAGTTGTTCCATGCTTTAGAACTAGCTGAGGAGCTTTTAAAAATCTGGAGTCCGGGAAGAACCACATTTTGACCGTGTGAAAATATGGGGGAAGTCATCAGCACTTATTAAAGATCCCGAATGAGTCCAGCGTGCAGCATTTGGGAGCCGTGGGCTTGCTGTGAGGACTCAAGGGCACCCTGAAGCTACCTTGTCCAGCTGGCTGTAAATCCGGGCCATTCCAGTAAAGCCAGGCCTGCCCTGGCTGCCACTGTTACCACTGGGGGCTGTTTCTCTTTCACTTTTCAATTCTTTAGTCATTTAAGTTGATAATTAACTTTGAAAGGTGGAAGTTTTCCCAAATATGTTCTTATAATCACATTTAATAGAATGACATCAGTCTTTCCTAAATAATTTTAGAGTGAAATAGGATTTTAATCAAAATGCCCCAGATATTTAAGCTTTTTAATGATTTTCAAATAAGCAGGTGATGACAGCAAGAGAAGAAAGAAACAATGAGAGGGACGTGGGACTCACTCAGCCAGATACTGGGAGCTGCTCCCCAGCTGGGACAGTTTTAAGGGCCAGTCTCCCTAGGTATTGCGAGCTGCTCCCCAGCTGGGCCGGTCTCCCAGCTCTGCTCCTGGTGGTGGCTCCAGGCAGCTGTGCTGTGCCTGTGAGGCGGGTGGTGCCCTTCCCGTGGCACCTTGAGCTCCCGTTTGTGTCACAGCCAGAGTTTACTGTTCTGTGGGGTGACTGTCTCCTTAAGCATGCTTGCTGGATTCTCAGTGTCTTAGTTTCACATCTATTTCAGGGCCTTAGTGAGACACGGCAGGGAGCGGGCACTCGAAACATATTTTTTTGAAAGGCAGATAAAATAAGGCAGAGGGAAGGAAGCAGAGGAAAACGGGCTCTTTGGGGGTCTCTTTGAGGACTCCGGGCCCCGCGTCTGTGACCCTCTGGAGGGATGAGCCCCGAGGCAGCACAGGCTGCTCCTTAGAGAGTATCTGTCGAAGCTGAGCATGTCTGTGCGCCTGCATCAGCATCCCGCTCTGTACTGTTGATCTGTTCATTCGACAGACATGCACAGTGCACCCCCCAGACACATGCCCTTGACAAACATGCACAGTGCACCTCATGGACATATACCCTCGGCAGACATGCACAGTGCACCCCCCGACATACACCCTTGACAGACATGCACAGTGCACCCCCCATCACCCCCCGGACACACGCCCTCAACAGACATGCACAGTGCAGTCCCCAGACATACGCCCTCGACAGACTTGCACAGTGCACTCCCCGGACACACACCGATGACAGACATGCACAGTGCACCCTCTCGACACAAGCCCTCGACAGACGTCCACGGTGCACCTCCCAGACATACGCCCTTGACAGACACCCACAGCACAGTCCCCAGATATACGCCCTCGACAGATATGCACAGTGCGCCTCCTGGACATACGCCCTCCTTGTACTTTGCTTAGGAAGCCACGTTGTGCCAGTTATTGCACAGATGAAAGCCATGGTCCTTTCTCTGCTTGTGCCCAGGTGGACGAAGACTCAGACGAGTGCATCAGCTGTTGCCAGACCATGCCTGGTGTCCCAGTGGAGAGAGGATGCCTGATTCGGCCTGGGCCTGGGGGATCAGTGACATCATCAGCCTATAGGTGGGGAAGTCTGTTGGCATCAGCAAGGCCACAAGATGCAGAGAAAACACACCTCAGGGATTTGCTGAAGCCTGACAGATAGGAGAGCAGGTGGAAGTGAGAAGGAGGGGAGAGAGTGACAGGATCCCACAGGCCTTTCTGTGCCTTGGGAAGGCACTTGGTCTTTAGACTGAGAATGCTGTGATATTTTTGGGGTGTTTTAATCACGGTGGTAATCTACTAAGAACTTTCAGAAATCTTTATTTTAAAATAAATTTAGGGTCACATAGAAGTTCTAAAAATAGTGCAGAGTCCTTAAAGATCCTTCACCAAGCTTCCCGAGATGACATCTTACATAACAAAAAAAGCGTCAGCCCCAAGAAATTGACATGGGTACAGTGCTATCAAGGAAACTGCAGCCTTGTTCAGATTTACCAGGCTTTAGATGCGCTCTGTTTCCGGCTCCCCCAGGAAAGGAGAAGGGTTCAGTTCTCTGACATTTTGTCACACATAAACATTCACGTAGGAACCGTGCAGTAAGATTCCTGCGCCTCATCCTGCCCCGACACAGTCACGGCCACAACGTAGCATGCACCCCTGGGGACCATGGACCCCTTCTCCATCAGAAAAGCGTCAGCTGGGCACGGTGGCTCATGCCTGTAACTCCAGCACTTTGGGAGGCCGAAGCCGGAGGATCACCTGAGGTCAGGAGTTCAAGACCAGCCTGGCCAACATGGTGAAACCCCGTCTCTACTAAAAATACAAAAATCAGCTGGGTGTGGTGGTGGGCACCTGTAGTCCCAGCTACTCAGGGAGGCTGAGGCAGGAGAATCGCTTGATCCTGGGAGGCAGAGGTTGCAGTGAGCCAAGATTGTGCCACTGCACTCCAGCCTGGGCAACAGAGCGAGACTCTGTCTCAAAAAAAAAAAAAAAGAAAAGAAAATGTTGTTATTTTTAGAATATCATGCAAATTGAATCGTCGGACTTGTAGCCTTTTGAGATTGGGTTTGAAATCCACCAAAGGGTCTTGGAGAGCTGCTCAAGTTGCCTTGGGCATCAATATTCCGTTCCCTTTCACTGCTGAGTTCGGCTCCATTGCACGAATGTGCCGCATTTTATCCACTCGCCTGTCAAAGGATGATGGACGCTCATTTTCTCCCCTGGGCCTTGGTGATTATGACCACGACTTCTGTAAACGTTCATTTCCAGATTTTTTTCTCGTTAATGTTAATTTTTTATTTCTCTGGGCTCTATACTCAAGTTCTGTCTTGCTAGATCATATGGTAAATTCGTATTTAATTCTGTGAAAAACTGCCAAACTGTTATTCAGTGCAGCCGAGAGTTCTTTATATGTTCTGGATACAAGTCCTTTGTTGGATTTGTGATTTGAAAATATTTTTTTCAAGTCTGTAGCTTGTCTTTTCATCTGCTTAACAGAGACGTTCATAGACAAAAAACATTTTTAATTTCTATAAAGTCCAGATAATCAAATTTTCCCTGTGGCTGTTGCCTTTGGATGCTGTGTCAGACTGATCCTTGACCACATCGATTTCTCTCATGTTTTCTTTTGGAAAAGTTTTCTAGTTTTATATTTAAATCTACCCTACTGTTTCAGTTACTTTTTGTGTGAAGAGTATGAGGATTTTCATTTCACAAGGGTCACTCCAGTGTGCAGGGATGGATTGGAAAAGGCTGTGCCTGGAGGTGGAGGAACCAGTAAGTGGGTGACAGAGGGAGCAGACTCATTGGCCGAGATGAAGAAGACAGGTTCACAGGGTGCCCAGCAGCAGACTGACCCTGTGCAATGTGATATATTTGTGTGCATGTGTGTGCACATATGTGCACATACGCGTGCATGAATATGTATATATATATATATATACTTGTATATATTGCAGTCACATATTTAAACTTATTAAATTTATTAAAAAAACCCTTCACCCCAACTCCTGAGATTGTTTTAAATCTTTAAAGGGAAATATTTTAGTGTTCAGAAACATTTAACTTGAATTAACACACGTTATTTTTAAAAAGACAAATTATTAACTATTTTGAATGCATGTACACACAATTTAGGGACTTGTAGTTTAAAATGTGGTTATTTCCGAATTATTGTTAAATCAAGTTACCCGTCAATACATATCCCTGAAAGAAAAGCATTGCATGCACCGGGTCCAGGTCAGTCTGTGTTGGATGCGATGTTAATTACATGCAGCGATGCTTCTGGCTTCTTGCCTTGGGCATTGAAGAAAAAACAGCGACTTTAGATCTGATAAATTAAGCTTTGAATCTTGTGTCACAGAAGAAAATGAAGTGGCTTCCAAGTGATCTCAGTGAAATACCACAGCCTCCACTCTGGATTCGCAAATCCCAGGGTAGAGCAAACGAAAGCCACAAAGACCAAGACCAAGGCCCTGCCACTGGCTTCCCAGTGCACATTTTGGGCTGTGCATCGCCAGCTGCCAGAACACCCACGTGGTGTGCGACAGAGCTGTTTGCCCACATTGATTTAAAGGCTTCCCCATGTACACTCAGGGCTGCTATGCTGTGTTCCTGCAAACAATGGTGATATTTCAGTGCTTTGTGATGTATGTGACCTAATGCACGAGACAAAGCAGTTTAATATGCCATGTGGATGTTGATTTTTTAAATAGTATAATGGTTTCTGTAATTCACATCTTGAAAATCTCCACTTTTTTTTCTTTTTCTGAACATACCTTTAGTGTTAATAATTTCATTAATTCTAGCCTAGGGATATTTCAAGCAGTTTTCCAGAATAAGTTCAGTTTAAGCAGGTATGTATTTTCCCATGTGACTGTCCTGCCCTTTCTAGCTGATGGAAAAGGCAAATGGGCTTTAATGCACGTACTGTAAATCGGCAACAGCTTTTATTGTCTCTATGACCCCAGGAATCCTCTGTTCCCGGTACATTCTGAAATAAAAGACGGCTGGATCTAAGCCCCATCGTTTCTGTGTTTTTATGGTTGGTGACTTGGGATGCTGAGGGCACCTTCCTGGGTGTCTTGGTCAAGATCTAAGGACGTTTGTTGGACATTTGCTGGGTATCTGAATCTACCACATGGTTAATGAGTAGGGGAATACGGAAGTCAGCTGTGAGAGTGTGTGTGTGTGGTGTGTGTGTCAGAGAGACTAAGAGAGAGAGATAATCTCTACTTTCTACAAAAAGTTCAATATTTTATTCTCTTTAGCCTCAAATAAATTACTTGTTTTCCAGATGATAATTTTCAGAAATTTTCTCAAATATAGTTCTAACTTCTGTACTATTTAAGAGACCGTATTCCATAATGTTCCTTAAAAACAAACTTTAGAGAAAGAAACGTATTACTGGTCTCTATCTTAAATCTTTCTTGTCTCATCTAAAATAAATTTATCCCCTCCCCTCCCCTTCCCACTTCTCCCCTTTCCTCCCCTACCCTTCCTCCTTTTCCCCAACTCCTCTCTGTTCTTCATTCTCCCATGCTTAGGTGGAACATAGCACATCTGATGAGTATTTTCTATAGGATAGGTCATTCTTACATGAATGCAGCTGTCAACTGGACCTATTAACTGGATCTTTCTGTTATTCATTCATTGCTTAAACAAGAAATTATTGACGCCTATATTGTTTTCACTCTGTCCTGGTTTCCAGGGAGACAAGGATGAAAAACCGCACAGGCAACCGTCATGGAGGCCCAGGCCTGTGAGCAAGTCAGATAGTCAGGTGAGCCACCCCTAAAGCCAGGCACTGCCCCTGCACTCTTATCCCACTCTGCACTTGTCAGGGAGCTCCCCAAGGGCTGGGAACTGCTGGTTTGGAAAAGAGAGAGTTTGGCAGATCTCCGGCTGTGAGCCCCGCACTGCAGGGAGTGCATGCTGTCACTCTCTTGGGCGGCGCCTCTGGTCCAACATCCCTGGTGGTGTCACAGCTCCCACCAGTCACTCCAGCGTTAGGGTCACTGATGTCAACTGCTCTGGTGTTTGAAGCCGGAGAAGCAAACCAAAAACTCGAATACAGCATATCCTCCCTATAACGCATTATCAGTACATGCTTCTAGCATGGTCTGTACTGGGGCAGTGGTGGAGGGCAAGGAGGGCTCACAGAGAGACACCTGCCATCTCCATTAGGTAGAGGACGTTGGCACACCCAGCACACAGGCACTTCTCCAGGCACATAGTTCAATTTTTAGGGCTCCGAAGCTAAAGGGGAAATTACTTAGGAAAAACCTATTTTGTCCTATTTATCTTATGCATATCTCAGTGCCTTGCTCATAATTATTGCTTGATAAACAATTACTCTTAAATAATCGAATTAATAAATGGGTTTAATAAGTGGTATGTTAGTAGATGCTTAATAACTGACTCTAAAAAAATTATAGCATTTGCCAATTTCTGTGATATAAATATTCCCACTTGGCTGATTTCAAGCTACTCATGTGACATCAACTGGCTCACAAAGTTCCTGAAAATTTAACAGTTGGTTCTCACCAAGCAGTACCATCAGCTGGAGGAAGCCACTGGACATCTATCCATCATCCTGTGCATTGAGATGGTCAGGCACATATGCTACAGATACAGGGTCATACTCAGGAAAGTGTAGCTGATCAGCTGGCTACGGATACAGGGTCATACTCAGGAAAGCGTAGCTTGAACACCTGTCTGGTGGACTCTTTCCGGTTGCTCTGCTAGACCAGAAGCACCTCACGAGTAGAACTCAGCTCTTACCCTTTGATTCTGCTACCACTCACTGTATTGCAGACCATCCCTGCTGCAGTTGTGTTTAGAATGGAATCAGTTTCACTGGTCCTTAAAGCTGTTCTCTGATGCAAGGAGTCTCCTCTTTCAAAACTACAATATCCTGCGGACAAATAACCAGCACTTCATGCCAGGTAGGGTCTGGAGCTGCGGGGGCCCAGGGAGAGTGGGGCTGCCTGGCACCCAAGTCTGATAAACATGCAATGAGGGCCAGCGGAGCCAGTGGCCTGCGGTGGGGGCCCCCGAGTCTGATAAACATGCGATGAGGGCCAGCAGAGCCTGTGGCCTGCAGGGGGCTCCCAGGAGACAGCAGGATTGGAGGCCAGCAGGAGGGGCAGGGCAGCCCCGCAGAGCCTCCAGGGTGGGTGCAGAGATGCAGATGGGACGGCTGGATCCTGCTCCAGAGACAGGGGCCTCCTTGCAGGTATCATCTCTAACACTTAGAGAGGTTAGGCAATAGCCAGCTCAGAGGAAAACAGGACAGAAGAGTTTCTGGAAGAATCTTCCACCCCAGCTGTTTACCTGGGTTAATATCCTGTTCCCTGTGTTGGTTGTGGGCTCCTGGCCTCAAATTTTCCTGAGCCTCATTCTGATAGCCAAGCTCACCGGCTGCGGCCTCAGCTCCCAGCCAGGGATTCTAAGCATGGGCTGAAGGCTGAGCTACTCTTTATCCCCTGCTCCAGGATGGCTCCCCGACAGCTTGTGGTCCCAGGCAGGACATGGTGCTCATTATGCCTGGGTCCATGCAGCCAGTGCCACACAGGGGAAGGTCCAGCCACAAGGCCAGCACTACAGTCCACCAGCCCTGAGCAGGTGATCATCATGGTGAGGCTCACGATACCCTAGGGTGTTCAGTCCCATGCAAGACTCCTCACCCTCCCACTGAACCTGCTTTCCAGTGACATCACCACATCACCATGATATCACCACATCACCATGGACATCACCATTATACACCACATCACATCACTATGACAATCCCACACTCACACGACCTCACCACATCACCATGACATCACCATATCTACCATGACATTACCCACTGCATCACCACAACATCACCAACTGACATCACCAAATCACCACATCATCACATCACATCACCATATCACCATGACATGACCACATCACCATGACGTCACCACATCACCACATCACCATGACATTACCGCATTACCATGACATCACCACATCACCATGACATCACCGTAATCACACTCACCATGAGCTTAACACTGCATCACACAGCATCACGCACGACCTCCACAAATCACCACAACATCATCTACATCACATCACCATATCACCCATGACATCACCACATTACCATGATGTCACACATCACCATGACATTACCACATTACCATGACATCACCATCCCTGCATCACACATCACCATGACATCACCAATGACATCACCAAGTCACCATGACATCACACTCACCAATGCATTACACATCACCATGACATCACCAACCCACATCATCACATTACATCACATGACACCCACATCACTACATCACACAACATCACACTTGCACATCACCCTGACCAGCGCCGGGCATAGTGTGTGGTGTGTGTGCCTATCTTGCCTGTTTTCCCTGTGTGTGTGCATGCACCTGTGTGTGTGGTGCCTGTGTGTGTGGCCTGTGCGTGCTGTCTGCATGTTTTCTCCCTGGTGTGCTGGCCCTGTGTGTGTGGCCATGTATGTGGTGTGTGTGACTGTTTGCCTGTTTTCTCCATGTGTGTGCCGCCTGTGTGGTGTGTTGGCATGTGGTGTGTTGTGTGTGCCTGAGAGTTTTCTCTGTGCATGCAACTGTGTGTGGGTGGCATGGTGTGTGGTGTGTCTGCTTCTGCTTATTTTCGTGTGTGTGTGTGTGGCATGTGTGGTGTGTGTGTCCCCTGTGTGTTTTCCTCCATGTGTGTGCTGTGCTGTGTGTGTGAAGGCATGTGTGGTGTGTGTCCCTATGTGTACGGGCATGTGTGTGGTGTAAATGTAGTGTGTGTGTCTGTGTGTTTTCTTCTGGTGTGTGTGTGTGGAATGTCTGGTGCATGTTCCTGGTCTGTGTGTTTCTCTGTTTTGGTGTGTGTGGCATGTATGGTGTGGTGTGCCTGTATGTTTTCTCCTCATTTGTGGCCTGTGCCTGGGGTGCAAGGCATGTGTGGTGGTATGTGTGCCTGTGTGTTTTAATCGTGTATGTGTGTGTGTGAGGGCAATGTGTGTAGTTGTGTGTGGTGTGTGACTGCATGTTTTCTCCATGTGTGCATGTGCCTGTGTGGTGGTGATGCGTGCGGTATGTGGTGTGTGGTGTGTTGTGGGTATGTGCAGTGTGTGGTGTGTGCCTCACGTGTGTGTGCTGTGTGTTGTGTGTGTGTGTTTTGAGGTGTGGTGTGTGGTGTACGTGTGTTGGGTGTGGGTGTGTGTGCAAAGCGTGTGGTGTGGTGTATGGTGTGGTATGTGGTGTGTGTGGTGTGTGCAAGGCCATGTGTGTGTCTGTAGTGTGTGTTTTTGTGTGTGGTGTGTGGTATATGGTGTGTGGGTGGTGCGTGTGTGTGTGGTGTGTGTGTGTGGTGTGGGTGGTGGTGTGTGGGTATGTGGTATGGTGCGGTGTGTGCGAAGGCAATGTGTTGTTGTGTCATGTGTCCCATGTGTGTCGTATGTAGTGTATGTGGTAGTGCGAGGCGTGTGTGTTGTGTTGTGTGGTGGTGTGTGTTTGTGTGTGTTTGTGTTGTGTGTTGTGGTGGGGAGTATGGTGTGTGTGGTGTGTGGCGTATGTGGGTAATGTGTTGTGTGTGTTGTGTGTGAGGTGTGTGTGTGTTGTCTGTGTTGTGTGTTCTGTGTGTGCGTGTTGTGTGTGGGTGGGTGGTGTGGGGCGGTGTGTGTTCATGTGTAGTGTGTGGTGTGAGGTGTGTGGTGTGTGGTACGTGTGGTAATGTGTGTTTGGTTGTGTTGTGTGTGGTGTGTGGTGTGTGTGGAGTGTGTGGTGTGTGGGGTGTGTGGTGTGTGGTGTGTGGGATGTGTGGGGTGTGTAGTGTGTGGTGTGTGTGTGGTGTATGTAGGGTGTGTGGAGTGTGGGGTGTGTGGGGTGTGTGGGGTGTGTGGTGTGTGGTGTGTGTGGTATGTGGTGTGTGGTGTGTGGTGTGTGTGGTGTGTCTGGTGTGTGTGCCTGTGCCCAGTGAGGCGTTTCTTTTCTCCATATATGGGTTTCTTTTCTCCATCTATGGGAAAAGCCTGGCAATCCAATTACTTAGAAGCCTTTTAAACCGACTTTCCTCTGTGTCTTTTATAGAAATGTGCCATTTAAGTGTCTTTGAAGCCATTACTGAATCTTTCTGTTATTTTGGAAGGAGGGCAGGGCAAATCAGAAGGAACCTCCCTGCTCTTAGCGACGGTGTTCATCTAATTTGCTGTGCACACTTGTCGGGACCCCTGTTTCTCCGTCCCCCACCTGGGGAGGGTGCAGAGGAGGAGAAGGTGTGGACAGAGCTCCTCTCCCAGACCCACTGCTGCGCAGACCCAGAGGTGACTCCTGGTTCAACACCTGTGAAGGGAGACGGGGCCAGAGCGGGCCTTGCAGCCGCCGCCCACAACTCCTGCCCCCGCGCAGGACAAAGCAACCCCACCAGGAAGAAAGCTTGAAAATCCGGTGCTTTCTAGGAAACCACTGAAGCCTCTAGAATAAAAGGACACTTCCGAAGTCTGAAGACCCAGCTCCAGAAACTGCGGCCTGGAGGCAAGGAGGCATCCAGGAGAGGAGGGGAGGAGGAGGCGGGCATGGGGAGGGAGAGGGGCAGCGGGAAGGGAAGCCGGGAACTGCCTTGGCCTGGAAGGGCCTCCCAGATCAGGGCCAGGGACAGTGTGAAGCCCCCCACCTCATACCATGGCCCTCTCTCCAGCCACCATCTGCCGGACTCCAGATACCCTCCACCGGCGCCCCACAGGGGTGACAAGACCCCTCTCCAGCTGCGTTTCCTGCCATAGGACAGGGTGCTGTCAGCACAAGCCACCCCTTCACAGACATGATGGGGGCTCACGACCCCTGAGACCACTTGACCTGAGGGCCAAGGTCAGTTCTGCTTTTGAGAGGGACCCTTCCTGTCACCAGGTCCTTGCCAGCCCCAGAAGCTATGACCCTGGACTGCTGGGCTGGAACTAAACCTGGGAAAGGGGTTACGCGAGGCCGGGGATTGTGCAGCAAGGCCTTCCTTTCTGAGGGGACCCAGGTCAAGCCCAGGTTTCGGGCAGCCATGGGCACCCTTGCCTGCACCCCTTCCTCTTTAATTACTTGTGTTGTCTGGGAAGGCAGGGCTGGACTAACTGTCCCCAGGCCTGCTGGATGGAGCCTGCCCACAGCAGCAGCCAAACCTCCTGGGACCTCGTCTCCAATAGCAAGAAGAGCCCAGGAAGTCTGCACGGACCTCTGAGCTCAGTGGAAACTTCTGTCGCAGGCTGTGATCCCTGTGGCCAGTGCCTGGTCACCCTCCCTCCTGTGGGCCAGCGGAGAGGGACAAGGCTTCCCTGGGGCCTGCTTCTGCTTTGCTGGGAACAGAGGAGAGTCTGAAGCCTGCTTGAGGGTCTGAGTTAAGGGGGGCCAGTGTGAAACCTGTCAAGGGTCTTCAAGCCAGCCCCTCACATCCCTGCTAGGTGCACCTGGATGGGCTGTGTGCCTTCCTTCCTAGAGACCCGGGCAGTCACTGGAATGTGCCAAATCTCTCCCAGGTAGACTGGACACTGAATTGCTGAGTGAGTGGCTGTGGGGATACCCAGCTGACCGCAGAAACCTTGACCAGAAACAAAGCTGCACACTGAGAGCCAGGTTGGGCTCTCTGGCCGTGTCTCTGGCTCCTCAAGTGACCCATCTGACCAGACCAGAGCAGCCACCCATGCCCTTGGCGCCCTGCTCACGTCATCTGTCTCAGGGGCTCAGCCATGTCTGCCTCATCTCCGCCCCACTCACCCCCACCACGTCTGCCCCGCTACCCACACTGCAGCTCTTGGTCACTTCCAGGTTCCTTAGGTCAGCCAGTGATGCCTTCTTCTCTTCAAATTCCAACCTGAACTTTACCACCAGCACCACTTGGCCACGGGGGAGGGACTCCCTCCTGAAGGGCGTCCGTCTGTGGTTCTGCCCCTGCCCCGCCGAGCCTCACTGCCCGAACTGAGTGGTCTGTGGGAAGCTGCTGGAGCCTCCCGGTTCTCACCACATCCGTGAGGCCCTTCTCCTTTTTGTAATGTGAGGTTAGAATCTCAACATTCAAATCCCAGCATCTGTGCACGCTGCGGGAAACCCATGAGCCTGCCCTCAGCTGTCCTGACACAGAGGCAACTACACTTGAGATTCTGAGACCACATCTGAATCCTAATGCTATTGCCTGTAAAATTCCTATTAATTATGATCGCTTCTCCATCTACTGGTCCCTAGAACATTTTGGTAATAATGTCATGACCACATTTCAAAGCCTTCCTCTTTAATTACTTGTGTTGTCTGGGAAGGCAGGGCTGGACTAGCTGTCCCCAGGCCTGCCGGATGGAGCCCGCCCACAGCAGCAGCCAAACCTCCTGGGACCTCGTCTCCGACAGCACGGTTTTGAATCCAGCCCACGCCTGTCTGCCCCAGACCGCCTTCCTCCTTCCAGGAAAATAGCCAGCTTCCTAATATGCATGTGCTGGTGGAAGCCGGAGAGGACTTCCCGCATGCTACTTCCCTAGAGAGCTTTCTGAATTGCTTACTCTAATAAGCTCACATAAGGTCTTACTTTCAGATTGAAACTTTCCATTTGAGACCATGGAATGACCCAGAAGACTCCAGTGATGGTGTCAGAGAGTGACAATTACCCCTGTGGTCTCTGTTGGCCTTCACAGGTCACAATGCCTCAATGTCCCCTCCCCAGCCCACTGTTCCACAGCCAGGCAGTCAAAGGGGATTTCTAAAGGTTGAGCTCAGATCTAGGGAGAGGGCTTGACATGAAGCCTGCTGGTTCAACATCATAATTCACAGATATGGCCGTGCCTGGCCAGAGATGACAGCTGCTTCCACAGCCTGGGACATGCACGTCCTGCCCCCACTGCCCACAGATCCATGCCTGCCTTCCTCGTCATCCGTGTCCCTGCACTACCTGGTTCTGCCCCATGCTGCCTCCCAGGGAGCCTCTGGACACAATTGCTCACCCCTCACTGCAGCTGAGGATGTGCAGCTGTCCTGGGGGATCCCATCTCAGGACATGTAGTGCAGGGCCCCTGGTGGGCATTCCCCCAATACGCTGTAGGTTTCCAGTGCAAGGTTCCCCATTTACAGCAGGCACCTGTCATAGGTGAACTCCTGAAAAATAGAGTCAATCCAGCCCCTTGTATTGTATTATGACATCCACTGAAGGCTTATGGTTTTTATGTCTTGAGGGCTCTGTTTTCACCCGTGATGCAACCCGTAGTGGTACAAAATATATGCCTCAAAGGCATGCTCTTACAACAGACAGCAATGAGAAAAATGCAGCCCTCTTCCGTCCAGCCCCAGCAAGCATTATGCTGTATCCAGTAGGAGGTCAGCCACCCAGTCTGGAAAGGTTCTTCAACCTCCTCCGTCTTGGTCTAGAGTTACCTGAAATGCTCCCCTTAGATGTTCGTTTTGTAGGTGTCATGTGGACCTTGCCCTGGTGTTCTCTTTTCTAGACATTTAAATTCCCAGGGCTGGGCCAGCCCATCAAGAGAGGATGGTACCATCCCATTGCTCTGCTCTGATGGCTAGAGAAGCTCAGGTTCTAGCCAAGGGTTCCCTAAGAAACTGAGGAAAGGAAGATGGAAATAGTTCTCTACCTTCAGAAGGTCCTGTTCGTTCTCCCATGAGAACATGCTTGGAACTGGATTGTCTCACCGCCACCAACCCGGGTGTGGCCTTTTCCATCGCCCGCCTGGACAGCTGCACGCTGAGTGTGGCCTTCTCCATCGCCCGCCTGGACAGCTGCACACTGACAGGTGCTCATTCCACCTGCCTGATCCCATCACCTGCCTCTTAGCTCCAGCTGCATGGCCCCCACTCAGAACTGACCTGGTTGTTTCTAGCATGAAAACTTTGCCCATCAGCTCTCTCCACCCAGGTAGCTATGTCCAGGTCTTCTCCTTCAAGGCAGTCTGCTGCCAGCTCAAGGAACGCACCCTGAGAGGGATGACTTTGCCTCCCAATCTAAACAAAGGACTTCACTTTATTTGTCTTTTATTTTCATCATAGCACTTACTAGAAGTGGGCATTGTATTTTAAGTAGATGTGTATTCCATCTGTAACCCCTGTTAGGAAGTGAACCTCATGGTATCTTGTCTAGTTCAGCACTGAATCGTGAGTGTGTAGAACAGAGCAGGCACATGGTGGACACTTTCAGGGGTATTTGTAGGGTCCATGAGCAGAGGACAAGAGAAGGAGCTTCCATTCCAGTTTTGTTGGAATCGACTCCATTGCCATGCAGCTGCCTCACGTGCTGGGGCACTCAATATACAGAGGGGAGGGGACTGTGGCAGCAGAGGACTGAGCTCCGTGCAGGGAGCTCCTGTGAGCATCACTGAACAGGCGACCTGGGCTGAGGACGGGGCAGGGAAGGGCTACGCACCACCCAGCAGCACGAGGTCATTCTATCACTTTTCTTTTTTTTTTTTTTCAGACGGAGTCTCATTTAGTCTCCCAGGCTGGAGTGCAGTGGTGCCATCTCGGCTCATTGCAAGCTCCGCCTCCCGGGTTCACGCCATTCTCCTGCCTCAGCCTCCCAAGTAGCTGGGACTACAGGCGACCACCGCCACGCCTGGATAATTTTTTGCATTTTTAGTAGAGATGGGGTTTCACCGTGTTAGCCAGGATGGTCTCAATCTCCTGACCTCGTGATCCACCCGCCTTGGCCTCCCAAAGTGCTGGGATTACAGGCATGAGCCACCGCACCCAGCCATCACTTTTCTAATGGAGAGACAGAGTCCAGACTCCACCAAACTTCTGCGTCTTACGATCGAGGCTCTGCATGCTTTGACGTTCTGTGTTGATTCTGGCTCCAGAGCCTGCTTGCTGGTGTTGGATGCTCTAATATTCCTCATCTAGTATTGTGCTCCCTTCAGCCCGGGCCGTTTCCTCCGCCATGAGCTTGCTGTTTGGGAATAAGACTCGCCCCATCAGTTGCCCCATTTTGTAGGTGTTCAGCAAGACACAGGCAGAGAGACAGCTCTCATCGCAGGTCAAGATGGAAATGTGATTCCCGAGTAGCGAGAGCTCACACGGAGAGTTCGGCTTAAAGGCACTAAGTCGTCTTCTTGTACATAGCAGACATTTGAAAAATTTCCATTTTGAAAAGGGATGGAGTTCCTCGTCACAGCTCATAGTGATATGGTGCCTCCTACCCACCTTAATGACATTTAGTTAACTTCTGCAAGGGGGTCATTTGGAATAAGCCTCAACAGTACAAAGCAGATGAGATGAAATTCATTAAACAAATGTTTACTAAGTCAGTGACACTACAACAGATTCATAAGAGTGAAAACATATCCAACTTACGGGAAAATTAAACCCAGATGCTATTTTTCCCCATTATGTATTTAGGCAAGAAGCAGAAATAGAACATATGGAGGATTTCAGCATATCCCATGAAGGCGGTTTGAAAGAGCCTCTGTGGTCACTGCAGAATCAGCCCGTGTACCTGGACCCATACTCTCTAAAGGCCAGAGTGGCCTTCCAGCTCTGTCAGGCTCAGTTTCTTGGTGACCATCGGGAGGAGCCGAGGCTCCAGGACTTGTGCCCACTGCTGAGGGTCATTGAGTCAACAGTGATGGTGCCAGGTGTCCAGCATTTGTGGGACGTTGCACCTAATTCTCTGCTGCTACCCCTGTGACTCCCTCCATGCCTGAGTATTGGGCTTCAATGGCCCAGTTTATACCCATAAAGGTGGTTCTGAAGATGGGCAAGGAATGGCTAGCTCACTGAAAACATTAAATTATGTTGTGGACAGCTTAGTGCCAGGTGCCTACAGTAATATTCTACCTCTCCTGAGAAGATCCGGCCCTTCCCATCTAGACCCAGGCCGGTGTCCATGCACCTTCAGGCCGGACGTGCTCTGGACGTCCCCCAGCCCGGTTTCCCACAGTAGGTGTGCCTGTCTCTCACTGGGAATGCGGGGGATGTCACTGGGTCTATGGAGCCAGGCCTGAGAGTTTGAACTTCTGAAGACTCTGCAGGCTCCCGGGGGAGCCTGGTGCTGGACGCTGTGATGCTTTATAGCCCAGGGAACTGAAGCTCATGGTGGGAAGGGACTGGCTCCAGGTCGCTTGGGTGGCTTCAGTGGCTCTGAACTCCCCTCACTCTCAGCCCCACACTTCTCCACCGCCCTGCTGTCAACCCCACAGGCTGAGATCAGTCACAGAGTGTGGTCAGTGACCAACATGAAGCCGCGTATGAAGCATACTCAGGCCAGTTGATTTTCTAGCTGCAAATTGGCAGGAGAGAAGGCCTGATGCACACTCTAGGCTGACAGCTGTGTGTAAACAAAACACCCCGCCCTGCCTTCAGTGTGTCCGTCATATGATAGTTCAGGGGTTCAAGAAACGTTATTAAAATAACCTTAATGTTGAAATAGTGACTTCAAACAATTAAAATTCATCTGAATAAAAACACAGTTGTGTTAAGAATAGACAGTTTCATTATCTCAATTCTGTGAGAACTCAATTTTCCAACTAATTTTCCCTACCGTAAATTATAAGCATTTAAAAATTCTCATGAAAAGCCATGAGTGGGTGTCATTCCTTCTTCAGGGAGTTTCCTTCAGCACAGTGGCGGCCTGGGGTGCACACAGGTCACGGTAGACCCTTCGCGCCAACCCAAGGTGGGAACAAGTCCTGCGTGACCCCTGCCAGCCAAACTCTGCAGTGCACCCTCTACCACGTGACTGAAGTATGCCCTGGAAGATAGCAGTGGCTCCCTCGACCCACGAATGGCTACGTATGGCTGCCTGCCTGCAGCAAGGCCACGTCCAGCATCCCCCCGAGCTGCAGCCTGAGTTCATTGCTTGCCAGGGTTGGCGCTGTCCGGACCCTCACCTTAGCAAACGTTGTCCTCGGGTAAGCAACGGCCCGTCTGTCAGGTAGACTCCTTTCCTCCCTGAAAGTGGTCAGCTCCACCCACCTGTCAAGTCCCCCGGTAACCCAGTGACTCCTGTCTCTGCCTCCACAGCAGAGTGTGCAGACCCCCTGTCTCAGTCAGCTGGGGCTGCCCTAATGGAGACCACTGGCCAGGCATGTAGGCCAGAGCTTTATTCCTCAAAACTGGAGGTGGAAGTGCAAGGTCAAGGTTCCAACTGACTTGTTTCTCTGGGCTTGTCAGTGGCGTCTTCTCACCGTGTCCTCACGTGGGGTTTCCTCTGCGCACGCACGCCTCCCCGTGTCCCTTCCTCTTCTTACAGGGACACCAGTTCTGTTGGGTCAGGGCCCACCCTGACGACCTCATCTAACCTTAGTCACCTCCGTGAGGGCCTTTGTCTCCAACACAGTCACGCTGGAGTGAGGCTTCAGCATATGAATTTAAGGCACACAATTCAATCCATGACACCCCCCATCTGACAGTACAGTAACCTCTGGGGTGTGTGTCTGGTATGTGAGTGTGTATGTATCGAGTGTGCAACAATGTTTGTGTATGTGGTTTTGTCTGCGTGTCTCTGTGTGTGTGTTGTGTATGTCGATGTATTTTTGTGTCTGTCTGTGTGTGTGTGAGCCCATACACATTTGCTTCATGTCTACCTCCTCCTCTCGTAGGTGGGGAACGTTCCCGGGGCAGGAAAGGTATCTTATTAGGGATGTGAGAGTTCTAAATACTTGCACCCTGGCTTGGGGGAGTGATCTGGGAGAGGGTGAACAAGGGGCACCTATTAGCACCAATCCCTAAGTGAAGCTGCCCTGACTGCGCCAGCCCCTGGGGACCTGATTAAGTTCCAGGTGCCGGGCTGCAGCTCAGCAGCTCCTCGGCGCCTAATCAGCTCTCGAAACGTGGAGAGCTGCCTGCCGTTGTGTTTTGACTGTGCCTTGGGCTCATCTGGGTCTGCTTGTTCTTCTCTCCCCTTACCCTAGTTAACGAAGAGATGGCAGTGCATATGTACAAATAAGCACCCTATTTGGCTAGATAATTCCTGCTTGTTCCATGTGGGAGACATTTCTGCTATGGCAAGGAAGGCAATAAAGGCAGCAAGAGGGAGGAAGGACTGAATCCACAAAAGTCATAATAGATGCTGCTGAAGAGGAGGAATTACTCCTAAGCAAATAAGAGGGCATCTGTCTTCTTGGATCAGGGGAGCTCTTGTGCTCAGGATGGAGCCTCAGGGAACTCGGAGACCTCCGTGGCCTTGGGGAGTCGCTCCCCTCTTTGAACCCATTGTCTGCAGCCCCGAAGAGGGGGAGGGAAGAACAGCGTACCCCAAGGCCTGTCTGCAAAGGCTCTCCTGAGGGTGCAAAAGATAATGTGCATGGCACTGTGTGGCACTGCCTTTGAGATTTGGGGGTCTGTGTTTCTCCTAAATAATAATGAAAATGCTAACAGTAATAGTTGCTATTTCTAGGTCTCCTGGTGTCCCAGACATTACGGTATCTTTTTTAATGTGAACTTTACAGGCAACCCTGATGACGAGGTGAGAGCATCGCCCTGGGTTTACATACACGGGCTGAGGCTGCGCCACTTTTCTTTAAAGGCCCGAGGTCACATCGCAAGGGAGTGGTGGAGGAAGGGCTCCAGTGGGTGCCGTCATCTTTGTGTTCTCAGGGTGACTGATCCGAGGGCTATGGATTTGGAAACATACCACGTGCCCACTACCCACTGGGGTCTTACTTGGTAGGCAGCGGTCACGGTGCCCGACAGTGTGGGGACGAAGCTGCCCTGCTTATCCCCATTGTGTGACTCCCCCAGCCCTTGCACTGACTCACCTTATAGAGACCCAGAAACAGCGTTTCTGGCCCCCAAGAGCCTCTGCAGCCACCCGCGGCCCACTGGAAAGGCCACATCTCTGAAGATTCTGCCAAGACAACATTTCTCATTCCCACTGTCTCCACAAATTCTTCTCTCTACGGGTATCTTGGCTCCTAAGTCCAGGCTGGTGCCACCTTTGGGGAGGAGGCCTGAGTGGTGTCAGGTACAGTCTCACCCGCCCACCTATCTCACCTGCCTCACTTGCCCACCTGTATCACCTGTCCCACCTGCCCACCTATGTCACCTGCCTCACTTGCTTCATGTGCCCACCTGCTGCATCTACCCACCTGCCTCACCTGCCAAGGGTAGCATTTTCACACCCCTCACATTGGGAGAACTCCTCATAAGCGAGATCTCCTGGAAGGGCAAAGCTGTGGGCATAATCCTTTCAGTGCCCAAACCAAGGGAACCTGCCTCTCGCAGCCTGGGGGTGGGGATCCCCCAAACTGCCTCCAAGTGACAGAGAGGGGCTTCAAGGGACAGGTGGGTGCGAGGGGCTGGGCTGCTCGGATGTGTGAGGAGAAGGCACACGCTAGGTGTTGCAGAGAGGATGCAGACAGGGTGTGATGAGCTCTAGAGCCCAAGGACCCAGGACTTCCACCTGGTAGCCAGGCAGCCCTTTGCAGGAGCCCACCCCAGAGGCCTGTGGAGGCTCCCCGAGAGCTCAGGGGCAGATGCCATTAGCACCACCGTCCCCTGCAGGTGAGAACTAAGACAGTCGTTCCTGTGTTCCGGGTCCCACCACCACAGACAGCGCAGGCTGTAGCAGAACCAAGACCTTCCAGCTGCACATGCTACTTTACACCAGCTCTGAACTGAGCCTCTGCCCCTCCCAAGGCCCTTCCATGATCTCGAGAGTTGAGGAAATCACAGACCCACGCTGACTGAGCTGAAGCAAAACCTACCTCAAGCTGGGCGCAGTGGCTCACGCCTGCAATCGCAGCACCTGGGGAGGCCGAGGTGGGCGGATCACCTGAGGTCAGGAGTTCGAGACCAGCTTAACCAACGCAGTGAAACCCTATCTCTACTAAATACAAAAACAATTAGCTAGGCAGGGTGGTGCATGCCTGTAATCCCAGCTACTTGGGAGGCCAAGGCAGAAGAATCGCTTGAATCCAGGAGGCAGAGGTTGTGCCATTGCACTCCAGCCTGGGCAACAAGAGCAAAAACTCCATCCAGAAAAACAAAACCAAAAACAAGAAACCCACCTCAGCTGTGTGGCTTGACTCTGTGCCATGCTCAGACATCACAGACTCTCCCTCATGTGCACATCCCTGCTTAGTTCAGAGCGAAATGGAAAAAAGGCTACTCCGCCATTCCATAAGAAACGGGTTAATCAATGTGAGCTTTGGGGAATGGAAAGAAGACTTTGTTTCCTAACCACCATTCTGACCACGGCCATATCAAACACGGTGCATGCAGTGAGTGTCCACCGTTCACCTGGGAATGTGCTGGCTCCTCAGAGGGAGAGACGAGGGTAGGCAGTGTTGCCTGCCAGGGACAGGTGGGCTCTGGGGTCCGAGGGCTCTGGGTGTAATTCTGCTGCCACCACCATTGGGTCTGGGACATGGGGCAAGTTAGGTCTCATCCCTGGTGCCCATTTTCTCAAGGAGAGATGAATGTTTTCTCCCAGGTGGCTGGTGTTCATGAAGGCCATGATGGACAGGGGCAGCTCACTCCGTGCTGGGGCACAGGATTGATGGTGCCCACCAACAGCATCTGCTGAGCATTTCCTGCATGCCCGGGCCTGTACCCAGAGCTTCCTGCGCATTTCCTCACAAATCCACATGAACACCATCTGGGTAGTTACTGGTATTCATATTTCATAGATGAAGAAATCTAGGAGTTGGTGTTCCTGCCTTTAAATACATTGCTTCTGTGTATTTAAGGGAGTCAAAGTGGATACACTCAAAAGAGGATCCCGCAAGGGGTTTGCCGTAACACGAAAGGGAAGGATGCCACCCTGGAGGCGCGGGGAGCTCGCCCTCGGCTCCAGCTCCACCCCTGCCTGCTGTGTGCGACTTGGCATGGCTGGAGGTTGCTGCATCTCCCTTGTCCATCAGGACTAGCTTCCCTGGGCTGCTGTAACAGGTCACCACAGACTGAGGGGTGAGAAGTCCAAGATCAAGACATCTAAGGGCCATGTCCCTCCCAAGGTCCTAGGGGAGGACCCTTTCTGCCTCTCCAGGTTCTGGAGGCCCCAGGTGCTCCTTGGCTTGTGGCCGTATCACTCCCATCCATGCCTCCCTCCTCACATAGTCCTCCCCTGTGCAGCTGTATTTTCACGTGGCATATTCTGGGTGTCTGTGTCCACATTTCTCTATTCCTGTAAAGACACTTAGCGTTAGAGTAGGGCCCAGCAATCCAACGCAAGCTCATCTTAACTTGATTATTCCTGCAAAGAACCTGCTTCCAAATTAGCAAACATCCACAGGTTCTAGCAGTCAGGATGTGAACACATCAGTTGGAGGACAGAATGTGACCTGCCACACCACGCATTGCATCAGAAAGTCATTGATGTCTCGCATGGCTCTTACGAGATTAAATGAGATCATAGAGAGAAAAGGCTGAAGTTGTCTTTTGCTCTTGCAGTTCTATCTAAGAGGAATCTATTGAATGTTGAGAAGCGTGTTGGGATAAGGATATGCTGTGATTACGTGCATCGTAACTGGTTGACTAGTGAGAGCCCCCGGAAAAAAAAAATTGGCACAGAAGTGGCCTAGAAGAAAGGGGATCTTCCTCACCCAAACGTTGGGACTCTGCTTTGCCTTATTCCCCATCCTCAGTGACAGGCTCCTCCCACAGCTCGGGCAGCTCCAGCCTCCTGAGTCAAGTGGGACCAGGCTCCTCCGGACCAGACTCCACCTCAGTCTGTGGTGACCTGTTACCGCAGCCCAGGGAAGCTAGTCCTGATGGGCAAGGGAGATGCAGCAACCTCCAGCCATGACACGATGCACACACTGGACATGCTTGATGCATTATGAAAATGCCCCTTTCTTAAGGAGAGCACGGAGTGGGCTGGCTGAGGCTCCACATAGACAGTGGTTTGCAAATGCTGCCCAGAGTCAAGAGCAACATTTAAGCCCTTAGACACGGAGGTCACGTCATCCCTGGGAGGGGCCTGGACTGGCGTCCATCTGTCCCCATGGGCTGGTGCCCACTCACAGATGG
This sequence comes from Rhinopithecus bieti, assembly GCF_001698545.2. NCBI lineage: Eukaryota > Metazoa > Chordata > Mammalia > Primates > Cercopithecidae > Rhinopithecus > Rhinopithecus bieti. The sequence goes on along the minus strand of NW_016821253.1, from coordinate 2,483,983 downwards.
ATGTAAAGCCAGCTCCAGTACCCAGCTCCCCATGACTCATATGGGCATCCACATCCCACGGCTGGTCTCCCTGTCAGGCCCTGCTGAGCTAGCAAGGAAGTCCAGCACTTTGGAGGGTCGCAGAGGCCACACCTTTTTCTTCAGAAAGTTTATCAGGGAAAACACAGCATTTGGGAATAGAGGCAGGACCCAGGGAGGGTAACAGAGGAGGAATCGGACCCTGCGCCAGCCCCAAAGTGGCAGTGGGGAGGGTGGTAGGGAGCAGAGGAGCTCAGCCACGTGCAGTGCAAGCCGGGCTCGTTCTGTGTGTTCTGCCGCTGTGCACAGCACACACTCTGCCATAAATACAGCGGCAAATCCTGCCACAGTAGCTTCCCCTCAGTGCTTTATTCACTCTGTACCCACAGGCCAGTTATCAGCTCAAAGCCAGGCTAACAGACTTCGTGAGACTTGGCAGCTTCTATTGCAGAGGGCAGAAAGCTGCTTGTACTACCTTTCCCTGGGCTTTGTTGAGTGTCTATTTTGTGCCAGCCAGCATGCCAGACGTCCGGAACTTGCAAATGAACACCAGGCTCCCAACGCACCAAGGCTGTATATTTGGAGGTTGACAGACTCCAGCATGACCTGCACCCCACCAGGTGTGCAGTGGTGCTTGGTTGGAGGGCCCAGTCCCCAGCTCTGCAACAGAGATGGGGGACCCGCTGGAGAAGATGTGTCCTGGGTCCCTGCTTTCTAGTCCTGGGTCCCTGCTTTCTAGCTATGTGTTGTCCTGTTAGAGAAACGGAATGAAATCCTGGTGTCTGGGGATGGGGTGAGGAATTGTGTAATGTTAGGAAACTAGAAAGGATCTCAGGAATCACTGAAGGTCCCTACTCATCACAGAGTTCACAAACCTGGGAGCCAAAGAGATGGAAATAAATTCAAAGGCTCAGGTTTAGAACAAAACCCAGGTTTCCCTAAATCAAATAGAGTGAATTTATGCCACCCCACGTGCTGCTGGAGAACAGACGCTCCTGGAAGGAGCACTTGGACAGAAGCAGCCGCAGCCGAAGACTGAGAGCAGCAATCCGCACCCAGAAGGCTCTCGGTGAATGTCCTGCACACGCACAGGTAAGCAAACAGGGACATGAATGGATTCCCCTGAAGTGGGCCTGTGTCCTCTCTTCTGAAACCCACAAACATGACCTTTTGGGAAAAGGGTCTCTGTGGATTAAGGATCTGTAGATGAGATCATTCCTGACAAACTGGGTGGGCCTTAAATATAAGAAGTGTTCTTAGAGACAGAAGAGGAGGCCATGTGAAGATGGCGGCAGAGATTGGAGCTATAGGGCTACAGCCAAGGTGTTCCTGGGGTCCCCAGGAGCTGGAAGAGGCATGAGGTGGATTAGGCAGCTCAGGCTACTGTAACAAAATGCCACCGACTGGGCAGCTTCAACAACAGACAAGTATTTCCCACCATCCAGGAGCCTGGGAAGTCCAAGGCCAAGGTGCTGTCAGGGATGTTTTCCAGCAAAGCCTACTTCCTGGCTTGGAGATGATGCCTTCTTGCCATGTGCTCACATGGTTTGTGTGTGCCTGAGGGCACACAGCTCTGGTGTCCCTCCCTTTCCTTGTAAGGTCACAGTCCTATTGGATTAGGACCCCACCCTTATGACTTCACTTCACTTTAATTACCTCCATGAACAGCCCACCTCCAAATAGTGTCACGTGGGGGTAGGGCTTCGACCTGGAAATTTTGGGTAGACACAATTTAGTTCATATCAGAAAGATCCTCCTCTAGGGCCTTCAGAGAGAGCATGGCCCTGCCAGCACCTCAATCTCAGACTTCTGGCCTCCAGAACTGGGAAAGAACACATTTTTCTTGTTATGAAACTAGCAGCTTGTGGTCCTGCGTTATAGCAGCCCAGAACATTAGTGCAGCCACAGTGGTGTCCAGATCCCCCTGCCGTTCTTTCATGACTCGGCCCAGCCACTGTACCTCTGCTCATTGGGGAAAGAAAAGAAAATGAATGGGATGATGTGAAGGGAAGATGGTTTTGACTTCGACCAGCATGGACGTGATTTGCAATTAAATGATTGTCTCCCTTGTGAACTTACTAATTTTGTGCAGGGCAGCCATGGCCAACTGCAAAAAGTTCTGCTTTTGCAAAAAGACAGGAGGAAAGAGAAAAGTTAAGGCTGCTGGTGAATGACAGGTTTTCCTGCTTTTGAACGCTGTACATTGTTCCTGATTGTAGGAATCCATTGTGTGTGTGTGTTTTATCATTATGATACAGCGAACTACTCCTTTTTTTATAATTATCATTTTAGGAAAGTAAGTAAAAGATGCCCATGGGTTGGTTCAACTGGAAAAATGTGACTTAATCTTCCTTCCCCTGCCATAACTCCTAGAAGCCACCCCAGCCAAATTTCCTGTCTCCATTACTCCAAATTTGATTTGAAGGGCAGGCTGCTCTGCTTCCCCAGGTGATACTCATCGTAGCTGAGTGGTTGCCAGCTAAGACGGGCATGGTTCTTTTCCTCTTCTTTCCATCAAACTCTTCTTTTCCTCCCTTACCACGCAAAGTGCATGTGTTTCATCCTTCTGGTGTTGAAGCGTCACCCTTGCCTGCAATGTCTTCAGTCTAGGTGAGTAGCTCTCCCGTCTGACTGGTCCCTTGTCTCCCAGCCTGGGGCTCGATGGAGTCTCCATCTTTCTATCACATCTTCTTGCACCGGAGCTAGAGTGATCCCATGACGGCTTGGCCTTGTGCGTGGCTGCTTGTGGTTCGCAGGAAGCATATGTGTATTCTTTCCCTGGACAACTCTGGAATATGGGATGATTCCAACGCAACAATAATTCATCACTCTGCTGCCCTCAGAGCTCCTAATGAGTCTCCTCCCCCCGCCAACCCCTGTGAAAAAATCACAAAACTATGACCTAGACACAGAGCAGTCAGGAGGGGTGCTTCCAGGGGTGGATGTTTACAGTAGAATAGTGACGAAGTACAAAACCACATTCTGGGTTGATGTGGTCCTAGGCAGGTCCCCTGCCTCCCCTGGCTGCTAGAAGAAGAAAACCTTCTTAGAGAAAAACAGTCCTAATTTAGGGCCACAGGACCATCCCTGGCAGAGTTACAACAATGTCCACCAAGAAAGTGACCACACATAGAAATCAGGGGAAACTACAAGGAAAACGTATATTCCCAAAATTTGCAAACACCAGAATTTTCAGACAGCATACAGTAGAGGAATGCATAGATATTCAGAGAAATAGAAGGTATAATTACAAAAATGAGCAGGCAACAAGTGGCTTGTGGATAAATTTGAAAATAAATACAAAAATTTAAAAATAGAGCTACCATGTGATCCCACCTCTGCGTATATAACCAAAGGAAATGAAACCAGTGTCTGAAAGTGATAGCTGCACCCTCATGTTCATTGCAGCATTAATATTATTATGTAGAAGAGGTGTAAACAACCTCCACGTCCATCAACAAATGAAAGGACACAGAAAATACAGCAGACACATAGAACAGAATATCACTCGGCCACAGAAAAGGAAATTCTGCCATTTATGACAATATGGATGAAACTGGAGGATATTCTGCTAAGTGAAATATGCCAGACACAGAAGGGCAAATACTACATGATCTCGTTCACATGTGGAATCTAAAAACGTTGAACTCATAGAAGCAGAGAGGGGGACCGTGGTTGCTAGAGACTGGGAGTGGGGAAATGTTGGTCAGGTGATACAAGATTTCAGTTCTGGGGTCTAATGCACAGTGTGGTGACTATAATTAATAATGCACTATTGTGTAGTCCGGGCAGTGGCTCCTGTGTGTAATACCAGTGCTTCGGGAGGCTGAGGCAGGAGGATTGTTTGAGACCAAGTGTTGGAGACTGTAGTAAGCTAAGATGGCCGTTGCATTCCAGCCTGAGTGACAGAGCAAGATCTTTTCATCACCATTATCATCACCATCACCATCATCATACTACATTGTATACTTGAAATTTGCCAAGAGCATAGATCTTAAGTGTTCTCAATACACACACACACACACACCTGATAGCTATGTAAGATGAGTGTGTTATTAACTTGATTATCATAATCATTTCACAATGTATACTTATATCTATGTGTCATGTTGTAGATGTTGGATATATATGGATTTTATTTATCAATTATACCTCAAAAAACTGAAAAACATACGAAAGGAACTCCTAAAAGTTAAAAAAAAACTCTATTTTTTATTTGTAATAAATATTTACATAATACAATGGATTTATTTTATATATAATATATATTAAGTCTGTGTGATTTATTAAACTAAAAATTATAAATAACTCAGTGGATGAATTAAATGTCCAGTGAGTCATGATTATAAAAAAACGAAAGAAATTAAAGGTACATCAAAAAAGTTTATAGAAAGAAGATATGATTTGTAATTGAGACATAAAGGACAAAAAAGGAGAGAAGGCCTCACATACCATCAAGGTCCAGAAAAGAGGAGAGAGAAAAATGGAAGAAAAGCAATCTGAAGAACTAATGCCTAAAAATTGTCTAGAAATGATAAAAAGCATGACGCAGGCCTGTTTCAGGATGCACCACATACCGTCTGCAGGAAGACTTACTGAAATCTTTGCCTACTCTTGTTTTAGCAAAACTGCAAAACATTAAAGGCAAGGAGAAGATGTTAAGGAGAAAGAAAGGAATGACAATTAGAAAGCTAGAAGACCCCTCAAGAGCAACCACGAAAGACAATGAAACAATATCTTCAAAACGTTGATGGAAAAGCATTTTTATTCAGCTAAACTGTCTTTTCAGTATGAGAAAAAAAAATGCTGTTAAATAAATAAGAGGGATATTTCACCAAGAGTTCTAAACTGAAGAACTTTCTGAAGGATATACTTCTGAGAAAAGAAAAATGATCCCCAAAGAAGCATCTAAAATAAGAACAAGTGGTAAGTCTATAAAATGGAAAACAAATATGTAACTCAAATTCTGCCTCTATAAATTAAGAATAAGAACAATGATTAACGTAAGTGTTAAGAAGAGGAGATAACCTTGAAATTATTAAGAAAGATCATGTGAGCAAAGTGATGGTAATTAAAGATAACTTTTTTTCTGAAAGAAAGATATTCTTTTTCCTTTATTTTCCTTTTTATTTATTTATTTATTTTGAGATGGAGTCTCACTCTGACGCCCAGGCCGGAGTGCAGTGGTGCGATCTCAGCTCACTGCAAGCTCCGCCTCCCGGGTTCACGCCATTCTCCTGCCTCAGCCTCCCGAGTAGCTGGGACTACAGGTGCCCGCCGCCTCGCCCGGCTAGTTTTTTGTATTTTTTTAGCAGAGACGGGGTTTCACCGTGTTAGCCAGGATGCTCTCGATCTCCTGACCTCGTGATCTGCCCGTCTTGGCCTCCCAATCCTTTTTATTTTTTAACTTTTAAGTATAGGAGTACATGTGCATGTTTGTTATATAGGTAAACTAGTGTCGTGAAAATCTGTTGTACAGATTATTTTGCCGCCCAGACATCAAGTCTAGTGTCTGTTACTTATTTCTCTAGATCCTCTCTTTTCTCCCACCCTCCACCCTCTGATAGGCCCCAGTGTCTGTTATTGCCCTCTACGTGTCCATGTGTTCAAATCATGTAGCTCCCACTTAAAAGCAAGAACATGCAGTATTTGGGTTTTCTGTTTCTGTGTTAGTTTGCTAAGGATAATAGCCTGTGGCTGCATCCATGTTCCTGCAAAGGACACTATCTTGTTCATTTTAATGGCTGCATGGTATTCCATGGTGTATCTGTACTACATTTTCTTTACCCAGTCCACCATTGATAGACATTTGGGTTGATTCCATGTCTTTGCTATTGTGAATAGTGCTGCAATGAACATAAACAAGCATGTGTCTTTATGATGGAATGATTTAGATTTCTCTAGGTATATACCCAATCACGACATGGCTGAGTTAAATGGTAGTTCTGTTTCTAGGTCTTTAAGGAATTGCCAGACTGTTTTCCACAATGGTTGAATTAATTTACACTCCACCAACAGTGTATAAGTGTTCATTTTTCCCTGCAACCTCAGCATCACCTGTTACTTTTTGACTTTTTAATAATAGCCATTCTGACTGGTGTGTGATGGTATCTCTCTGAAGTTTTAAATTGCATTTCTCTAATGATCAGTGATGTTGAGCTTTCTTTCATATGCTTGTTGGTAGCATATATGTCTTCTTTTGAAAACAGTCTGTCTCTGTCCTTTGCCCACTTTTCAATGGAGTTATTTGTTTTGTTCTTACAAATTTGCTTAAACTCCTTATAGATGCTGAATATTAGTCCTTTGTCAGATCTATAGTTTGCAAATTTTTTTCCCATTCTTGAGATTGTCTGTTTACTCTGTTGATAGTTTCTTTTGCTGTGCAGAAGCTCTTTAACTAGATTTCATTTGTCAATTTTTACTTTTGATGCAATAGCTTTTGGCATCTTTGTCATGGAATCTTCGCCTGTTCCTATGTCCAGAATGGCATTGCCTAGGTTATTTTGCCGGATTCTGTAGTTTCTTTAATTCTAGATATTAGATTGAATTTGCATAGCAATTACCACATTTAGTCAAAATAAAAATAGGTTGTACAAATTTTATATCAGTAGAGAGAAAACAGAAAATAGAGCAGAGTAAAAATCTCAGCCTAAATAAAGAAAAAGAAAAAAAAAAGGAGACAAAAAAGTCCAGAGCAGACAGAATGCAAAATGGTAAGATGATAGAGACAACTCCAAATGTGCTAGTGATCCAAATACCTCCAAGTGAAGTCAGCTCACCCACTGAGACAGACCTTGTGATGTAGTTTGTATCTGTGCCATTGCTCAAATATCATGTCAAACTGTAATCCCCAATGTTGAAGGTGGGGTCTGGTGGGAGATGATTGCATCATGGGGGTATATTTCCCCCTCTGGTGCCGTTCTTGTGACAGAGTTCTCATGAGATAAGGCTGTTTAAAAGCGTGTAGCGCCTCCTTCTTCTCTTTTTTTCTGCTTCAGCCATGTGCATGCCTGCTCCCACTTCACCTTCTACCATCACTGAAAGTATCCTGAGGCCTCCCCAGAAGCGGAAGCTGATATACTCTCTGTACAGCCTGCAGAATGGTGAGCCAATTAAACCTCTTCTTTTTAATCAATTACCCAGTCTCAGGGATTTCTTTAAAGCAATGTCAGGATGGACTAAAACAGAAAATTGGTACTGAGGAGTGGGGCATTGCTATGAAGACACCTGAAAGTGTAGGAGCAGCTTTGGAACTGGGTAGTAGGCAGACGTTGGAAGAGTGTGAAGGACAGAGAAGAAGACAGGAAGAGGAGGGAACATTTGAAATTTCCCAGAGACTTGTTAAATTGTTGTGACCCAAAAGCTGATAGTGATAAAGACAATGAAGCCCAGACTGAGGAGGTCTCAGAGGGAAATGAGGAACTTACTGAAACTGGAGCAAAGATCACTTTTGTTATGAAATTGTTATCTTCAGCCCAGGATCATGACTGCATCTCTTTAATGTTATTTAAAGGTTAAATAAAGTCATTTAAAAGTATTTAAAGTCCATTTTTCCGGTTCCTTACTAACGTGTCTGGCTCACCCATGGTTCTTGGGTTTCACCACGTAGGGTCTGAAAATGCTTGTTTTAATGCCTACAGAGCAGAAAAAAAATAAAAAATAAAAAACAACGACATATGTCCCACGGGGTTTGGATGAGCAAGTTCTCCTTTAAATAGCTGCCCTTGCCCACCCCTTATCTCAGTGCCACAAGCAATACTGAGGCAAGAAGAACCTCTCCTTTAAAGCCTGATGCCTTGGAGCTTTTCTGAGAGGCAGTTCTCAGTCAGCCCTCATCAAAAGCATCTAAACATGACCTCTGTTAAAAACACACTACCCGGATGAGAAAATCTGGGGAAAGCTCAGGAATGTGCATTTTCAACAAGCTCCTCGGTGATGCCAGGGCAGCTGAAGCCTGGAATTGTGATTTAGAGTCAAGGGTGAGCTTAAATGCCTGTGCAGAGGAATGGCATTTGGTCTTAAGGTGCCTGTTCAGCCCTTTGTCCCATCCTCCCCCTCCTCGGGCAGCCTGAGATCTGTCCACATGAGGAACCCCAAAGGGACCACCAATGCCTGCAGGAGAGAGAAGCTGATGGATGTGCTGGACAGACCTTTGGAAATCTATGAAAACATAATTGTCTTGAAAGCAACACTTTCCTTTATAGAAGCCAGATTTTATTTTCTGATAAAAAACGGATTTATGGATTCTAACACGTTAGGCCTTAGAGAACCGGGCATAGATTTTTATATCATAAGCCACAAGGTAGGGGGAGAAATGGTTGATGTCCTGTGAGCTGCACTCTCACTGAAAGGGATGTAAGACTTTCACCAGCAGGCACAGCTGGAGCTCCAGACACCTCGTGGGTCCATGACAAAGGGCCTGGAGGCCCCTCCTGGAGATGTCCCTATGGGCACATGGGAAGGTTCTGCAGAAACACTGGCAAAAAGCATCGATTAAGAGCAGAACCTGAGGAGAGTGAACTTTTGCTCACCACTTAATGAATAACCTAGGAACTGTGAACCTCAAGGAAAAGACCTTTATCCAACATGGTACCAGAGAGCATAAGGTAGTGATGGCTGAGCAAGTTGGGTTTGGGGGCTGGACCATTTGCAAACTCCTCAAAGTACTGCACATTCCATAGTGGAGGGAAAAAGCAGAAAGTGGCCAAGGCCCACCCCTCCACCACAAAAGGAGTGGAGTACCCAAGCCAATGGGGAGAATGGGAGAGAACTCGAGCTGGAGGAGACAGAATGGACTGGCCTTGGGACTGGAGGCCACAGCAGGACCAAGTATCTCCACAGTGGTTGCCCGTGTGCCAAGACTGCTATCCTGGTAACATGCACCCCTGAGCTTGAGTCCACAGTGTAGAGAATGTAGCCCACGATCCTGGTGCCTACTTCCCCAACCCAGGACAATGCCAGGGCATGAATCACTGAGGAGGAGACAGGAGAAGAGTGATGGGGAGAGCTGTTAACTGCTGGGGAGAGCATTCACCCTGAAAAAGTGAGGTTCAAGTTTGAAGGAGTTGAGTCACCCTACATTGCTGGGAAGTTCATGATTTTTCTGCTGCCAAGAGAAGTGGGGGCTTGCGCACTTCATGCAGTTCAATTTTAGAGAAATATGATCATCTGCATCTTTGCAAATCCTCCTTTCAGGAATGTACATTATTAACCGAGTGCCCTTGTACCTGAAACTACTTACAAGCCTTACAAATGGTATATGTCCCCCAACTACTGCATCCCCAATAAATCACCCCATCAAGAAGGAGAAACATTGACCCAGGCTGAAAGCATCAGTGATAGTTTTTGGAGGGTGCAGTGCTTTAGAAGCAGCATTTTTTCAAGTTAAGTTAAAGACGTTAAATACCCTTAGAATCCATGTCCACCCCTATCCATGTCCGTGAGGACAGACTCCTCGGCAGAAGATGAAACTGGTGTCATGAGAAGGATCAGCTGCATGGTCAGCTCCCAGGTCTGCTGGGTGACTGACCTTGGTTTTCTCATCTGTAAAATGTGAACACTGCTGCCTAAGGGGTTTCTGGGATTCACAGATGATCTACGTAAAGGCATGTCTGTAAACTGCAGGTGTGCACATCTGAAGATGTGAGTGAGGCACCATCTCCTGCATGACTTAGAGGCAACCACCGTCCATGCTTCCCTGTGACTCCTGTGAGACCCACAGGGGACCCCTACTGTGCTGTGACAAGTGACCACACTTTCCCCTTTTCCTGAACTTGCTGACAGGCCCCACCTTCACTTCTGTGTTGCCTGAGATCACGACTGCTTGTCCCCTGAAACTGGCTAGACACAGAGACAAACGTTTCCCCATCAGCTGATGGAGACGTCCCCGACCGCAGAATAATCTCAAGAGCAAATCACTCAGCGGCAACCCGCCTGTGCCTCCCTATGAAAGTGCGGCAGAAGGCTGGGCGCAGTGGCTCAAGCCTGTAATCCCAGCACTTTGGGAGGCCGAGATGGGCGGATCACGAGGTCAGGAGATCGAGACCATCCTGGCTAACACGGTGAAACCCTGTCACTACTAAAAAATACAAAATCTAGCCGGGCGAGGTGGCGGGCGCCTGTAGTCCCAGCTACTCGGGAGGCTGAGGCAGGAGAATGGCGTAAACCCGGGAGGCAGAGCTTGCAGTGAGCTGATATCCGGCCACTGCACTCCAGCCCGGGCGACAGAGCGAGACTCTGTCTCAAAAAAAAAAAAAGAAAGTGCGGCAGAGCCACGCTGCTGAGACCGTGAATTGGATCTGGGGAGCTCCCCCTACTGCAGTAAACTAAGGACATTATCTCCTGACTTAAGCAGTTTGAAACTTTGTCAACATCTATAGCTGCATTTATATCTATATCTATCTAATCTCTATCATCTACCTATCTACCTATTGTTTATCTATCATCTGTCTAATTAGCTCTTAGCTTACCGTGTAGACAAATAGGCTAGGGGTTGGACCTGATGGTTGGGTAGCCATCCATCATGTATCTATCTAATCTCTGTTGTTTATCTGTGTATCTATCTACCTACCTACCTACCAACCTATCATCTATCTGTTCGTCTAACCTCTGTCTGTCACCTATCTAGTCTCTGTTGTCTATCATCTGTTTATCATACATGCATATGTACACACATATACCCACACATACAGATATAGTATTTGTGCCTGTCTAGTCATCTCCAATATATAATCTTTTTTTTTTTTTTTGAGACGATGTTTTGTTCTTGTTGCCCAGGCTGGTGGGTAATGGTGTGATCTCGGTTTACTGCAATCTCTGCTTCCTGGGTTCAAACGATTCTCTTGCCTCAGCCTCCCGAGTAACTGGGATTACAGGCATGCACCACCACGCCTAGGTAATTTTGTATTTATTTATTTATTGTTTTAGTAGAGATGGGGTTTCTCCATGTTGCTCAGGCTGGTCTCCAACTCCCAACCTCAGGTGATCCGCCTGCTTCAGCCTCCCAAAGTGCTGGGATTACAGGCGTGATTCACCACACCCTGCCCTATGTAATCTTTTCCAACTTGATGTTTCCTTGGTTTGGGGCATGAAAGAGAATGTAGCTTAGAGCTGATCCTAAATGTTCGCTGCCCCAGAAGTATCGGCATTGCTGGGGTGGAGGTCAGAGACATTCCCTGTGAAGGACTCCGTCATAGATATTTCAGCCTTTCTGGGCCACACAAGGTCTCTGTTGTTTGGTCTCCCTTTTTTTTTTTTTTCCCCAACGCTTTAAAAATGTAAAAAGCCATTCTTAGCTTGCTGTGTACACACACAGGCTAGGAGCTGGGGCTGGTCCTTGGGTGGTGGCAGTTCGTGGAGTCCTAACCTAGGAGGCGGTTAGAAATGTGGAATCACAAGCCTTTGCCTACCTCTACTGAAGCAGAATTTGCATTTTAACAAGAGACCCAGGAGATTTGTGTGCCTATTAAAGTTTGAGAAGCAGACAACTTATTAATCCATGTCAACTAAGGTAGAGGCTGATTTTCATATTTGTCATTTATAAATGGATTTTATTGAGATATTTAGTACCTCCTTTGCTGCAATCTGTGGTCTGAACTACATTATGCAGTACTTTTAAAATACAGACACACAAACCTAGGTATTCCACCTTCAGTGAGCGTTTCACAGGATCCCAGCACATGAAGCTGAAAAATGTTTGCTTTGTGCTCTGAGAGCGATGGAAAGCTAGTGACCTGCTGTGCTCAACTGACCCGGAAATAGCTTTGCACTTAATTTTAATCTGCTGTGGGTGGCAACGGTGTTCTCCTTCTGAGGAGAAAAGCGGCAAACCCCCAGGCGGGTGACAGGCTAAGGCTTCGATTGATTGCAGAGACATCTAACCGCGAGGGGAGGCCGGGCCACTGCAGAGCCCCTCGCCATCTTCCTGCACAGGGGAAAGAAGCGCCGGCGGCAGCTTCCCCAGACGCTGGCGAGCTCCGTGCTCCACCTTGGAGGGGCCGTGGGGGCCTCCCCAGAACCAGAGGCCACCTGGGCTTGGGCTCCTTACAGCTAAAAGTAGACTCCAGGCCTCGGGGAAAGGCCCAGAGAAGGGACACTGTGATCCTCTGGCAGGACTGATTTATTCTGTCTTCTGCAACTAGACCACCTCAGGCAAGGGTCTTCAAGGAGAGCTCTGGGGTCCCGCAGGCCCCACTTCCCACCTCTTATCACTGACCTCAGGCACAGTTGGCCTCTGTGAGCTCCCTCCCGCTCCGGTCCACTCTCATCACAGACACCTGGGAGCCCGTGTGCCCACAGACTCTGAGGGCCCTTCTTAGGGCCCTGCTCTTTTTTTTTTTTTTTTTTTTTGCTTTCTTTCTTTCTTTTTTCTTTTTTTTTTGAGACAGAGCCTCGCTCTTGCCACCCCCCAGGCTGGAGTGCAATGGCATGATCTCGACTCACTGCAACCTCCACCCCCTGAGTTCAAGATATTCTCCCGCCTCAGCTTCCCAAGTAGCTGGGATTAGAGGCACCCGCCACCACAACCAGCTAATTTTTGTATTTTTAGTAGACACGGGGTGTCATCAGATTGGCCAGGCTGGTCTCGAACTCCTGACCTCAGGTGATCCACCTGCCTCAGCCTCCCAAAGTGCTGGTCTGGTAGTTCTTTACAGCAACACAAGAAAGGCCTAACACCCCGGGTTCTGCTAAGTGCCAGGCTGTCTCCTGGGCATTTGGACTGGGCAGTGGGTTACCTCCCCATCACTCTTGTCTTGTGGCAGCTGTGCTCCCTGCCCTCTGAGACAGATGGGCTCAGCAGGGTAGGCTGTGGAGCCTTCCACGCTTCCCCGCAGGCCAGGCTCTCTCCAGAAAGTACTTGGGGCTACACTCACCATCTCCCACAAAGTAGGGGAACAGCTGGAGACAGACATGCAGGGATGGGAGTGTTGGGTGCTGGGGACACCAGATAGATAATAACCTTCCCAAAGTCACTGAATACCAACAGGCAGAGCTAGAATGCTAATACATATTTTTCTGACATCAGTTTCCTCCACCTCATGATGACATGACATTGTTTCTCGTTGTAAACTCTCAAAATCCAGTGGCATTAACGATCAGGACCCTCTGCTCTTTTGTATTTCTTTGGTCTGTTTTCTTACGCTGGTGAATATTGCACAGATGTTTTAGCTAATGGCAGAACTTGAACACAAAGCCTGGAAATTGCGTGTATATATTTAGTAGCCTGTTTGCTGGTCTTTAGGGTCATGTGAAGCATCTTTTGTTGCAGGGAATATTGGTGTTTTCCCTGTAGAATGTCTCCATTTTTTTTTTTTTTCTTAATTAAAATGAACCTACTAGAGGTAAAATTTCAGCTAAGCACAATGCCCCTTGGGGGAAAGACCTCTGTCTGCAATGTTTACAGCTCAGGTGTGTCCCAGTGACTAGGCTCAGACCAAGGAGATGCAGGCAAAGGAGCTATGTCTGATGCTTGGGAAATGTTCTTCTAAACTGGGGATACCCCCCGTTTCCCTCCCTCCTCCTATGCTTTGGGATGTGGATAGGATGGGTAAGGGCAGGCTCAGGACCCTACACAGCACTGTGGCCCAGCAGCACAGTGGGAAGGCTTGAACCCCAGTGCTAAGGATGCCAGCGAACCCTGGACTGCCTGGTTCTGGGAGCTTTCGATGGGGATGCAACCTTCTGCTTTGTTTAGTCATTATAATGCTGACATTTCCATCACACACAACTGCAATGATCAACGTATGCCCCTCACAAGAGTTGAGATGAAGGGCAATGCCTCAGACCAGTGACTTTCCTAGATGCTCTCCAGACCCTGAGTCCTGAGCTTTGTGGACCCAGAACTCAGGCGAGAGCTCAGGGGACACATAATTTTGCCTTTCTCCCAAATCCATGTGCTTCTGACAGGGCCCCGGTGGGCGGTGAAACTAAGGGTTTGAAAGCATCATTAATTGTTCTCTGCTGCCTGCATCCTCTCTCTCTTTGGACTTGACAACTATTAAATGATCTAAAGGCAACTCTCTTTTCTATAGACCACTTACAGCCTCCCCCTCTTCTCAGCCTCTGTGATCATTTCCCTTTGTCCCCACCATTTATACAAAGCCCTGTACTGTCACCCACTGGAGCATCAGCCTGCCTCCCCACCCTTCCGTGGTCTTAAAACTTTGCCCCTCTGAATTCTCTTTCTGTCTCTGTACCTATTCAGGTTACATCTCAGCAAGTCATTCTCCTGGAAAAGATAGCAGAATAACTCTGGCTGAATTAGTATGTTAATAATAGCTACAGATCAAGGATATTTGCACTAGGCAACTCTTCAACTCAAAGGCATCCATTTATTATATGAGAATGTCAGGCATGAGGAGCTGGCTTGGGAGACACAGGCATTATGGATTTAGTTTCCCACACCCTGAAAGTGTTTGCCTGACCACAGCACATTTCCTGTCCACGCTTAGAGCTAAATCTAAAACATTACATCGAGTTTCTGAAAGGGCTGTTGTCATCCAAGAGGGACCGTGGTGGAATCATCGTGGTGGTTTTCTGAACGGCTGAGATGGACACATCAGAAGGTACCCAGAGATCCCTTGGCTCTGGAGGAGCCAAACAGATCATGTCCCAGGAAACTGGAGTGTCAAGCTCTATGCACCTCGAGTCTCTATACTGTCAGTCTCCACCGGGCTGGATGGTACAGGACGCGCACCAGGCTGGCTTCAGCCCTGAACAGAAGCTATTACACTCAGAGGTCACCTCTCTACCTTCCCAGGCCCTCTCTTGCCAGGCAGCGGAGCATGGGTTGAGGAGGAAGGCGTCCAACCTGATTAGATGGGTCCCCTATGCACTATTTATGATCTTAAGTAAATTATTTATATTTTACTGCTCAAATATCCTCAACTATAGATTGCAGGTGATCATACATGTTTGAAGGACTCTAAACATTAAATGAAGTGTTGCTAAGTCCCCAGTACCATGCCCGTCAGTGCTCACGCCTAGCAAGTGATTTCCACACTTTCTTTCTTCTCTCCTGCACCTGGGGTTTTTCCCCTTCCCTTTTCCTCTTTCTCTCTCTCTGCTCCTTTCTTCCCACTCTCCTAATTGGCACTGGGAGTTTTCTGTCAATGGATTCATTGGCAATTCTAGGAGGTAAAGGCAGTGAGTTTTCTTGAGGATGTCATAAAGCATTTAAAAAATCTAGCCACAGCTGGAAAAAGAGAGGAAGAAAGAAGAAAAGGAAGGGGCCTGGGATGGGAAGTTAAACATTTTTTTTTTAAGGGAGGGAGGAAGAGAGGCCTGAGTGCAGGCAGAAAAGTTTAGCATTTTTTCTTCTCCCAGCTTCGAGGTGGCCCCTGGAAACCCACTCCAGCTGGTTTTCCTGGGGGCTCCTAAGCTGTACGCTAACTGTGGGTGACGCCAGCCAGTCTCCACTTCACATCTTTCTGGAGACTTGGCAGGTTATGGCAGGTGGCTGCAAACCTTCCTCTGCAAGCAACCTTACCCTGGGAGTTTGGTGAGGACAGGGCAGGGGTCGGGGAAGCTGTGCCTGTCACCTGTTGTCAACTGGTGGATCTGATTTATTTGATTCAACAAATATTCATTTGAATGAAAGAATTCATGCACATATCCATCGCACACTTTTGCCTCACAGCCCCTGTGCTGCACACGGGAGGTGCAATATAACCACACAGACCTGTCCCCGAAGCCCTCAACTGCTGAGGAGGAACCTGGCGAAACGTTCCCAGGAGAGCTGGGAGGGGCACAGCTGGCTCTACTAAAAATAGAAATCTGCTAGTGTTCAGACCCACCGTCTCTTCCCACTCCTACATTCAGCACGCCCTAAATTATTCTCACCATGAGCTTCCTCTGCAGGGAAGAGGGAAATAAATCATCACGTTTGTCCATTCTTTTGCAGGGTCATTTGGACCCTGAGGAAACTCTAGGTTCGTGTTTAGGTTTTACAGACACGGTGATCTTTCCTATTGTCTCTGCTCCCAAGCCTCAAGGGGAAGCAAACTGGAGGTATGAGTGGGCTAGAGGTTCCGTCTAGTAAAACTCCAGGGAGAGTTTCACTAGAAAACAACATATGTGCTTCTGAAAATTACCATGCTATTCAAAATCCTGCAATAAAAACCCCAGGGTGTATGAGATTGAAGACAAAACACTCAAAATCTGAATCAGTGACATGTTTAGAGACAGAAAGAGAGACAGAGAGAGACAGAGAGACAGAGACAGAGAGAGACAGAGAGACAGAGAGAGACAGAGACAGAGAGAGACAGACAGAGACAGAGAGAGACAGAGAGAGAAGAACCTAATAAAAATGTCAGCACAGCCTTTCCACACGTAAGTGGTTAAGAATCAGAATCCTATCGTAAATGCAGCTCTTTGCCTTGAGACCTGCTGTGAGCTTGTGGAAGTGGCTGTGAGAGGGTCTAGCCGCTTGGAGGTTGTCGCGAGTGGTGGAAGGCAGGTTCCCTGAAGTGAGAAGGGAAAACGATAACGCCTGATGTGTGTGGGTGGCCCCGCACCCCATGAGGAGCTGGGGTAACAGTGGTGTCTGAGGCGTGTTATGCATTTCTAGCTCTTACCTGGTTTGGTTCTTTGGATCACCCAGTCTTTCTTTCAGATGAGTCCACGCAGACGCTAACGTGAAATCCACATTTGGCCGAAGCTCTTCCCTAACATTTCAATCCTGTTGGAACAAATTGGCTTTTCTGGAACCAGGGATGTCATAAAACACACTGTATTTCCTAACTGGCTGGGTGTGGTCCCAAAGAAAGCCTGTAGTCCGGTGCAATCAATACCAGCATCCCCATTTCACTCTCAGACTACCCCCGTTCCAACAGTAGAATTCTCTGGTCATTCTAGGTCTATTCAGCACCCCGAGGACCAGCAGGCTATCCCACGTGAAAAGTACGTTTTGTAATGAAAGCATCCCCTTGGTGTGTGGGCCCGTAGTTTCTCCCACAGCTGTGTAGCATGAAGGGCAGGTGGTTCTGCCATTAGCACCCTTCTGTATTCTTTGGTTCCCAGCCCTAAGCCTCCTTTTTAATAAGCTCTTCTCTAATTGAGCCCAAATCAGCTCCTTCTTTCAGACTTCAGCCTCAGTTCCATCTTAGCTGTTATATTGTAACTCTGGGAATGAGTCCAGCCAGATGAGGGAGGTGAGGGATACTCAAGGTCTAAGACTATCAGTTCCATAATTGCTAAATCTCACCATCTCTTCCTAAAATTTTTATATTTGTTTTTTATTTTTAATTTCAGTGTGCACAGAAGTCACCTGGAGCACTTGTTAAAAATGCAGATTTCTGGGCCCCATTAATAGAGATGTTCATTCAGGAGATCTCAGAGATTTAGGAAATCTGCATTTTAAATGAAGATACTGGGTTGTTTTGAGGGGGTGGCTCCATGGCCCACACTTGGGGAGGCGTTGCTCTAGATCCTGGACCTCAGAGCCTCATCCCACAGCACTCAGCCTGACCAGCAGCAAGTGGTAAATCATGCTTGTGAATAGATGCAGTGCTGTAGTTCACCTGTCACTCTTTTAAGCTTTGTAGACATTTGAAGATTCAAAGCCAGTTGCTTGAAGGGTGAGCTCTGGGCATGGCAATGCTGCAGTGGAGCCCTGGGGCCTGCACAGCTGAGCAACCTTTCAAAATTAACATCTTTGGCCTTGATTATCATATCCACAAAATGTTCTGCATCATGCCAATCTCTCAGGGTTATCGCCAAATGAACAAGCGACACTATGCACATATCTTCTCTCAACAATGCAAATGTCGTGCATAACAAAGACAGGCCCTTAACGTTGTTGTTGTTTTAAAAAAGCAAATAACCTGTAGAAGAATTAGCACTTAAATCCATTATGCACCCTTCATCAGCTGACAGAGCAGACACAAATGGCTGATGAAAACAGAGCCCAGCCGCCGCTGGTGGGAGGATTGCGACTCAGTACCAGGAAGGACAGACAGACAGGAGACCCTCCTGACCAGGGAAGGACCGACAGACAGGAGACCCTCCTGACTGGGGAAGGACAGACAGACAAGAGATCCTGCTGCCCCAGAGAAGGACAGACAGCTGATCAGGGAAGGACAGACAGGAGATCCTCTTGCCCCCGGGAAGGACAGGCAGACAGCTGCTCAGAGAAGAACAGACAGATGGACAGACAGACAGGAGACCCTTCTGCCCCAGAGAAGGACAGACAGGAGACCCTCCTGCCCTGGGAAGGACAGACAGACAGACACACAGGAGACCCTCCTGCCCCGGGAAGGACAGACAGACAGACACACAGGAGACCCTCCTGCCCCCGGGAAGGATGGACGGACAGACAGACACACAGGAGACCCTCCTGCCCCGGGAAGGACAGACAGACACACAGGAGACCCTCCTGCCCCGGGAAGGACAGACAGACAGACACACAGGAGGCCCTCCTGCCTGTTTGCGCCCGCCTGCTCTGCAGGTCATGTGCTTCCCTCCCCAGACCCACACACTTCGCCACACCTTTGCCAACAGTACAAAGAGCATGCACAGCACATTCATTCAAAGAAAATGAGACAAAAGGAATCAAAAGGCACTTTTGCAAATACACCAGAGGAAAGACACGCTTCAGATGAAAGAGCGAAAGTCCGCCACGTCAGGGACGACAGAGGCTGGCTCTAAAACACCGGTGCTTCTAAGGCTCTGGTTTGATTAGGAATCACCTGGGGGAGGAAGCAATGTAATCATTTCTATGTTAGGAAGTCAGGCAGAGGGGGCAGGGAGAGCAGTGGAGTGGGGCTCAGTGGCATTAGTCTGGGCAGGCTGCAAGCCTGTCTAGTGGAACTAGCACAGCACACAGACCCAGGCCACTATCTTTGGGCTTGTCCCTTGCTGACCAGAGGATTTTTGGTCACCTTGCCCCGAGCCTGAAATTTAAAAGAAAGATGAAGCTTTCCACGTGCCCCTCCCAAAGTCGCTCCTCATCCCATCAAAAAACACCCTTTCTGAAAGGGCTGCGGGCTTTCCAGGGTGCTGTGATGTGTGGCAGCTCCAGAGCAAGAAGAGATGGTGGCTCTTCTGTTCTCGGAATGGATGGTGCCGCCCCTCGGTCAATTAGTCCCCATTCTGGGTACCACACTCAGGAGATGAACATACCTGAGCTGGTGCAAGGACAGCTCTGAGAGGTCTCCACACCCTGCCATAAGGGGAGAGATCCAGGGAACTGAGCATCCTGTTCCTGGAATAAAGTCTTCTTTTTTTGGAAGGGTGGTGGGGTGAAACTCATTGCATTTAAGATACCAGATAGGAGGAGGACAAAACTTTCCTTAGTTCACGCCCTGAACTCATTTTCCAGGCCGGAGGACTCTTGATGCTGCCTGCCCTGCTTGCTTCGTGGGGTGACCACATCTCAAAGGCAGTTCTGGATACATAAGCACCATGAGCTGCCAAGTACTCTGCAGACGTAAAGGGCGTTCCCATCCAAAATGTGAGCGTCCACAGGTCAGCTGGCCGAGCGGCACCCGCCTGCCATGGTTCTGAGCAGTGCGGGGCATCCCGCTTTGTATCATCCACAACATTACAAGAAGAAAGCAGGGAGGAAGGCTGCCACTTGAAACAAGTAAATCCTTAGAAGATGCTGGAGATGTTCAGACTTTGACTATCCCACAGGGCTGAAATTATCCATTAATTTTCAGAATTGCTGGCCACCATATCTGAAAACCCACAAAGGAATGTACAGGAACCATAGCTGGCCTGGGGAAAAGCCCTGGGATTTTGCCTTCCTGGATATGAAGATGGCACTTATTCACCTCCACATACTGGCAACGATCTACATGAGCTTGATTTTGCTAATGTGGACGCATTTATTACACAAAAAACAGGCCCACTCAGCAGCCAGGCCAATTAATATCAATACTATTTTGGTCCTGTTTGTATTAATACACTTACAGGAGTTGGCTAATATGGAATATTCTTAATATGTGACAGCAGTACCCAGCCTGGGTAAGGCACAGACCTTGTAATCAGACATACCTGGACTGAGGACTCCCAGGGGTGGCTCAGCAGGTAGCACTGGGTTAGTCTCCTAGGCTCATCCTTCTCCACCCCTGCCACTACCTGCTCCTGACTGTCTTTTTAGGAAAGCCCACTCCTCCCCTCCTCAGCTGTGAGCATTCCCCTTTTATTAAATTCTGTGCACACACGTGTGTGTGTATGCGCCTAACAATACATATAGCATTGTTGGGTTACTGGGAGCCTCACCCGTTTATTGAACACATGTGTGCACATGCTTGTGCATATGCACCTAACAATAAGTATAGCAGAAATAAATTTTAAATTTCCAGACACCTGCAATATAAAACTCAAAATATCTGTATACTGGCTGGGCACAGTGGCTCATGCCTGTAATCCCAGCACTTTGGGAGGCCGAGGCGGGTGGATCACCTGATGCCAAGGGTTCAAGACCAGCCTGGGCAACATGATGAAACCCTGTCTCTACTAAAAAATACAAAAATTGGCTGGGTGTGGTGGCGCACACCTACAGTCCCAGCTACTTGGGAGGCTAAGGCAGGGGAATCACTTGAACTGTGAGGCGGAGGTTGTAGTAAGCTGAGGTCATGTCATTGCACTCCAGCCTGGGTGACAGAGCAAGACTCTGTATCGAACAAAAACAAAAACAAAAAAAAACTGTATATTGTATGCACCTAACAATATGTACAGCAGAAATAAATTTTAAACTTCCAGACACCTGTAATATAAAACTCAAAATATCTGATTATGCAACATTTTTTCCAAAGTGGATGCAATCCATTGCAAATTCCCTGAAATAAAAAAGTCCATCTCACAGAATATTATCTTTCCACATATAATACCATCTATTTCAATAAAGGTTTCATATAAATTCTGATATTTTAATAAAGTTTATAAATGTTGCAATATTTCTCATAAATTTATTAGAAAGTTTATTTCTCATAAATGTAATAGAAATAATTTATAATTCAACCCATGGAACAATGGAAGATATAGCATAACCTTGAAGGCATTATCTAAAACAAGTTAAAAAAAATTTGTAAAACACATGCCCTATGGATTTTAGAGCTCTTTCCAATAGGATTACCAAACTCTGTGACAAAAGGGAATACAGCAGATATTTAAAGGACTTCACTAAAGTGTTGGATACACTACATTTTCATAAACAATTGACATCCAATTAACTATGAATGTGAATTCATAATAGACTTTCCATAAGCCACAATTCTAATATGTACCTACTGCTTAGAATGTGTAAAATTAAAAAGACTAACCACACCAAGTGTTGGTGAGGGTGTGGAAGAACTAGAACTTCCTTTCACTGCTGGTGGGAATGTAAAATGGTGCAGCCACCTTGGAAAACAGCTTGTCAGTTTCTTAAAAAATTAAACATATATTTACCATATATGTGATCCAGCCATTCCATTCCTAGATATTTTCCAAAAAGAGAGAAAAATATATTCATATAAAGACTTGCACATGAATCTTCATAGTAGTGTTGATTGTAATAGACCGAGACTGGAAGCAACCCAAGTGTCATGAGCAGCCAAATGGACACTCAGATTGAGGTCTGTGCTTAGAATGGAATAGTGCTCAGTGATGACAAGAAATGGCCTATTGACATACACAACAGCATGGCTGCGTCTCTAACTCAGCATGCTGCATAAAAGAAGCCAAACAAAAACATTCCCTGTATATCAAGCTTTAAGAAATGCAAATTAATCTATATTAACTGAGGACAGATCAGCAATTGGTTGGGGATAAAGAGAGTAGGAGGAACAGCAGAGAGGGTTAACAAATGGAGC
Organism: Rhinopithecus bieti; assembly: GCF_001698545.2. NCBI lineage: Eukaryota > Metazoa > Chordata > Mammalia > Primates > Cercopithecidae > Rhinopithecus > Rhinopithecus bieti. The sequence goes on along the minus strand of NW_016821253.1, from coordinate 2,462,168 downwards.
AAAGGGGAGCATTGGAGGTGAACATGTTCACTGCCTTCATTGTGGTAATGGTTTCACAAGTGTATACATATGTTAAAAATGATCAGATTATACACTTTGAATGTGTGTTATTCATTCTATATCAGTTATCCCTTATTAAGATGTTTAATTTTTTTGAAGGGAGATTCCTACTGCCATAAACCAAGAACAGTAACCTGTGGTTCCAGTCCACTCACAGGATGACATCATGCAATTAAAGGTTTTTACTTTATAGTCTCGATATTCAACATTTTGAGGTGGAAAAGACATGGCATTCTCATACACACCTAGGAAAAGTGTGAAATGGTCCAATTAATCTGGAGGGCAATTTGTCAATGTGCACCCTGAGCCTTACAAGTGGTTATAACCTTAGATCAGCTAGGAACCCACTAGGATGTATCCTCTAGAGACACACCCATGTACGTATTTTTGAAAATATCCAAAATGTTATTTAAAACAGTGATAAGTGAAAAAGTAACCCAAAGCCCAACACTGAGGAAGTAGTTAAATAAATTTGGACTGGGAATTGTGTATTTTCTCTGTCTTTCTCAACACAAATGCTCTGTGTGTGTGTGTGTGTTTGTGTGTGTGTCTCTCTCTCGCACACAAACATTTTTGAAAATAAAAAGCACAAATTGGATTATTTTTACACATGATTGTGCAGCATGTTCATCTATAATGTATTTTGTGTTTATTTCCATGTCAGTAAGTAAAGAATTAACTTGTTTTTTTCATGACTTTAATGTTTATACTTCAAGTAATTTAACATGCCATCAATTGAGGACCCTTTAGATTTTTCCCAATTTTAAAAAAAATTGAATAATACAGCAGTAAACTTCCAAATGCATATATTTTTCACTTGTGAGAATTCTCCAATTTATTGTGTAGAAAAAATTCTAAGAAGCAGAACTTCTGAGTCAAGCTATATAATTTCAAGAACCAATATGTATTTGGTCTCAAAAAATTGTGCTCTATTGCGCATTTACTCCAGCAACCTGTCCCTACTCATCCTGCCAACAGTAAAAACTACCAAATGCACTGACCTCTGTGACCTGATGAGCTAAAATGGATTTTATCATTGCTGTAGTGCTTTTTTCTTTGAGCACTAGTTTGGTGAATATTTCTGACCTGCGAACTGCCTTTTTACATCTGTAACCCACAGGCTCTTTTGTTTGCCTGGGTTACCTTTCTAATCAAGAAAGCCCCACTGTGTTAGTCCATTTTCATACTGTTATGGAAAAATACCAGAGACTGGTAATTTATAAAGAAAAAGAGGTTGAATGGACTCACAGTTCCACATGGCTGGGGAGGCCTCACAATCATGGCAGAAGGCAAAGGAGGAGCAAAGGCATGTCTTACATGGTGGCAGGCAAGAGAGTGTGTACAGGGGAACTGCCCTTTATAAAACCATCAGATCTTGTGAGACTTACTCACTGTCATGAGAACAGCACAGGAAATACCTGCCCCCGTGATTCAATTACCTGCCACTGGGTCCCTCCCATGACAGGTGGGGATTCTAGGAGCTACGATTCAAGATGAGATTTGGGTGAGGACACAGCCAAACCATATCACCCACCTGGCAGTTGCTCCACATGACTCTGCTGGAGTATAACCTGTGTGTGTCCCTGTCCCCTGGAAATTGTGTCTGTCTCTGGCTGGGCCACAGCACTGGGCTGACCCATCAAGTCAGAGTTGGCCAGTGACCCAAACGGGGCCGGTCAGTCTCTCCTCAGAATTTTCCAGTCTGTGGTGTGGGGGATCACTTTCTCTTATCTTGTGACTGTTTGTTGTAGGAACATTGAGTGATATTTCCCCTACCATGTGGTTTGATTGTGATTGTAGTGGGAGAGAGTAAGTTCAAATCACAAAGACCTTCAGAGACTCACTGAGACTGGAATGTTGCCATGCCTGTTCCATTCTCTGCCTTATTCCTTACGCCAGTAAATTTTTCCTAATTGAGCCAATAGAAGTTGGATATCTGTTCATTCCCTGGTATGAAGTATCCTTTCACTGTTTTTGAAAAGTTGGTTAGGCTGGGCACGGTGACTCACACCCGTAATCCCAGCACCTTGGGCAGTCGAGGTGGGAAGACCACTGGAGCTCAGGGATTCAAGAGTAGCCTGGGCAACATAGGAAAACTCCATCTCTACAATTTTTTTTTTTTTTAATTAGCTGGGGGTGGTGGCATGTGCTTGTAGTCCCAGCTGAGGTCTACATGTGGTGTAGAGGTCTACATGTGGGTGTGGTGGCATGTGCTTATAGTCCCAGCCACTTGGGAGGCTGATGTAGAAGTTGCAGTGAGTCACAATGGTGCCATGGCACTCCAGCCCGGGTGACAGAGTGAGATCCTGTCTCAAAAATATTAATAAATAGTTGATTGACGTTTTCATTTGATAACATAATATGGAGAAAATTAGTCCCTTGTCTCCCATTTCTCAATTAGAAAATAACAATAAGGAGCTCTAGAAAAACTAAGGTGTGCCGGGGGTCACTGAACCAATTATTTTACCTTTTCCCAAGTGTTTATTATGCAACCAACTAAATTAATTTAAATAAAAACGGTCAACCTGAAGATGTAATCAACTGGTAACACCAGAAGCAACTGTGTGCAGAGTTGAACAAATTTAACTTCACTCTTGAGGCAGAGTAGTCAAATCAGTCCACGCAGCAGGAACTGCTGGTGTGTGAGAGCAACCTTGGAGTACCCTACTCCACTTCTAACCAGGTCAGGTCTGGGAGCAGTTGGTGGCAGTGCCAGCCAAAAGGAGCATATGCAAAATGAATTAGGAGGTTAGTCAGCGCGGAAGACGCTCAGGCCCCTCCCAGGCTGCATCGGCAGCCAGAGGAGATAGCCAAGCACTCCCGAGAAGAGGAGTGGGCAGCCAGCTCGCACTAGTAGGCCGGCAGCTCCGCTCTCCACCAGCTGTGGCCGCCATGTGGCCATCTGTGTCTGTGCCAGGCTGGAGGAGGCTGCAAAAGGCGCCCTGGCTAAATGTGACTCGAAGGACACTCTCTTGCGGAATGACCTTAGATTCTCCTTCCACATCGTTTCTTCCATATGAGACCCACACACTGGTGCGTGCACTCACACGTCCATGCCCACACACACACGCACACTGTCTTCGAGGCTTGTAACGGCTCCACGTGTGCAGCTGCCTGTGCCCTGGAGGGAGAGCTGTGGCACCTGCCGGAGGGAAGAGACAGTATTCTATCTGCCTGCAGCAGAGGGCTGAGTAGAGATGGCTCTGCAAGTCCCACTTTGACCTTCTGGGTGAATAGCAGACTCCCGTGCTGACACGGTGGCCGAGCCCCTCGCCTTCCTGGCCTGTGCTGGCTGGGGCAGAGGTCAGTTTGACCCCACCTGAAAGCAGCCAGACTATGGACTTAGCATTTCTTTGTTGGGAGAAGATTTCCAGAAGCCCTGCGGCTGGTATCATTAGCGTCCTGGGGCAGAGGCTGGCACCTCACTGCTCCACTGCTCCCAGGGTCCATCTTTAGTGACAGCTTGGAGGGAGGAAAGTGTACTTTTGCAAATACCCAGTGGGGGAAAAAAAGAAATAGAAAAGAATACTCTGCAAGAACAGTGCATGTGAAGTTAGGGTTGGCGAATATGACAAAATGAGCACGGACGGGCCTCACTCTCCCATCCTGATCTCATCCCAACCAAACTATTGAGGACAAAGGTGACCCCTCCATGGCCTGCCCTTCTTGGTCCCTCCTGAGGGACTCCACCTGTCACCCCTGCTGCCAGCAGAGCAGCCGCATAGACCACATCTCATCTCTCCTCAGCTGTGCCCTTAGCCAGTAGCACCTAATTAGTGCTAAATGGACTCATTCGATTTTATAAAAATATAATGTGGGGGGAGGCTGAAGTTTAGTTGCTGCTTTAAAAACATTACCTTATTTATTGTCATTACTTTATAAAAGGAACATCTTACTCACACCCAGTGTAGGACTGCATCACGCCAACATGGAGAAAATTGTTCAAGCTGAACAGACTCAGCGTCATGATTCCTTACTGTTTTGTCCCCATTTTTCTCTGTTTTCCTGAGATGAGGGCCATGATGGCCAGGCTGTGTTAGGACCCCAGTCCTGCTGCTTTCAGTAGCCAAACCTCGCCTCTGCTGCCTGTCAGGTGGAAAAAGATCAACACTACCTTGTTGGGGGGGTTACAGCTGATACGGCTCGATGGAACAGCCTTCACAAGGAGTTGACAATTTTTCACAAGAAACTGGACCCTATCCTAAGCAGATAAGTAATCGAGGTGGAATTTCAGACAATGTGACAGGCCAGGAGGCATCAGTACTTTGGGATCTTTTAGACAGGATACTCTGTGTGCGTTCTCCTTGCCACGTTCCTGAATGGCAAGATGCCCGTGAACGCTGAGCTCCTGGGCCAGAGTCTGAGACTTAGCACCATTCATTTGCAATCCATGGGAAGGAGGCCACAGACGCGGCACCTGCTCTGGGAAATGACTCCCCTGAGATCCAGTTCTAAGCTCTCCAAATCTATCACCTTTGTTTATGGTTGAAAGACTTTCAATTCTGGTTAATAAACAGCAAGTCTTGATGACAGTGCCTAACCAAGTAGAGTAAATTAACACAGAAAATCTTACCTCAGAACCTTGAGCAACACAGAGTTTGAACCGAAAGACACCCTGACAGCAAGCCCAAGTTCACCTCTGCCCGGCCTCACTGGTCACTCTCCTGGCTGTGGGCTCTCAGCAGCTGGCTCCCCCGTGACACGTGCACTTGGACTGTGATGTGCTTTGGACACAGACCCAGGTGCCTGACTGATGACAATCCCTCCCCTGGGAATTCAAAGCCAGAAAAGATGCACAGAGATGGAAGGAGGTAGGAGAACTTTCTTGTGAGATGAGCGTGGCCTGCATTAAAGCTCCTGGGATGGGCCCTGACCTTCCCAAACAACGGTGGGAATACTTCCCTTTGGTTCTGTGAGTTATCCCATAATTCCTCCTAGAAACCTTCATTTTTCATCGATTTCTTTATTGTTCTTTTTTTTTTCATGCTCAAGTTAGACCGTGTCAGCTTCTGTGACTTGCAACTTAAGACTCTCCACATCACGTATGCAACTTGGCAAAGCTCCTTCCCTGACCCTGAGCAGGTGACAAGCTTTCCGATGTTCCACTTCCTATGGAATGAACATCATGTTAATAGCTTCTTACAGGATTGTGGTGAAGATGACCAGATGTACGTATGGAAAACCACTGAGAAGTGATGAAGTTCAAGGCTGCTTTTAGTTACTCCTTATACATGTCACAGGGAAGCAGCCCTTTTTCTTTCTTTTTTATTAAACTCATCCCCGATAGCATCCTGAGGTTTCAAACAAGCTTTAAATATAAAATAAGCAAGCCAGCCTGGAATCACAGGTGCTCTGGAGCCCACATGTTTGGTGTATTCACCTCATAGATGATAATAATGGTGATAACAGCAATAATGTTTGGTGCTCATTTAGAACCTATAACATGTGAATGCATATATTAACTCTGATTTCACAACTTTCACTACAGAGTTAAGGAAACTGAGGCCCTGAAACTTAAGGGGCATGCACAGGAACCCGCAGAGAGCATCACAGTCCTTGTGTTCTCCAAGCTTTCTGTACCTCCTCGTGCTGGTGCTATTGAACAAGGAGAAAATGTGAAAACATGGAAGTCTGGCACAGCAGGCGGGGCTGGCAGCGGGTGAACAGGGTCGGAGTGAATGACTTTCACATCTCCATTCAGTTTCACAGCATCAGCAGGACCAAATGTGCCACTGAATTGTGCGAGTGGGAGTCCCAGACACACTTCAGAGGTAATAAAATTGGAGAAGAAGTGAACACCAGTGAGCAAAGCTCAAAGGTAGATGGGGGTAAAGTCCTTACCTGAAGAATGATTTCTACCTCAATCAACAGGGTCCATAGATAGTGACCTCGGCCATGTAGTCCAGAGACATGCAGTTCTGCCAACGGTAGGTGTCACGTCATTGCCTCGTTAGGAATGAGTGTTTCAGCTGACATGCAGGAAATGACCTGCTGTTGACTAGGGTTGGTGATGTCACGCACTGCCGCAGCTGAGTCACCCATGATGCAATGGGCTAAGTCCTACACTTCATGACTAACACTTATCTTAGGAATTCTAGACATAACCTTTTCAGAGGAGCTGAGGAAGAGGGCTCAGTGAGCTAGAGAGCATCTGTCATAGAACCCTCCTCTTATCTTGTAGGGAATTCTAGAAGGGGCACTAAGCTTGAGGGAAGAGGAGCTGTGTTTTAATTTCTGATCAATCACTTACTACATCTCCATCCTTGGCCAAGATTCTTACCTCTCCGGGCATTAATGTTCTCATTTGTAAAACAGAAACATGATCAGCCCTCTGCTTCCCAAAAATCAAATGAGGTAATATGCACGAGAACATTTTGTATACTGCAAATGGTATTTCTGATGGCTCCAGTGTTGACAGCATTAAATACTGTGATTATGTATTTTTAATGATCTGTGCCCAGCACACACGTAGGATGAGGAACAAGAAAGTCTGGGAGGCAGACTGGCTTTGCTGTTTTGCTCAGGGCCTGCCCCATCAGGTGGGAGGATGGGCTGTGGGTGGAGAGCGGTGGAGGAGCTGGGAGGTCAGGGGAAGGCCATGCAAGGTTGCGGAGCCTTCTGTTTTCATTCTGCAAAAGCAGGAACGGGAAGGGACCACTGAGCAGGGAGTGCATAGGAAATGAAGTGCACAGAACCAAGAGCTGCCCCTGGCCAGTGTCCACACTTAGCAAACAGGAGGCAAAGACCCATCGTCCGAGGAGCAAACCAGCCGCTAAAAATGTCAGATGAAAATGAAGGTAGCATAAGTCCCTGAAAACCCCAAGAAGACAAGTTCTCCAGGAGGGAACATGGTAAAAAGCGATGCAGAGATGTCAAGAACCAAAAGAATGAGGACCAAGAACAAGACCTTTTGATTTAGCGATATGACGTCCTTAGTGCTCTGCTAGGAGGCCACGTGGGAGCCATGGGAGAGGGTGCATTGTGGGGACACACAGCCTCCCACATCCCCAGGACTTGTCCTGATCACACGTTCGCAAAAGGTCCATCAATTGATTAACTGTTAGGAGGCTACATTTTTAAAACTTTGAAAATGTTCTCTGTATCCTAGTTATATTACTGGCCTAGAAAAATTAAAACAAAAATTAATACTGATGAATCTTCATCAGGAAATTTAAAACATGAAACTACCCAGTCAGATTTTCAGGTTGCATGAAGATGAAGGTTTCATGCCATCTGAAAAGGCTTTACCAATGGCTCAGAGAATCACTGTGCATCACCAGCTGCAGTATTCTGTTATCAGGCAGGATTTGGAATTTCTCAGCAGGCGTGGCCCCTTGGTGAAGCTGTGTACATCAAGCTGCCTTCTGAAGATGTCTAATCTCGAGAGGTCTAATAGATGCTGTCATGGACTAATGAGAAGGTTGCCATGTAAAAGTCATTAATAGAAGAACCCTCTTTAATTATGAACTGAAACAGCAAAGCAAAACCAAAATGTCCAGAACAATATTTGGAAGCCCATGTTTCAACTTGGGTTATGATAAAAATCGCTTCTGCCCCAAGTACCATGGTGAGGTGGGAAATCGCACTGCATGTCTGGACACTGGTTTCAGATACCCTCCTCCTTCCTTACAGAAACTGTCTTCAGGAAGGCTGAGCTCTGAGCCATGCATAGGGGTATGGATTCACTTTCCTGGGTTCACCTCTCACCAGTAATCTCTGTGTTTTACAAATTGAATTCTAATGGATAAATGAAAATTAATTTCAATTAGGGAAGCTGATGGGGAAGATTTTGGCAGAGAAGTAGAGCTCTGCTTGAATTCGTAAAATCAATCCAAACAGGGCAGCTTCCACTGCCCCTGGAACTAGGCTCTGTCCTACATAACCAGGTCAGCAAAGGGCCTTCTGATCTGTTATGAGATCGCAGATTTGGGGTGAGCAGCACACGTTTTCTACTGCTGCATCAGTGTCACACTATACACACACCTTCAGCTTTGTGTTCTCCAGAAGGGAAATCCCTGTCCCGTGGGTAAATGTCACTAGACTGTGAGTGGTGAGTCTGGGGTTTCTTTCCAGGCCTGACACCCTGGCTGGGACGGGGTGCCAAGGAACACAGGGGTGTTGAGGTGAGACGCTGAGACACCTTAACCACCAACCCTCTAGTGTGTGATCATGGGGAACAATAGAATGTCTCTGGGCTTTTTTTCTCATGTCCAAAACGGGGCTAACTATGTCTTTGCAAATCCGATCCACAACATGGTGGTAGGGTGCAGAGAGCCGACGGCACCAGCATGCTCCAGGAGGGCACCCAACTTGTTAAGGTTCCTCAGCTGTGGATGGAGCACTTCCTTCTGCAAGCTTCAGCTCTCTAAATCCTCCTTTCCTTATGTCTTCTCAACCGTCACATCACAGAGGAGTTAGCAGTAAGAGGAAATGAGGCCCAGCAGGAGCAGGGAGACCGCAACCAGAGACAGGATATGGAGTGGCCCTGAAGAATACGTCTGTGACAGCCTTCTCTGGTCTGGTGACACGTGCTGTGAGGGCTGCAAGGCACGATGGTTGCCCAGTTCCAATGGACTCACAGAGCTGCGGCTGCCATGGGGCCTCCCTCCGCTCCATCACTGGCTCTTTGCCCTCCATATGTCTGGTTCTCTTAGAGAACAGAAGCATTTAAGCACGTTCTGATCCTACCCACTGAGGCTGCTCCCAGCTCAGGTACAGGCTTTCCCTTTAGTTAAAGCGATGTCACGCGCAATGTGCACTGTCCAGCCGGAGGCCGGGGTGTGCCAGTGTCCCTGCATTCACAGACCGTCCACGGGGCTGACACGCAGCAGCTTCAGGATGTGTTCCCTCCCACACTTTTTCATTTCAGGATCCCAGGCAATCAGTGTGGGGTGACAAATGGCAGTGGCTTACTGAAGTTGGTGTTCTGTGATCTGAATGAGGTTGCAGCCAGAAGCCCGGGGATGAAGTATGGCATTAAAATAATAAAGATTAAAAATATGTACCCTCCCAAGTCAGCAGAGCAGAGCTAACAACCACATATAAAGAAGCTTTGCGTGGGATGATCCTGTGTCTGGGAGGCAGGAGCAGAGATGCAGCAGCTATAAATCTCCCCCCTGCACCCACTGCAGAGCCAGGGCCAGGAGGGATGCAGAGAGCAGAGCTGTGAGAGTGCTCAAAGTGGGAGCAGGGAAGGCATGTGTGTGCGTATGTGCATGTGTGCATGTGTGTGTGTGAGACAGAGAAAGAGAGACAGACTCCAGGAGGGATAGGGAGAGCAAGCAAGGTAGGTGCAGCCTGACCTGACAGGGAATGCAAGTACTCATTTTTCTCTTATGTAACCTGAAATGGCAGCTCTACCTTCCTGACTTCAGCCTGTGCATTTATCTTTTAAAATTGCATTTTGCCATAAATCAAGATTCCGTAGCATGGTCTTTTTTTCTTCATGTCTGCAACCCCTAGAAAATCTACCCCTCCCCTTTCCCTCTCTCTGTAGTCTGCACCTCCCTACTCCCTTCCACACTCAGTTCATGGATCACATCCAGCAGGCTCCCTTCTCTTCTGTTCCTGCTATAAATAGTAACTTTTCAGATGACAACTTGCTTCTTTAGGGGTAGAAATCTATCTTCCAACCCATAAACATGCATAAGACACCTGCTATGTGTTACCCTGCATGTTAGGGGCCGTGTGTATGTGTGTGTGTGTGTGCAGTGTGTCTGAGTGTGTGTGCAGTGTGTCTGCAAGTGTGTGCGTGTGTGTGCAGTGTGTCTTCAAGCGTGTGCGTGTGTGTGCAGTGTGTCTGCAAGCGTGTGCATGTGTGTGTGCAGTGTGTCTGCAAGCGTGTGCACATGTGTGCGTGCACGTGTGTGCGTGTGTGCGTGCATGTGTGTGCAGCGTCTCTGCAAGTACGTGCACGTGTGTGCATGCGTGTGTGCATGTGTGTGTGCACACTTGTGTGCATGTGTGCGTGTATGTGTATGTGGATGTGTGTGTGCACGTGTGTGTGTGCAGTGTGTCTGCAAGTGTGCTGTGTGTGTGCGTGTGTGTGCATGTGCATGCATGTGTGTATATGTATGTGTGTGTGTATGCCTGTGTGTGTGTGCGCATGCGTGTGTGTGTGTGCAATGTGTCTGCAAGCGTGTGCCTGTGGAAGGGGCTCTTTAGAAACAGTAATGGGTTTGTAAACTTAGTGCTCAGGAATCTCTCAATCTAAGGAGGTGGGTGAGGCGCTGAGGGCAGGAAGTGTACATAAGTGACTGCAATACAGTTCAAATGAATAATTATATTCACAAAGTTTAAAATAAAGAGGTGGAGGAGAAACCGAGTTTCTGTGGAACTAGAAAGACTAAGGAGGCCAGCATAACATCATGTCTTTTATTCTCCTATGACAGGAGGACTTTTCATGAGGAATGAGAGTGGCTCTAGGTCCTCAGGGCTTAGGATTCTAAGGGGACGTTGACCCATCTGTATCTTTGCCGCACCACTGTCCCTTACCGAAACTCTGTAAATTCATTCATTCACTCGTTCACCGGGGATTCGAGTAAACTAATAAAATAGTTTTCTTATTCTCATGATAATTAACGCAGGAAAATAGAGGACTTTTGAAAATAAAGGGCCCTGTGGCTTGTCTCTAGCACATGCCTCACTTTAGACTCGCCGTTGTCAAGCAAAATGCACCATGCTTCACTGTGCAGTGCTCTTCCGCCAAGCGAGGGGTCAGAAGGCAGGTCCACAGCTGCAAAGGCAGGGCGGGGGCTACCTGGCTGTCTGGTGCTGAACTCCGACTCGCATTCTGGCTGAGTGGGTTTAGGCAAGTTTTTGGCCTATTTCTCAGTTTCCTCATCTGTAAGTGGTGGATAACAGAAGCACCTTTCTGACAAGGTTGTTGTGAGGAAGCCAAGTGATGATAAATTAGCTGTGTTAGAGTAGAAACACACAGCCAGGACTACCTTAGTGTTGTTGCTAAATGATGTTTAGGACTTCATCTAGTGTGATTCCTTAAAGTTCTATGATTCATACATCATTTAGAATGTGTCTGCTTGTGAGGGCTACACATGTGTTTCCCGTTTAAAGCTCTTCTTGGGTGTATAGAGCTCTCTATGGGCAGAGCCCAGCTCCCTGTGCTATGGGGTCTCTTTATGTATGCTTTTTGATGAGGATGATAAAAGTGTTGTAGAATGTTCAAGCTAAAAGTGGCCTTAGAGCTTACCAATCAAAGCTTTTTTTTTTCCCCCGACAGATGAAGAACAAGGGGACTGAGAGGTTTCATGACTTGTTCTATTCAACTTTGAGTTCTTCTTAACGGGTGACACAGAGCTGGGTATTTAAATGCTTCTTAGTACAAGACTGATGGAAGAACAAATGGGTGGGCAGGTGAATGGGTGAAGCTATAGATGTACACATAGATAGACAGATGGAACACAGGCTAGATGGATATTTGGATGACTGATGATGAATGGATGAATAGGTGAATGGATGGAGGATAAATGATGGATGAATGTGTGAGTGAATAAATGAATGAATGGGTAGATGAATGGGTATATAGGTAGATGGATGGATGAAAGAATGGATGGGTGAATTAATGAATAGATGAATGAATGGATGGGTGGGTGGATGGATGGGTGGATGGGGGATGGGCAGGTGGATGGTGTGTGGATGAATGGATTGGCGGATGGATGGACGGATGGATGGATGGATGGATGGTTGGATGAAAGCATGGATAAGTAGGTTGATGAATAAGTAGGTGGACGGATGGAGGCATGGGTAGGTAGGTAGATTAACAGATGGGTAGGTAAATGGATCGAGGAATGGAAGGATGGATGTATAAATTATGGATGGCTGGGTGGGTAGATGAATGGATGAATGCATGACTGGGTGGATGACTGAGTGGGAGGGTGGATGGGTGGATGGGTGGGTGGGCAGATGGGCAGCTGGATGGAGGGATGGAAGAATGAGTAAATGAATGAATAGGTAGATAGATTGATGGATGGGTAGGTGGATGGAGGGAAGGATGGATACTGATGGATGGATTGATGGGTAAATAAATGGATGGATAAATTAATGGGTGGGTAAACAGGTGAATGAACGGACGAAGGGTCAGCTGGATGAATGCATAGGAAGGTGGATTGATGGATGTGTGGATGGGTAGGTGGGTGAATGAATGAATGATAGCCAGACAAATGGTGCTTTAACTTTGATTTATTAAAATGCAAAAATAATGGAGGATGTCATTTTTGGTTGTAGTCTAGCAAAGGGTTTCCAAGGAGGACATTCAGGCAATTATTAACAATAAAGTGCAGTTTGAGGTACAGAGAGTTATTTGTAGAAGAATAAGGAATGAAGGGAGGGGCAATACAAATAGGAGCCTGGGGAATTGGAGAAAGGATGCAAAAGGAAGATGCTGAGGGCAACACTCCCTTTCACACACATATGTTAAAGGACTCTCTGCTGCACATATTCTAAATGTTATCTCAGTCAATTCTCCCCAGCAAATTACAGGTACTCTTTTATCATTCTTCCCCTTCTATTTTTAACACAAGTGAAGTAGGAGGGGCACAGCAAAGCCTCAGAGGGGTTGAACAACTTCTTTGAGAGCACACAGCAGTCATTTTTTTTTCCTGGAATTCAAACTGACGACTGAGTCTCCCAAGGCTGTGGATACTCAGTCAAAGGGCATGGCCTCTGGGAAGCAGACACTAGTGGCCAGGCATGTGCCCCTCACAGGACATGCTTACTGGTGAGGACAATGGGGCTGGCTTTATGGGAAGCAGGCAGGTAGTATTGATAAAACAGGGGTGCCTCCAGGGTGGCAAGCGTTGAGATTGAGTCTGTCCCTGGCTGTGGGGAGTGAAAGGGTGATGTCCCTGAAGTCTGCTGCGAAACCGCCCCTGGCCCTCCTTCTAGAAAGAAAAGCTGTTCCTGTCTGTCTGGGTGCAGTCCTCAGCTGCCCCACCCCAGACAGCCCAGCCTACTTACTCATTATCCTCTGGGTGCCCTGCCCTTGGTCCTGGATCGGGCAGGAGAAGAGCTGGGCTGACAGGGGGCAGCAGCCCAGACCCACCCTCCTCTCAAGGACAAAGAGTGGCTGCCTCTCCCCCTGTCTGGAAAGCCCCCTATGTCTGCAGGTTGAGCGCCTGCCGGGATGAAGGGCCAGCCCCGCGCCGGCTTATGCGGCTCAGTGCCTGCAATTTGCACAGGGGGAGCTGAGATATTTCAGACACCTGAGGTGCTTGTAATATCTGAGTGGAGGGAAAATATAGATGCCTTCACCGCCTCCTCCTACGCTGCCCTCAGAATCCAGGGCAGTACAGGGTGAACTTTTGATCAAGGTGACATTGGTTTAAAATAGAAAAATGGCACTAATTTTTTTAAAGACTGGACAGAGAACTGAAGAAACGAAAAGGCAAATGAAATTCCCAGGCAACCCAGCCCTGGCCAAGGAGAGGGCAGCAGTACCTCCTTCAGGGCAGGGCTTCCCAGACTTAGAGGTATACACTGAGCAGGGGTGGGGCTGCTCCTGGGATCTTATCAAAATGCAGATTCTGATTCCGGGAAGTTCTGGGGTGACACCTCGGATTATGCGTTTCTAAAAAGCTTTCAGGTGACCCCATTGCTCGTCCCGAGTCATGTTGGGTTGCAAGGAGGCCACCTTCTTTTGGGACAACTTCTCTCTGCACAGCTTCAGGACAGCTATCCTCCAAGCTCCAGCTGTCCCGTGGTTAAGGGGAGCAGCTCTCTTTCCAAAACACAACCCCGATGGGCACCTGCCGGCCCCCACTAGTCACTGGCACATTGAGTTCATGTGTTCCTTCCAGGAAAGGGCCTTCCCAGAGTAGACCCTGCAGCTCGGGGAGCTCCTGGGGCCTCCAGGTAAGGGTCTGAGTTCCTCTGACTCCCCGTGCAGCCCCCACCCCTCTCTAGGAGGAGAGTCTTAGCAGACCGTGACAGCTGGGGCTATTCCTGTTCTGAGTCCTGCAGAAAATATCATGGGGAATTGATCACTGGAGAAGTCAGGCCCTAGGTCACAGCTCCTTTCCTGAGTAAATCATTTGAATTAACAATCTGAATGTCCACAGAGCCTCATGCTCACGCTCAGCTGGTGGTGCTGGGCTGAGACCCAGGAACGAGAGGAACTATCTGGGACCCAGTCCCAGGGCCTCACCCATCTGTGATGTCATAGGTGGAGGACCCAGCTGGGCCCTTTCATTCTAGCTTAGACACAAGACTTCCAATTCTTTTCCCAATAATTTTCAGAGGGATTCTGTCCCAAGTCATCTTGATAAGAGCTTCCATCATGAGTGACTGAGCTCCTAGGAAAACCCCACAGGCACGGAATTCCATCACTAAAGAAAATGTTCGTCTATGTTTTATTTTCTCTCTGAGAATCTCTGTTCCAGGATCCTGAAAGGGAAGGAAGAGGAAAAATATTAGCTCCTGGCTGAATGCCACATCTTCAGAAACACGAAAATCAGCAAGCTCAGTATCTTCTGTTCCCTGAATGGGCTTCTTTCCCCGAGACTCTGGGCATTGAAACTGGAGGGTGCAAGGCAAGAGTATGATATTCAAGTCTATGCACCAACGAAAACGACTCCGAAACCAGGTAAAGGTGGTAGCTGGCTGGCTTCACTCTGTTTCCACCTGCAGCTTTGGTGCATGCCAAGGGCCACTGTACGCACCACAGGCTTAAACTTTCACAGCAGCCTTACAGCAATAAATGTGGCTCTTTCTGTTTTCCATGTGAACTTCATGAAGCTGAAGATGCATTGACTTTCTGAAGAGCCAGTTCCTCCGCAGTGGCAGAGCTGGGACTTGAACAAGCATTAATTACACTCCCTTTCCAGGACACAGCACACCCATTCTCATCTGGGGACCTGCAGGCTGCTCCCACCTGTGTTGCCTTCACCACACCTGAGACAGCCCTGGACTTTTCACACCCTCCTGCAGACTAAGAAAGTCACCACCAGCAAGGAGAAAAGGCAAAATTTGACTTCAGGTTTCTCAGCTTCAAGTCTTGGACTTGCTCTGATGGAGTCTGCAGCAGGGACCCAGTCTCCTCTTTTCACCTGACAGTCACCATGGTGAGTTCGTTCTAATGGTTTGAACACCTCGGTCTAAGAGCTCACTTAAAGTGTGACTGGCCACTCACACTGTGGGGTGAATTCTTTCCTTGAATCTGGTTCTAGAAATGACATGCTGTGGGATGTGGCCCACACATGAGATTGCAGAAGCTGAACGGAGCATTGATCACTCACTCTCAGAATCCTCGGCTCTGATGGGGCGTCTCCAGTTTGCCCACGGTGTCGTATCTCATACCCAAAAGACATCTGACAGATGTCTGCAGCTCTAAGTAGCATCAACTCAAATCGGAAAATTAGTAGCTACTAATGCATGTGGCAGCACTTCTAAAGGTTCAGGTCAAGTGTGGCTCTTATACATTATCATCATGCTATGCATGGTTTCATTTTACCTCCACAGGCAGAAGTGTGGGCCTTGCTGTCTTTTTCCATATTTTAAAAACAATGAAGACACACAGTTACCAAGTGATTAGCTCACTAATACCCTCTAGTTGGTAGCAGAGCCAATGGAGGACGCCTGTGTCTCTGCATAAGGGGGCAAAAATCTGCTGTCCAGTCCCCAGCTCCCACCTCCCAGTCAACAGAGCCCCTGCAATTAGGAGGGGGATGTGCCCTGCTGTGACTGGATATCCCCAGCCTCTCCCAGAAGAAAGACTTGCAGTGAGATGCAAGGAAGAGCCTCTGGTTTGGCCTCCTCTCCTCCCATCTCCCTCCCTCCTGTGGGAACATGGGCATAATGGCTGCAGCCCCAGGGTCATGTTGGTACCATGAGAGAAGGAACTAGGGACTCATTTCAGAAATGTCACCCTATTGTCCTTGAATGTGGGGACCAAGGCCAGTCACCGTCCAGTTGGAGATTCCTCATTACACAAAGATAAACTCACAAACACATAGAAAAGCAAATATACCTTTCAGCTGTTGCAGCCAAGTACTTGGTTCTGCATCCTGCAAGACTCCAGAAGTGGGCTCAGCATGGTGGTCACCAGACATAGTGGCATACAGTCCCCGGGTCCTGCAGAGCTGGGGACTGCAACCCAGAGAGGCGTGGACACAGGCAGTGCCTGCCTTGCTCCCTGGTGCAGGCAGAGGCAGCAGCTGCCGCTAGATGAGCCTCCCCTGGGTGACCAGGAGGGGTCTTTCCATGTTTTTTCCAAGCGTGGATCAAGAGGGACATGGACACTTCACAGGCTGGAAGGCAGCTGTCCTTCCAGAAGCCTCCTGAGCAATCACCAAGACAAAGTGAATGCATCTTAATTAAAGTCTCAGAACAATCAAAGACAATCAGGTGTCTCCCCTCGGAATGCTGACAGCGCCCGATGGCCCGAGGCTGCAGGGGCAGACAAGCAGAGAGGGGAACAGCCCCTGCAGCAACCAGGACAGGCAGCCCGTGCCCTCAGCCCCTCCTGGCCCCAGCTGGCACAGTGGGTGCCTGTGGGCTGCTCACTCCCTGAGGTCTCACTCCTGGCCTGACCTCCATCCCTTTCAGAAGTGGGGCTGGTCACTCAGTACTGTCTCTGCAGCCTGGGCCCTCTGAGCGCCTCCAAGTTCAGAACAAGGAGAAAGGAGAAAACCCCTTTGAAAAACAGGTTGCTGGAGCCACCGGTGGCCCCTGGGCCTGGATTTTAATCTGGCTCTGCACAGATCCCTCAGAAAACCCACTCAATTTCTGTATCTCAGTTTCCTAGTTTATAGAATGGAGATTCTTAGGATCAAATGAGATAAGGACAGTGATAGAAATATGTAGCCGTGTAAAATTTTGTGGAAACATTTAAGTGCTATTATTCCCCAGTGGGTGTGTTTTCTTAGGTTAGCCTGCGTGATTTTTAGGAATGTAATTTCTAAGATTTTGGGGGACAGCTCTCAGTGGGTACTCCCCAGGAGGCTGCCAGCAACCCCACAATGTCAGGGATTTAAGGATCACTGCGAGGAATCCGGGGCAGCACCTCCATTTTAGGGATGAGCAGACAGAAAGCAGAGCTCAAGCCAGACGGCGTCAAGGCCACGTGGCTCCCACGGCTCTGCTCTGCCACGGATCCACTTCTCTCTGTGGCTCCTTCCTGCTGCTTCGGAGCTTTGTGCCCCCACGGGCTCTCCTGCCTGCCTGGCACCCTCCTGGGCAGCTCCTCTCTGTGCGAAATGGGATCCTGTTGTTAACAGCAATAACTATTTTTACACAAACAAATGGCTATAGACACTATATTCAGGACAAAAATCCAGGGAAGATAAAGCGACTGTGGCCAGAAGGGGCTAATTATGGAGACGGAAGCAGTTTTAAAAGAGCTGTGAGAAAAGTCCCAGCCCGGGAGTGGGCAGAAGCCGGCACTGGGGTTTTCCCCTGCTCTGCCGCAAAGTCACATCCTCTTCATCCTCGGGCAGAACGGATGGACAGTCACCCCCAGTTCTGTGGATATCCCATTTGTATTTGCATTTAAAAGTTTTCTTAAATGAGATTGGAGAATGGGGCTGGATTGTGCCCATTTTTAAGGACAAAGGGCTGAGGGGTTGAGGCAGAATAAGGAAGACATGACCTGTTCCTGTTTTGATCCTAGTGAAGGAGGAGGCTGCCCAGGAGCGGGGCAGACCCCGGAGGGAAGCTCAAGGGCGGCAGGGCGAGGCTAGTTCTTGGTCAGGTATACTAAAGGCGGAGGGTGCACTCCGACCTAGTCTGGGGACGACCTTTAAAAAAGAGCTCCAGAAAGCAGTGAGAGAAGGTCTGGCCTTCACACGGGAAGGTGAGTGATCTGGGGCCATGGCAGCTCAGTTTAGAGGGATTGGAATGAAACAGCAGACAAGTTAGGCTGTGAGACACTGGCACAGATGAAATCCTCTATTTCATTAATTGATACATAATCCCCACCTGAAATGAGGGTATTTTGTGCTCTCAGTGACCAGCTGGGGAAATTCTAACAATGCTGCAGAGTGAAGGTAACAATAGCTGCATCTTGTTTTTGGATTCTAGAATTCTTAAAGCAATTTTAACTACATAATTCCATGTCATGGTCGCAGCAACCTCTCCCAGTGGACAGTCTAACCTCTTCCTTTAGTAGACGATGAAATTGAGATAATGGGAGGTCGCTCAGATTTCCCAAACTGCTGACAATGGGCTGTGCTGCACCTGCTCCTCGTGAAAAATCCTACAAGCTCTCTCCTACTGAATACACATGAGGGGCCAGGTGCCATGTCACGGAGTCCTGAGTCTGAGGGCAGTGACTGCAGTAGAAAGGAAGTTCTGGGGGCCAAGGCAGGCAGATCACCTGAAGCCAGGAGTTCGAGACCAGCCTGGCCAAAATTGTAAAACCCTGTCTCTACAAAAAATACAAAAGTTAGTGGGGCGTGGTGGCAGGTGCCTGTAGTCCCAGCTACTAGGGAGGCTGAGACAGGAGAACTGCTTGAACCCGGGAGGTGGAGGGTGCAGGGAGCTGAGATGGTGCCACTGCACTCCAGCTTGGGCAACAGAGCAAAACTCTTAAAAAATGAAAACATGAAACAAGAAAGAAAGTTCTGTCCACAGTGAAAATGGTGGCTATGCTCTCACAGAGGCTGTTCTGATCAGGTGGGTTCTGGGAAACAGCGACTAGAGCAACAAGACAGGCAGCGTATTCCCAGGAGCAAATCCAGCTTGGAGGAAAAAGGAAAACCCTGGGGAAGAACCTGCATTAGACCCACACTCTGTCAGAGAACAGGCACTTTGACTACTCTTCTGGGTATTCGAGCAGAATTACTAATGATGTCTTGCATAGTTTCCATATGTCACTTACGCCACCAGGTTCCAAAACTAAATTTAACGAACACGACTTTGTGTTTAACAACTTTTGTTTGCTTTGATTTAATAATGCAACTGCCTAATGAATTAACATCTGGTTTACCTGGCCAATGGTAGATACAGCAAAGCTTACGAGAACCTCAGCCTTGGCATCAGACTGACCTGGATTCGCATTCTCTGCCTATGTGTTTCTATCTACAAAACATTTGTATATTGAAGCCATGATTTTCACAGCTAGTGTGTGGAGATAATATTCTGTCATAGTTATGAGGATGTGTTCATGTATATAATGTGTCTAGCAAAATGTTTAGCATAAGAAACGTTCTGTGAGAGTAGATAAAAATAAGTGTTAGTAATAGCAATAATGAGCTTTACAATATTAGACATGCAGGATATATGTTGGCAAACCACACAATTATTACCTGAAGGAGAGTAACCATGCCCCTAAAATAAAACAATGAAAATAAAAGATGAGACAAAATGAAGCAAATTCAAATCAGTTGTGGAACTGATACGTAAGATAATCTTTTAACAGTGGTCAGAGTTTCATGAGAGCAGGAAGAAGATCTTATTTACTCTGATGTCAAACTCGTGGCAAACACATAATGGTTTTTTGAATGAATGAGTGAAGAAATAAATCAATAGTTCTGGAAACTGGTTGATTTGGAATAGGATACCATCCAGGATGAGGCTCCTCCATGAGTCAAGGTCTTAGCATACAACAGTGATCGTATACTGCCTGTCTTCGTAGAAGTTTAGTGGCCCCCAAATCTCTAGAACATGCGTAATTAACTTGGATATGTGTGTGCCAGATATTAACAACTAGGCTCACTAGACACTCTTCAAAATTTAAGGGGTAAATATACATTTACATATTCTTCTCTCCATCCACCCACCCTTCCAGTGTTTATTGGGTGCCTGCATACTCCAGGCTGTCTTCAGGTGGTGGATGATATACCATTCACAAGACAGGAATAATCCTGGCCCTCCAGTGTTAACCTGGCCACTGAGGAGGGAAAGAATGTTAAAATACCACAAAAGTACACACGGACTATGTAGCAAGGAAATAACTTTCCTGGAAAAAGTGGTTCTAATAATACATTGTGATGACGGCAATAACTTTTTCCTTTCTTTGTTTCAGATTCCCAATCATTAAAAATTTTCTGAGACCACAGTTTTATCCAGATAGCATCGCATTATATAATTGTTGTTCGATGCTCCCAGGCTGAGAGATGTTTATGGTGTTCCTCATATTATTAATGGACTTTTACCAATGCTTAATTGCTTACTGATGACTCTATTCTTCACTCTTAGATCATTCACTTGAAGACACCTCAAGTTATAAAGCTTGAATTTTATCATACAGCCTAATAATCTTTCTTTATTTCATTTTGGTGAATTCAAAAAATTATTTTTTTCAGTTATCATGGATCAAAACTGCTCAACCTAATGCAAAATAAATGACAGAAGTGGAGGATGCAGTGTATGGTCACAGGACGCACTCAATTCGTGATATGATTGAGAGAGTGGATGAAATGTGTGTGTGCTGCAGGGGCACATATTTCAGCAATAGTGTGTATTTTTAAAGACTCAGTGCAGCACAGTGGCCATAAAGGAAGCTCTTCACATCCAGGAGGGATGACTGCTACGCTGAGGGAGCACGGGAGTGGAGGGAGCACGGGAGTGGAGGGAGCACGGGAGCGGGGGAAGCACGGGAGCGGGGGGAGCAAGGGAGCGGGGGGAGCATGGAGCGGGGGGAA
>NW_016821253.1:2437257-2441208 GCF_001698545.2 Rhinopithecus bieti | reverse complement strand
CGGGAGCGGGGGGAGCACGGGGGGGAGCACGGAGCACGGGGGCAGAGGGAGCACATTGAAGGAGCCCTACCTCCAGCCTTTCCTCTGCCAGCTTCCTTGCAGCAGCAAACGCTCTGCCGGGACTTAAAACAGGACTAGAGTGCTCATGACAGACACCACCTCCTAATACAGTGCCATGGTCCTGGCTACCTGAGAAAGGGTTGTTGACATGGAAGGACCCAGGACCAACCCCTTGGGGAGTAAAGTGAGCAGGGGAGGCAAGGCAGAAGCTGCACTGCAGTTCTGTCCCAGCCAGTCAATCAGCCAATCGTCAGATCAATCAATCAGCCAGTCCTCTGCAGCTGCAACAGCCCTTCGCAGCTTTCCTTATTGAGGTGACGTGACTGGGCCTTTATAGCCCCGCAATGACCAGTCACTGATGAGGCTGCCCCCAGAAAAGGAGGTGCGGTTGGACAGGACAGCTCTCTTTAGCCATGGGCACTGGCTGGAGACGGACTCAGGCAAGACCAGCCACCAACACTCAGCAAGAGGGGTGACGGGTGTTTAACCCTGAACCGGGTAAGTCCTATAACATTTTCTCCATTCTGTAACACATGCTTAAAAGCAGATACATGAAATAGCCAAGACGTTCCTTTCTTGACCCCGCATCCACCTCTTGCTTCTGTTTTACTCCTCCGTCTTCCTTCAAGTGCATGCTCCGTGAGCAAGGTCTCAGGACGTGATGTCCAGTTCCTCCTTCCCATTCACTCCTCAGCAGGGTCCAGTCTGGTCTCTGCCCGCATCGTGACTCAGTAACCACTTTTGTCTAAATAAACAATGACCTCCAGGTTTCTAAACACAGCAAAGAGCTTCCTTCCTCGGCAAAGTCCTTCACATCTCTAGGTTTCTGTGGCCCCAGACTCCTACTGTTTTGCCCTATAACCTAGCGGGGCCCTCGCAGTCCTCTTTGGTGCTTCATCCTCCCCTACAAGTCAGTAAGCCTTGGGGTCTTGGCTCTGGTCTCCATCTTCGCCCCTCCCTGCTCTGTGCTCTCTCCCCAGATAGTCTCTGTACCCACCACTAAAAACACTCCCTGCACACATTTGCTCACTAGCTGAGGCCTCCAACCCAGACCCAGCACCTCCCCTGACATTCCTCTTCCCTGGCTTCCCGGCTAGTCTGTCTCAAATACACGCTGGCCCTTTCCCCACACCCTTTCCAGAGGCCCTCTGCTCTCGGAGGCTATCACTGCCCATTCAGTTGTACAAGCCTGGAAACCAAGAATCATTATGACATCCGTCTTAGTCCATTTTGTTCTCCTATAACAAAATGGTAATGAGTATGGGTAATTCATACGGAACAGAGATTTATTTCATACTGTTCTGGAGCCTGGAAAGTCCAAGTTCGAGGGTCTGTGTCTGACAAAGGTCTTCTTTCTGTCTCATCCCACAGCAAAAGGCAGATAGGGGTTAGGGAAGGGAGGAAGAAAAGGAGGAAAGGGAGGTGGGAGGGAACAAAGGAAGCCAAACTCATCCATTTTAGCAGGAACCCACTCCTCTGGCAATGATATTGATCCATGTATGAGGACGGTGCCCCCTGACCCAGTTACCTCTTAAAGATGCCACCTGTCAACACTGCTGCAGTGGGATGGTTCCCAACACATCAACTGTGGGGAACATATTCAAACCATAGCAACACCTTTTCCTTTCTTACTTCTCAAGTTCAATCTATCACCATGACATGTGGTTTTATTTCCCCATATGTCTCTTAAACATAAATCCATCTCTGCATTTTCCCCACCACTATTCGGGCCAAAGCTGCTGGGACCATTGCAATAATCTCATTGTTTACCTGCATCTCTCCTCTAATGCACTCACCATAAGATAATCAAAGTGATACATTATTTAAAATGAAAATCTGACGCTGTCACCCCATTACTTAACGACCTCAGTGGATTTCCATTACTTTTCACAGAAACAAAGAGGTGTGCTCATAACTTCCCACAGTGCCTGACAGGGTCTGGCCTCCCCTGCTCCTCAGCCCCGAACCCATCACTCACACCACCCTGTCCCCACCCTGGCACACTCTTCCCTGGGGTAGAACACTGTTCTCCCATGCCCACTTACTCCCTCTATCTTTTCAGTGTTAGCTTGAGGGTCCACTCCCTTCAGAAAACACCCCCTTTCTTCATGAACTGGGCAACACCCCTGGCACCTGCTGTCATGTGTCTGCATATCTCTTACTGTGCATTACATTTTTGATGGGTTCATGAAATTATTTAATTAAAATCTGACATTCTCCTTCTACTGTAAGCTCTGTGAGTATAGAGACAGTTCAGGCACAGTGCTCAGGACATATTTTTGGGATGGAAAGGTGGGTGGGCAGGTGAATACATAAATGAGTTCACTGAGATGTGGAACACAGAGTGAAGAGAAGACACCTGTTCTGGGAATGATGACCACATCAGTGTTGAGAATGCTGTGTTCACGAGGCCTGGGTGACATGGAGGTGCTGTGTCTAGCACATGCAGAGATCAGTCTCAGGAGAACACGCCCTGACAGCTCTTTGGTCACAGACTTTCAGCTTCCAGAACTGAAGCTGGGAAAATGGATTCCGGATGTTCAGGCTGCCCAGTCTGTGAGATTTTATTGTGGAAGCCCAGAGTGACTAATGCACTGGCTAAAGCAAAATCCAGGGCATCTGACACCAAAAAATCCTGGAGAATACTTTTCAATAAACAATATAGTAATCAATATTATCATGTTGCTAAAAGATTCTTAAAAACAAACAAACAACAAACAAGAAGACAAAATCTGAAAACCTTCCATTGAGTTTTATCATAAGAAGTCACTGATGTCCTCAAAGAGAGTTTTTCTAGGGGAAAAGTCATGAAGAATTTCATGGGAAGTGGGGAAACGCAGATGCCGTGGAGGTCAAGTTTCTCGCAAAGTCAGGGTGGACAGAAAGCATAACACAGGACTGTGGCCAGAAGTGAATGAGGGTAGAGAGATTTTTTTGTTTTGTTTTGCTGTTGGGATGATCCAAGAACAGGTGTGCATACTGGTGTGGGCTCATAGAGGGTGGATGCCAGAAAGGAGAGAAGAGGTCAAATGCTGATAGAAGGAGGTTCCCAAGAAGGCAGGCGTGACTGGGGTCAACTGGTTTCAACTTGACTGGGATATGGGGTGCCCAGGTAGTTGGCTTAAATATTTGTCCACTCCAAATATCTTGTTAAAATTTTTTTAACATGAGATTTAAAAGCTTCCAGTGTTGGAGGTGGGACCTAGTGGGGGTGTTTGGGTAATGGACATGGATGCCTCATGAATTGGTGTTCTCCTCTTATTAATGAGTTCTCATTCTATGAGTTCTTGCAAGATTTGATTGTTAAAAATCGCCTTGCACCTCCTTCCCTTCTCATCCTTCGTGTCCCACTGTGTGATGCCTTCTCCCCTATGCCTTCCACCATGAGTAGAATCTCCTGGAGGCCTCACCAGACACAGATGCTGGTACCATGCTTTCTGTATAGCCTGTAGAACTGTGAGCCAAATAAACCTCTTTTCTTTATAAATTACCCAGCCCCAGGTGTTCCTTTTAGCAATGTAAAACAAACTAAGATAGTTGGTAAAGCATGATTTTTGGATGTTTCTGTCACGGTGCGTCCAGAAGAGACTAGCATTTGAACTAGTAAATTGAGTAAAGAAGAAGACGGCCCTCACCAGTGTAAGAAGGCATCATCCAGTTCACTGAGGGCCCAAATGAAACAACACAACAGAGGAAGAGCAGATTCTCTCTCTGCTTGAGCTGAGCCATCCATCCTCTCCTGCTCTTGGGCGTTTGTGTTCCTGGTTCTTTTCTGGACTTGGGCTTGGACTTACGCTAGTGACTCCACTGGTTCTCAGGCTTCCGGGTTTGGACTGGAGCAACACTTGGGCTTGGACTTACACTAGTGACTCCACTGGTTCCCAGGCTTCC
>NW_016821253.1:2358371-2434415 GCF_001698545.2 Rhinopithecus bieti | reverse complement strand
CTAGTGACTCCACTGGTTCTCAGGCTTCCGGGTTTGGACTGGAGCAACACTTGGGCTTGGACTTACACTAGTGACTCCACTGGTTCCCAGGCTTCCGGGTTTGGACTGGAGCAACACTTGGGCTTGGACTTACACTAGTGACTCCACTGGTTCTCAGGCTTCCAGGTGTGGACTGGAGCAACACTACCAGCTTCCCTGGGGTTGCAGCTAGCAGATGTAGATTGTGGGTCTTCTTAGCCTCAATAATTATGTGAGCCAATAATTCCCCATGACAAATATATCTATTCCCATAGATAGATAGATGTTATATTGGTTTTGTTTCTATGAAGAACCCTAAAATAGTAAGCAAAACAAAATGGACAGCAGACAAAGGAAGGATGAAGTTTCAAGTCAGTTTTTCAGTTTGGTGGCCTGAAAGCTAAGTGGGTCTTGACTGAAGGATTCTATTTTCTCTGAAGTCTGAGGGAGTTCAATGTATTCATTCTGGGTGGCTCTCAGGGATACAGCTAAGAGGCATTGGGGAAAATTTAGCTATGCAGGTTACAGTTCAATAATAAGAGCATCTGAATAATGACAATTGTTTCCAGTCATGACATATAACTTTCATTGAGCATTTATCACGTGCCAGGCTTTAAGTTAATTATCTCATTCAAGTATTTCAGTAACCTGATGAGGTTGGTATCATTATTATTTTTATTTTGCACACAAAAATTAAGGTTCATAAAGGGGAAGTAGCTTTCTGAATGTCACACTATCGTAAGTTAATTCAAATATAGAAATAGCTTGACTGGTAGTGAGCTCCCCATCACTGATAGTAGTTTTCCCTAAATTGTGTAATGATTATTTAGATCAAAAGTAGGAGTTTCTTTTAGAAATAGAGCATAAAAATATATTTTGTTAGGGAAGTCTGGCCATTTTCCTACCAAGTACTTAAAATAATCATTTTTGATTATTTTAGGTATACTGTAAAGAAAATTCCAACAATAAAATGAGATTACAATTACTTGGCAGTTTAAAAACTCTGCATTTTGGAATCCTGGAGGTCCATGAATATACCCCAGGGTCCTTCAAGAGGGGCTGGCTTCTTTCTTTTCTGCCTCTGCCCCATCATAAGTAAAACAGCAACATGTCCACTTGTTCTCATGTGTATTGGGACCAGATGTAAAATTTCATATTAAAAAGTTTTATGGATAACAAAATGTCTAGAAGCAATCAGAATGATAATCTTTCATCGTGTTCTAGCCCTATAATTCCGTGGAAAGAAATTTCTGGAGGGTAGGTGTGAACTGGAGGCTGGAACAGCGGCCTTTTCCGCACTGCCTAGTCCCCCCATCCTGGATACCCCGCCCAGCCTGCTCTGGGCTGCACCGCCTGACTCTCAGCAGAACCCCCTCCTCTGCGAAGACCGTTCAGAGCTTCCCAACCCGGGGCAGCCCTCGTAGCCCCCAGGGGCTCTGAACACCCAGCGGCTGGACCACCCTGAGCTCTCTGCGGGAGAGGATTTGCATTTGCAGCAGGCTGCGGCCTCCTGCGCGAGGCCCGGGTCTGCACCGGCCTCCCAGGCCGGGGATGGAGCCCCGTGGCTCTGTCGGGGGTGGTCCCTCCCCGTCCTCTGAAAATGTCGGCTGTGAAAACAGCACTGGCAGGCACACTCTGCTCACACAGAAAGCTCCTGACTCAGCTGTTTCCCGCCGATGCTGGCAGCGTCCCCGGGATGGGGAGGGCAGGCGTGGCCAGGCCAGCCACGGAGGAGGCTCTGGGTGGCCTGTGGGGCCACTTGCCGCCCGTCACTCCGGGTCTGCGGTCTGCCGAGCCGCCACCTGGACCTTATGCTCTTCCAGGATGGAATTCCGGGGGTGGGCACCCGGCAGCTCATCACCAATTGGTGATCAAATGCCGTTCCCATGGTGATTTCCCATCAAGCCCACACACCCTGGGCTCTCGTCCCTCCCATTCACTGTAACCTCCATTAAGTAGAAACAAAAGATTAATACTGCAGAAGCCATTTAATGAACTCGGCAGTGGTGCAGAGGCTTTTAGCTTTTTCCTGGAGCGGATTCCTGGAACAGCAAGGCAGGGGCCTCTCAGCCCCTGCAGCAGGTGCCACAGGCTTTTTCCGCGTCTGATCGCTCGCCCCATTGTCAGACTTCAATTGCAGCAAATGCCTGCCCAGACAGTCTCCTGCTTTAGGGGAAGACCCCCTTTTCTTTATCTCTGTGTGTAGTTCATTTTATCTCTCCACACCGGGAAGGGAGGAAAATAGGAAATCAAAGGAAATGAAGAATGATGCAAACTTTCTCTCCCAACAGGCAAGGGAAGGGAAGAAGGGAGCAGTGAGAGTTGGGCAGGGTGTGGAGCAGCAAATTGGGAGTCTAGAGCCCCGGCTGCTTGGGGCTTGGTGTGTGGTCACAGAGCACACCACCTCCTGTGGTCCTCCTGTGAAATAGGATGAAGTCAGGGCCCCCAGCCAGTGTGAGGTGTTATGGGTTTTGAACAGTATCTGCAGAGATGCTCATTTAAAAGGGGTGGGTGGGGAGGGTTCATATCCATATCCTATGTCGTATAAGCGCCCACCTTCTCTCTTTTCTCAGCTCATTTCCCCTCCCCACTCAGCTGTCTCCAACAGGAGCCAGTTCTAGGCTGGGGCCCTGTGGAGGGAAGCCACAGAGCTGTAGCACTGCCATCTTGGACACACACCACCATCTTGGACACACACCGCCATCTTGGACACATACCGCCATTTTAAGTTCCCTTGATTAAAAACCGCCTAAATCCAGCCCCAAAACGTTAGCCTAAGAGTTAATGTCAGCATGACCGGAAACATTCCAACCCTGAGATAAAACTCTGTCCAGCCAGAAACATGCCAACCCCAAGATAACCTACCCTCTGACCAGAGACATGCCAGCCCCTCAATAAACTTTCCCTCTCACAGAAATATTCCAAGTCTGTGAGATAAACTCCACTTTCCTAAACCCTTAAATACCCTTAGACTGTAAGAGAGAATGCTCCTGATGGACATTGGCCAGAAGCCCCTCTCAGGTATATTCTCCAAAATAAACCTGTCTTTGACTGTTGAGCCGCTTTTCATGTTTCTTTCCTCTTTCTTTAGCTCTATGGGAAGGCCTTCCTGTTCTGTCCTGACCGCCTGCACCTGCCCTACCTGAGTGGTGTGGATCTCACATGGAACTTTGGCTTCTTGGGAAGGGGCTTCCAGTGCTGGCCTGTCTGTGGTGCTTACACAGGATCCTGGTCTTCACCTCCTGTGCGAATGTGAATGTCCCTGAGATGACCTACAGAAAAACCTCTAGTCCCAGAATGGTCAAAGGGCCTTTCAGGGAATGTCTTTTTATTGCTAGCCATGCATGCCAGCTAGCAATAAAAAGAAATAAGGCCTCATTGTCAAGGTGAAGTAGGAGAAACAGGGAGAAAAACTAATTATGAAAGGGATTAAGAACAAAAGTACAAGATCAAGGGCCCCTTGTGGAGGCTGACTGCAATGAGAGGGGTTTTTAGCATCCGAAATCCTGGGTCCAAACCTCCCCTCTGGTCCCTGCTAACCATGCAAGTTCAGGGACTTGTTTGACCTCACCAGCAGGACTGTTCATGGATGAGGGCTATGTGTGCCAAGCCTGGCCCAGTGCAGGTGTCAGTCAGTGACTCGTGTTATTCTCTATCTTCCTGCCTCTTCTGCTCTCATCCTTATCTGACTCTCCATGGCCAAAATCACTGTGGAGGGAATGAACATCTCCTGACACTTCCCCCAGGCTGCTGGGAACCCCGTGCACTGGCAAAACTGTCACTTCTCTCTCTGGCCTTAGTTTGGCTTCCCCTTTGGTAATACTATCCATGAGCAGGGCTGTGGAGGAGCCGGACCCTGAATGGTGGGTGTTAAGCTTGTTGGGTTGTTTAGCAGAACTAAAGACTGACATTTCCCCAGTGATGGCCATAAATTGTAGCTGAATAAGGGAATAGAGTCAGAATCAGAGAAGTAATGCCTGATGATGGCTCCAAGGGCTAAATATGGAGCACAGCTGGGAAACCAGGCTGGGAGCTATGGAGGAAGTAACCAGAGAGGCAGACTCTGGTCCTGAGACACATCTCCTCACTCAACTTCTGGGTTAGGCCCCACCAGCCTCAGTGAAGTCAGGAAGGGAGAGTGGATGCTGGGAGGCCATCCAGGGTGGGGCCCCAGGTTGTGGCCCCTTGAATCTGTGCCCAGAAAAAAATCGCTTCAGTAATTGAAATTGCTGGGTAACTTGTTTTTAGTTCAAACTAAACTCCCTATAATTATTATTTTAAAACTGCAGAGCAACTTCATATTTTATTTAGTGGAATAATAGTCATGTGTTTAGTTGAAAGCACTGAAAATAAGAAAAAGGCTGTTCTGGCTGGGCAGTGGCTCACACCTGTAATCCCAGCACTTTGGGAGGCTAAGGTGGGCGGATCACCAGGTCAGGAGATCGAGCTGATCCTGGCTAACATGGTGAAACCCCGTCTCTACTAAAAACACAAAAAATTAGCCGGGCGTGGTGGTGGGCACCTGTAGTCTCAGCTACTAGGGACGCTGAGGAAAGAGAATGGTGTGAATCCAGCAGGCAGAACTTGTAGTGAGCTGAGATCATGCCACTGCACTCCAGCCTGGGCGACAGAGTGAGACTCCATCTCAAAAAAAAAAAAAAAAAAGAAGGCTGTTCTGATACAGACATAAGAGAAGAGGGCGATCTCCCTTCCACTACCATGGTACAGACACATTTTCAGTGAATAACTTGTCATTCAGTACAGGAAATATTTTGTTTATTATACCTCAAGCTGCACAATGTTTATGATTTTTAAAAGTCCTCATAAAAGGATTTATATATAAGCAATATATGAGACTTATAAAATCAGTGCAGTATAGGCTTAAAATCATCTATTCACAAAATCTGGAGAAAAACAAATTAATTTCTGCATTTTTCCTGCAATTTACACTAAAATCTGATATGCTTTTCTACAGAGAGAAAAAAGAGGCCACTTCTAAGTCTCTAATTCCTAGATGCCAGACTTCTCTGAAGGTGAATGCACTTATTTTTAAGCTAGTAGCACATTTAACACTCAATCTAAACTTGCAAAGCTGTTTTTGAAAGTTCATTTTCACTTCAATTGCAGAACTGAAATTCTCTCTGTAGGGGCCCCACTGGCAAGCAGGAAAAGTGGTACTGAAGCCTGTTCCTCAGCTAGTGCTCACCCTGGCAGCTTTGCTGAGAGTCCTTCTTAGGCATGTCCAGTCTGGGGGGAGACGTTTTTGGTCTCATCACAGCACCACGTGACGACATCCTGAAGCTTGGGATCTCTGCAGCTTCTCCCAGGCACAGTGACTTTCCTCTTGCACCTGGTTAATGATGCACCAGAGCCCTGGGCAGGGAGGCCTGTGCCTGCTATGCAGAACATCACAGCTAAGCGAAAGCTGTGGCTCGCTCCAGATGGGCAGGGCTGGCTGCAGCTCCCACACCAGGTCAGCAGGATTTGCCTCTGTTTCTGTGGTTCCACTGCCACACCTGCCCCCAGACGCCCCTGTCTGAGTACTCTGAGTTTGAGTTCGTTAGTGGTCTCTGACCTGTCTGTCGAAATCTTACTGAGGAGATTTGAGGAATGGCAAGGTCCACCTGGCAGAGCCTCGGCACTTTGCTGGTCAGATGGTCAAAAATGATGGGTGGAATTTGAAACCAGAGGCCCAGATGAGATCGAATCCCAGGAATACCAAGCAAGTGTCCTCAGGATTTGTAGAACCTTGTTGTACAGATAACCCCTAGTCCTAATCCAGGACCTATATTCTCTGAGTGGATGGTCGATCTTTGGAAAGAACCAGTTGTTTTTCCCACAGTGAGATACATCACATTAAAATTAATCAATAGAATAGAAATTAAAGCTGGAACTAAGCTGAACATAAATTACTCTCTTCTTTGGGAAGAAACCTACATGGTCCATGAGTGCAGTGTGTGAAGGCAGGAGTCCCTGCAGGCTTCCAGCACCGATGCCTCCTCGCTGGATGAAGACGTGTAACCATGCAGCCCTTCCAGGCCAGGGTCTCCTCTCCTGTGAATGGGGGCAACGGCGCCTTTCTTACAGGGCTGTTCTCAGAGAATGGAACTGAAGTGCTCAGGGAGCACTGAATTTGCGGTGAACATTAAGTGCAGAGAAGCGCTTACTGTTGGAAGAGTGCAGAAGGCATTTGTCCATCCTCCAGGTCCTGGAAATGAGTGGATGTGGACTCCCCACACAGAGGTCCCTGGGGAAAGACCTCGGACGGTCTCAGCAGATGGGAACTGAGTGTGGAGAGCTGAGTGTATGGAGCACGACAGAGGCACTCACCAGGCCTGAGTCCACTGCAGAGTTAAGGATGGGTGGAACTGAGTGAAAGGCCCTACCGCCCAGAATCTCCACTTCCGCACTGGGAAGGTGGGGAGAGCTTTTTCCAGAAGACAGAGTTATTCTGAGAATTGTCTGAGACAGTGTGTGTGAAAGCCGTCAGCAGAGCCCATGTTACTCAGGGGGCTGCACGCACTGTGGAGGGGTTGGAGAGTGGAAGCCCACTGCTCTTGTGTGCCTGGCTCCAAGCTAAGCTGTAGGACTGGGGTGGGGGTGCAGAGGAGATGTGGACTGTCACCCCGAGACTCAGCCTGCTGGTGAGGGACTGTCATGCCATTTTCTTGCTTTGCCTTGAACTCTTATGTTGTGTACAATGAAGAATATAAAGACACAGACACCTGGGTATGAGCCTTGTGTGAGGACCCCAAAAGCCAGCGAGTTTGAGTTTGGAAAGGTAGGATGGTGGCTTTGACACCAGGCAAATCAGTGGCAGCCTGGGCAAGCCAACACTTCTGCATTTCCTGAATGTTTAAGTCAGTTTCACAAGCTTATTTTGAAAATTAGAGATAACGTCTGTACAGGATCTGACTCCTGAAGAGCACTAGATATAAAAAAAAACCTGTTATTATTGTAACCAGAATCAACGCAGTACTCTGCTCCAGCCTGAGGGCCTGGCTCCACGGGGTGGCATCTACTAGGAGCCAAACACAGCCCCAGAAAGCGAGAGAGGAATGTGAACCTGTACTGCCTGCTCTCTGGGGAGCGAGGAAGAGGGGCAGGCCAGTGTGCACCACGTGCAGGAAGGACCCTTACGCTCCCGTCACCTGGTCCTTTCCCTGAATGCTGCGGCTCACGATGGCTGTTCACCACCACATTTTAGGCTGGCACTCCTAAAACATCTCTGCCCCTGTGTCACTCCCTCGCACATCAGGCCTGGGATAAAACCACTTGGTCTGTTTTCATCTGCCCATCTGCAGCTGCTCTTCATGCCTCATCCACCCAGCACAACTAGGTCGTGACCTGATGCTGACCAAGCAGGCAAAGGATCTTTCCTCCAAGAGCAGAGGTGGGGACGCTCACTGCAAATGCATACATGCATGTGTAGATGCACACCTGTGTTTATATACACATCCAGACATACGTGTACACACATGTTCACACATGTGCAAACACACACATGCACACACATGCACATGCACACATGCATACATGCACACATACACGTGCACACACGCACACACATACACGAACATGTGAACACGTGTGNTGGTGAGGGACTGTCATGCCATTTTCTTGCTTTGCCTTGAACTCTTATGTTGTGTACAATGAAGAATATAAAGACACAGACACCTGGGTATGAGCCTTGTGTGAGGACCCCAAAAAGCCAGCGAGTTTGAGT
This sequence comes from Rhinopithecus bieti, assembly GCF_001698545.2. Taxonomy (NCBI): domain Eukaryota; kingdom Metazoa; phylum Chordata; class Mammalia; order Primates; family Cercopithecidae; genus Rhinopithecus; species Rhinopithecus bieti. The sequence continues at coordinate 2,426,671 of NW_016821253.1, read as the reverse complement.
TTGGAAAGGTAGGATGGTGGCTTTGACACCAGGCAAATCAGTGGCAGCCTGGGCAAGCCAACACTTCTGCATTTCCTGAATGTTTAAGTCAGTTTCACAAGCTTATTTTGAAAATTAGAGATAACGTCTGTACAGGATCTGACTCCTGAAGAGCACTAGATATAAAAAAAAACCTGTTATTATTGTAACCAGAATCAACGCAGTACTCTGCTCCAGCCTGAGGGCCTGGCTCCACGGGGTGGCATCTACTAGGAGCCAAACACAGCCCCAGAAAGCGAGAGAGGAATGTGAACCTGTACTGCCTGCTCTCTGGGGGAGCGAGGAAGAGGGGCAGGCCAGTGTGCACCACGTGCAGGAAGGACCCTTACGCTCCCGTCACCTGGTCCTTTCCCTGAATGCTGCGGCTCACGATGGCTGTTCACCACCACATTTTAGGCTGGCACTCCTAAAACATCTCTGCCCCTGTGTCACTCCCTCGCACATCAGGCCTGGGATAAAACCACTTGGTCTGTTTTCATCTGCCCATCTGCAGCTGCTCTTCATGCCTCATCCACCCAGCACAACTAGGTCGTGACCTGATGCTGACCAAGCAGGCAAAGGATCTTTCCTCCAAGAGCAGAGGTGGGGACGCTCACTGCAAATGCATACATGCATGTGTAGATGCACACCTGTGTTTATATACACATCCAGACATACGTGTACACACATGTTCACACATGTGCAAACACACACATGCACACACATGCACATGCACACATGCATACATGCACACATACACGTGCACACACGCACACACATACACGAACATGTGAACACGTGTGCATATACACATGCACACATGTACGCATGCATACACACACATGCACACACATGCCCACATGCACACACACATGTCCACATGCACACACACACACACAAACACATGCGTGCGCGCACACACACACGTGTATATATCTTTGTCCCATGATCTGTCCTTTGTATTCTTCACCTATTTACCTGACCCCATATCCGTCATTAGATTTCTCTGTCTCCAGCCCTCACTCAAACATCACTCCCTTTGCTGCCTTGACCAAGTTCTGCCTGCTAAGGACTCCCATCCCGGGGCCCCTCTGGTGCCCAGCAGCCCTGCAGATGTGGCCTTGTACTTGTTACATAACTGTCTGCTTCTCCTCTGACTCTGACTAGAGAGTGTTTCAAAGGCAGGCACTAGGTATGAGTCATCTTTGCCTCTGCAGCAATTTCTACAATATCTGGGGCATAGTAAACTCTCATATAATGAATCAAATAATGAACAAATGAAGTAAATAAAATTACTATATGAACAATGCAGGGAAAAAGGAACATTGCTGGTATGTATATAATTAATTGAAGGATATGATTACTACATATGAACGCAAGATATTGTGTAAGTCAGAAAGTGGCGTGGCTTACTGTCAGATCAGGGCATGTACAGATTCCTGTAGTATAAACGCCACAGAAAATATGTGCTAGTTTAGGCCCAGCATCATTTTTGAAACATCTTTGAGGTGTCAGTGATGTATAGTAAAATACCAAACCATAAGTGTACAGCTTGTTGAAGTTTTACAAGTGTAGCCACCACCAGATGAGATGCAGAACACGTCCCCACCAATAAAAGAGAGAACACAGTGTGCTTCTTCACCAGAGAACCACTCCAGAGCACTGCTTCTAGCAATCATGGACTATCATTCTGAAGGAAAGCCCTGCCCAGTTGAGGCTGGAGAGCAGTGAGACCTATTTGTATCTCACGCTGAATCCCAGTGCCCAGTGGACAAGGCTACCAGTGGATCTGTGTCCCAGAAATGACATGTTGAAGTCCTAACCCCCAGTATTTTTGAATGTGACCTTATTTGGAAATAGGGTCTTTGTAGGTATAATCAAGTTAAGATGAGGTGGTTAGGCTAGTCCCTAATCCCATGTGACTAGTGTCCTTATACGAAGAGAAGAGACCCAGACACCAAAGGGGGATCACCATGGGAAGATGGAGGCAGAGACTGGAGTGACGCATCTGCAAGCCAAGGAACGTGGGGGGCTGCCTGCCACCACGAGGAGCCAGGAGAGAGACAGGAAACAGGTTCTCCCTTAGAGCCTTCTAAAGGACCCGAACTGCAGGCACCTTTTGTGTGGCTTGGCTGTGTCTCCACTCAAATCTCAGCTTGAACTGTATCTCCTAGAATTCCCACATGTTGTGGGAGGGACCCGGGGAGAGGTCATTGAAGGATGGGGCCAGTCTTTCTCCTGCCATTCTCTCGATAGTGAATAAGTCTCACAAGATCTCATGGGTTGTGCTCGCTTCGGCAGCACATATACTAAAATTGGAACGATACAGAGAAGATTAGCATGGCCCCTGCGCAAGGGTGACACGCAAATTCGTGAAGCCGTTCCTATTTAAAAAAAAAAAAAAAAAAAAAAAAAAAAAAAAAAGGATCTCATTCATGGGTTTATCAGGGGTTTCCACTTTTGTTTCCTCATTTTTCTCTTGCCGCTGCCATGTAGGAAGTGCCTTTCACCTCCTGCCGTGATTCTGAGGCCTCCCCAGCCATGTGGAACTGTAAGTCCAATTAAACCTCTTTTTGTTCTCTGTTTCAGGTATGTCTTTACCAGGAGTGTGAAAATGAACCAATACAGTAAATTGGTAGTGAGTGGTGAGTGGGTGCTGCTGAAAAGATACCTGAAAATGTGGAAGCGATTTTGGAACTGGGTAGCAGGCAGAGGTTGTAACAGTTTGGAGGGCTCAGAAGAAGACAGAAAAATGTGGGAATGTGTGGAACTTCCTAGAGACCTGTCGAATGGTTTTGCCCAAAATGCTGATAGTGATACGGACAATAAGGTCCAGGCTGAGGTGGTCTCAGATGGAGATGAAGAACTTGTTGAGAAGTGGAGCAAAGCTGACTCTTGTTATGTTTTAGAAAAGATACTGGCAGCATTTTGCCCCTGCTCTAGAGATTTGTGGAACTTTGAACTTGAGAGAAATGATTTAGGGTATCTGGTGGAAGAAATTTCTAAGCAGCAAAGCATTCAAAAGGTGACTTGGGTGCTGTTAAAAGCATTACATTTTAAAAGGGAAACAGAGTATAAAAATTCAGAAAATTTGCAGCCTTGTCATTGTCATGCAGTAGAAAAGGAAAAAAAAAAAACATTTTTGAGGAGAAATTCAAGCCAGCTGTAGAAATTTATATAAGTAGCAAGGAGCCTAATATTAATCCCCAAGACCATGGGGAAAATATCTCCAGGTCATAACTGAGACCTTCACAGCAGCCCCTCCCTTCATAGGCCCAAGGCCCAGGAGGAAAAAGTGGTTTCATGGGCTGGGCCCAGGGTCCTCATGCTGTGTGCAGCCTAGGGACTTGGTGCCCTGCATCCCAGCCGCTACAACCATGGCTGAAAGGGGCCAAGGTAGAGCTTGAGCCGTGGTTTCAAAGGGTGGAAGCCCCAAGCCTTGGCATCTCCCACGTGGTATTGAGCCTGCCAGTACACAGAAGTCAAGAATTGAGGTCTGGGAATCTCTGCCTAGATTTCAGAAGATGTATGGAAATTCCTGGATGCCCAGGCAAAAGTTAGCTGCAGGAGCAGGGCCCTCATGGAGAACCTCTGCTAGGGCAGTGCGGAAGGGATATGTGGGGATGGAGCCCCCACACAGAGTCTCTACTGGGGCACTGCCCAGTGGAGCTGTGAAAAGAGGGCCACCATCCTCCAGACCCCAGAATGGTAGATCCACCAGCAGCTTGCACCGTGTGCTTGGAAAAGCTGTAGACACTCAACACCAGACAGTGAAAGCAGCCATAAGTAAGGCTATACCCTGCAAAACCACAGGGGCAGAGCTGCCCAAGACCGTGAGAACCTACCTTTTGCATCAACATGACCTGGATGTGAGACATGGAGTCAAAGGAGATCATGTTGGAGCTTCAAAATTTGACTGTCTCCTGGATTTTGGACTGTCATGGTCACTGTAACCCTCTTTGTCTTGACCAATTTATCCCATTTGTAATGGCTGTGTTTACCGAATACCTGTACCTGAATTATATCTAGGAAGTAACTATCTTACTTTTGATTTTACGGACTCATAGGTGGAAGGGACGTGCCTTGTCTCGGATGAGACTTTGGACTGTAGACTTTTGGGTTAATGCTGAAATGAGTTAAGACTTTGGGGGACTATTGGGAAGGCACGATTGGTTTTGAAATGTGAGGACATGAGATTTGGAGGGGGCAGGGGTGGAATGATATTGTTTGGCTGTGTTCCCCCACCCCCAAATCTCAACTCAAATTGTGTCTTGCAGAGTTTTCACATGTGGGAGGGACCCAGGGAGAGGTGATTGAATCATGCGGGCTGGTCTTCCACGTGCTGGTCTCGTGATAGTGAGTTAGTCTCATGAGATCTAATAGGTATATTGGGGTTTCCACTTTCTCTTCCTCCTCATTTTTCTCTTACTGCTGCCATGTAGGAAGTGTCTTTCACCTCCCACCATGATTCTGAGGCCTCCCCAGCCATGTGGAACTGTAAGTCCAATTAAACCTCTTTTTGTTCCCAATTTCGGGTATGTCTTCATCAGCAGCATGAAAACGAACAAATACAACCTTGATTTTTGACTTCTGACCTCCAGAAAGGTGGAAGAATAAACATTTGTCCTGTCAAGCCACCCAACTGGTGCTTATTAGGACAGTCCTAGGAAACTAACATACATCCATGATGAAAGCTGACACCTTGCTTGCATTTGTTGAGAACTGTCTCACAAACCTATTGTCTTAGTCAGTTCTCATGCTGCTGTAAAGAACTGCCTGAGACTGGGTAATTTATAAAGGAAAGAGGTTTAATTGACTCACAGTTCTGTAGGACTTGGGGGTTCCCAGGAAACTTGGCTGAAAGGGAAGCAAACATGTCCTTTACATGGTGGCAGCAAGAAAAAGTGCCGAGCGAAGTGGGGGAAAAACCCTTATAAAACCATCAGATCTCATGAGAACTCACTCACGACCATGAGAACAGCATGGCGGAACTGCCCCTGTAATCTTATCACCTCCAACAAGATCTCTCTCCCAATATGTGGAGATTATTACAATTCAGATTACAATTCAAGATGAGATTTCAGTGGGGACACAGAGCCTGACCATATCACCTACTCTATTCAAACTCATGAACAATTGGTAATTGTGGGTACAGTGAAACATTCAACACTCATGAAGCTAAGAGCCTCAGGGAACCCCTCATGTTACCTCTCCCATACCCATGTTCTGGGAATAGCTGACTAGTCAAGACTCAGATGTGTTACTTATTTTGGTGATGCTTTCTCCTACCAAGGATTTACTCAAAACAAAAGTAACAAAATTCCATATGTTTTCTATTCACTGGTTATCTGGAAGAAAGAAGAGAACTGTGAAATTAACATCCCTAGGGTTACCTTCTTTGGTCCCTTAGCCACAGGATTGCTACAGGATTATTTTCTAGTTACCTGCATGTCATGAGATGTCTTCCTCTGATCCTCCTTGTCCTCATCAAGTGAATCCACTTCTCATTTTGAAGGAGAATGGTCACATGTCAATCAAATTTCATGGTCTATTAACATCACTCATTCTCCAGTGAGCATGGATATATTTTATTCATTCATCGACCTAGCAGATAATTATTGTCTACCAAGACCCTAGAACAGTAATCAGCAATGAAGAGAATATCTAGAAGTATTTATGACACCTGTTTTTAGAAAGCACACCTTGTCATTGGAATGGCACAAACTGTAAATTAAAATGGAGAAAAATTTTAAGCCAAATGTTTAGAATTTTCTATAGATTTCAGAAGCTCATTCTTGAAAACCCTGCAGATCTTACCGGTTCTGTTCAATGTGTGACACATTGTATTCCTTGAATAGAAACTTCCATTGGAAATCTTCATTGCCTGCTGGAAAGAGCATTTAGACTTGGAATCACCATAAGATGAAGGAGAGAACTCTGGATGTTGCCTTAGGGATCTCGTGGTCACCATGATGCTGTTGGAAACATTGGACATATTTTCATGGTAATCAATATATCTGTGGTTTCATGAGTATACTTAGCCTGAAAATGCTGAATCATGTAGAGACATTGAGAGCTTATCTGTGAAGGACAAGTATTCATAGAATAAAATTTGTGCAACTGGTAAAGAAGTCCTAGTTCTTTTCTGAAGAGTCAAGAAGTCTCGTAACTGCATCTGCTCCAGCCAGGTGTGCCTTATGCTGTGTACCAGTCACAGCCCTCGCTGGCAATCTTTTTCTCAAGTTAATACTCAATCCTCTTAGAACATCAAGAATGCAGTACATACCCTCTCCAGTGGAAAACATTTTCATCAGCACAAGTTAGCAAACCTCTTTTGCACATGGATCCAAATCCCAAATTAACAGTACAGAATTTACGGCTGAGAGTTATATTAAACTGTGTCAGGTAGGCTATGCTACAGCCAAACCATCTAATACATTCAAATTACTTTTAAAGTATCTAATCGTATTAATAATTTATGGTATTTCAGAATATAAGCATGTTCCGTTGGTCATAGTACATGCAAGCACTCTAGACATTATTGACCTGAAAACATAGAAATTAAATTTAGTTGTCTGAAACTCATTCACATCTTTAAAAGTTTGCACTGATCAAGTTATTGGATCTCACCCAGCAAAAATAGGTCCCTTTCTGCAGGTAATTCAGAGCATTTGAAACTGCAGAAAGAATCCAAGAAAAGCATGTAACATGTTCATGTCTTTGCTACCCCATCCACTCTGCTTGGATGTGTGTCTCTCCTCCCACCTGACCAGGACATCTGACAAATCTTTCCCTGGAAGCCTCCTCCCTCTAGTTCTTCTGTATTCTCGTTCCATCCTGTATGGTCTTTTACTGTAACACTTTGGTTATGCGTATCTGTGTATGCATCTCTGTTTTCCTTTGGTACTTTAAATACCATTACCCGGAGATTATGTTTTATTTGCATGCGTGACTCTAGTACCTATGATGATGCCTGACACACCATGGAAACACATACATATTTTCTCATCAAATGAATGAAGAAATGAATGGACTGCATGGACTCCCAAAATTGTCTTGCAATGACTGAGGTAACCTAGCATCATATGACTCTTTTACAGATTTATACCTTAACCCATGATGATCCCTTCCTCTATGCAAGGTGTGTGATTAACATTTCAATGAGGCCGGGCGCGGTGGCTCAAGCCTGTAATCCCAGCACTTTGGGAGGCCGAGACGGGCGGATCACGAGGTCAGGAGATCGAGACCATCCTGGCGAACACGGTGAAACCCCGTCTCTACTTAAAAAAATACAAAAAACTAGCCGGGCAAGGTGGCGGGCGCCTGTAGTCCCAGCTACTCCTGAGGCTGAGGCAGGAGAATGGCGTGAACCCGGGAGGCGGAGCTTGCAGTGAGCTGAGATCCGGCCACTGCACTCCAGCCTGGGTGACAGAGCGAGACTCCGTCTCAAAAAAAAAAAAACATTTCAATGAACATGTCTGACAATTTTCCTTGTCTCAGTTGAGGAAATACGTGGGAAGTAATTGATTGCATTTTCTCCTTTCACCATTTTGTTGCATCATTTTCACATAAATGGTCATGAGGTTGAAAGAATTGTGCAAATGTCTAACTGCTTGAAGGCTTGTGGAGGCATTAGGTTTTAATGCCTCGATAGAGCCCTTTATATCCAACCACAGGAATTAATCTTCAGAGTTGATTAATGTTTGGATATAGTCTATTCTCTCAATCACCTCTAGCTAGAATTAGATGGGGAGTTACAAGACAGGCAAAATTATTTTCTCTATGTTCCTGTTCCCACTTACTCTTCAGCCAGGTTTTCCGGAAGGATGAGACTCCATGGAGTTGGATCCAGAGGGCCCGCCCTGCAGCTGTGCTTGCAGAGTGCCCCCATCCCAGGAGCAGCAACTGTGCCGTGGGATTGAGATACTGACAAACCTAAAAAGCATTCTTTTGGGGCACCTGACAATACTAGTTATTTGGCATTGGGATTTCTGCAGAATTACCTTAGTACCAGCCAGAACAATAAAAAGAAATAAGAAAAAAAATCATTTTTCATCCCCAAGATGCTAATGAAGGGGAATGTCCTGTATCTCCTCACTTAGGAGCAAAACTGTAGAAAGCTTCCCGAGAAAAGGTCATCTTATTCAGTTAGAAATGCTTTTTGCCACATACGAAGGATATTTTACTTATAAATGATGAGTTCATGTGTATCAGTCCTTGCTTTTGCTGCCACCATAAGTTGCCAAGCAAATCCTCTTGTCTAGATATTTTGAATCAGAATTACCTTTCCAGTCTTTGAGCAAGAGCAGAGCAGAACTGATATTTTATTCACCTTCTGTCCTTCAAGATAATAACAATACCTGGAATGTTGAGGGAAAGTACTAGTTTTTAAAGTTTCAGGAAATTATGGAGGAAATTGTGTAGATAAACCATCAGAATCCTAACACCTGACATAAACTCATCCATCATCTCCCCTCTGCGTATTTTCTCACATTTGAAACCGAAAGAGAGTCCACAAATAAATAAAAGACATTTTATTTCACATATTTGGTAAATATGTCGAATGTTTCCATAACTTGTTAAAATTTTAGAGGTGAGTAAAAGCTTGATGTTTTAAACAACAGAAATTAGGAGGCTTCTAAGGCTAGTAAGAATTTAGAAATGATTGAATTGGTAGCTGACATTAACTACTTACACTGACGCATCAAAATCATTGCAGAACAATTTCTCAAAGAGCCAAAATCAATCAACCAACACATATTTAGTCCCATCATAGGGCTAACACTGGAGTCAACTGTGTGGGGTGCTTTGGTCATAGGGTTTATGCTGCCAGTGGGGTTACAATTTACAGGAAGATATAAGATATGTATCTTAAAAATAATTAAGCTGGGCACAGTAGCTCATGCCTGTAATCCCAGCACTTTGGGAGGCTGAGGTGGGCAGATCACAAGGTCAGGAGATCAAGACCAACCTGGCCAACATAGTGAAACCTGTCTCTACTAAAAACACAAAAAGTTAGCTGGGCATGGCAGCATGTTCCTGTAGTCCCCGGTACTCAGGAGGCTGAGGCAGGAGAATTTCTTGAACCCAGGAGGCAGACACTGCAGTCAGCCCAGATTGCACCACTGCAGTCTAGCCTGGGGAACAGAGACAGACTCCATCTCAAAATAATAATAATAATAATAATTAAATAAGTCATTGCCTTTTGTAGGACAGATCATTCTAAATTATAGCACGATGTCATTAGATGTAAATTGTGCATGTACTAAAAGATATCAAACCATACAAAGATAAATCAGACAGGAGTCTCTCTCCCAAGGAGCTGTCTTTTAGGGATTCATCTCACAAATGAAATGCCCACTAGGTTCTGGGCACTATGTTCGGTGGATAACCTAATGAAAGCAATAGTCATACAAAAATCATCAGAGTTGGAAGGTGCATCAGTAAAGGTATGGTCAAGGCACAGAGCAGTGGGAGTGGGGTGGATTCCAAGGCGACTTCACAAGGCAGAGGACAGTCTGAGCTGGATTCAGAAGCTAATCTGGCCATCTTGGAGCAAAGCCAAGGGTGTGCAAAGAAGGGGCCACAAGGTATCTTCCAGAATCTCCTTATATGTGGTTGACTACAATGAGGAGTTCAGGGCAGAGGTGCTGACTAATGAGAGTGAAGGGTGTGTCAGCCAGGGTTCCGCAGAAAGAAATGTGTGTGTGTGTGTGTGTGTGTGTGTGTGTGTGTGTGTGTTGAATAAGGAGATTTATTATACGTAATTGGCTCATGTGATTACCATGGCTGGCAAGTCCTAGGATCCACTGGGTGAGTCAGCACGTTGGAGACCCAGGAGATCTGATGTGTAGTACCAACCCAGGAAGACCAAATGCTTTAGTTTGAGTCCAAAAGAAAAAGAAAAAGATAAAGATAAAGGAAAAGAAAAAGAAAATAAAAGAAAAGAAGAAAAGAAAAGAGAAGAGAAAAGGAAAGGAAAGGAAAAGAAAAGAAAAGAAAAGAGAAGAAAAGAAAAGAGCCAATGTCCCAGTTTGGAAAGTTGCCAAGCAGGAAAAATTATCTCTTACTCCAGAGAGGGTCTTTTTGTCCTATTCAGGCCTTCAATGGATTGGATGAGGCCCACCTATGATAGAGGGGGAAGTCAGTGTTTCTAAGTCTACTGATTCAAATGTTAATTTCATCAGAAAACATCTTCACAGAAACAACCAGAATAATGTTTGAACAAACATCTGGGCACCCACGGCCCAGTCAAGTTGACACAAAAATTAACCTTCACAGAGAGGTTGAGTCATGGATGGCCTGACATTCCCTGCCAAGATGTTTCAACTTGATTTTCTTTGTGACAGACAGGAGCTATCAAAAATTTCCAGCTAAGAATGATGTCATTGTGTTAGCTGGTGTGCAAGCTGGTGCTACTGCTTTGTGGAAGGTGGGATGGAGAGCAACTCCACTGAGATGCCCTAGGCTGATATCACATCTAGATTACCGGCTTCATGAAATAAGTGAAGCTCAGCTTAAAAGCTTTAAGTCATTTTATTTGTTTATTGTTTGGATGGGCAACAGGCAGAAGTGAAAAAGGCCCAGTTGCCCAGAATTCAAAAGTGCAGATTACAAAACAATAGAGGCCAAGAACAACGGGTGTGGAAAAAGTATATAAATACCTATATGCACACATAAATACACACATAATACACATGCATATAGACATGGACACACATACATGCAAATACGTGTTTATATTCAAAATATACAAGCATATGATATTCATATGCACATTCCTCCAATCTCCTTATCATCTTAGAACATATAAGATGACATATGCTAAAAGAAAGGTGTTTCTGATGAATTCTTTTCCTTTCTGAACATTCCTCCTACAAGAAAAAAGTCCAGTCTTAAAATCTGTCTGCTGAGAGTTTTGTACATGACAGACACTGTGATCAATACTTTACATTTATTTTCTTAGTTAACCATCACATTGAATGCTGGAAGGAAGTTCTCCTCTTGTACTAGTTGAGGACAATGAAGAAGTTCACCTGAGATTAAATAGTTTTCTATAGTAACATACAAGAAGAAACTACTGTGGACAGAAAACATGTTGAGCTGGAGTTTTGGAAGCCCTTATATTCAACCTGGAGGAAACCTAGCAGAAGGGCATGAGGTCTTCTGACTTCCAACGTGGAACATGTCTCAAAGGCAACTTACTCACTCATCGCTTTACAGGGAAGGAACTCGCTCAGGTTCAGAGGTGGACAGCATGAGACCTGGAGCTAGACCCAAGCCCCCAGATCATTTACCATTGACTGGCTCACAGCTTCACAGGGGATGGTCACACAGGTGGGCAGCATTAGACCTGGAACAGGAGCTGGCCTCCTGCCTCCCTGCCTAGTGCTCTTTTCAATACCCCACAAAAAGTCAGGGTTGCTTAGACACAGTGTAAAAACAAACGTTTTGACTAAACCAGAAAAGAAGCAAATTCGAATGTCACCTTGTACAAAATCGGGGCCTCAGAGAAGTCCTGTGAAATGCAATTGCTTATGGGCCTTTCACTGGGGCTCTGGTCATGTGGTGGTGTCCAGTAGTTCTCTGACTTTACCTTTCTTTCCCTCTCACCTCTAGTCAAGTAACTCATATTTATCAGTAAAATATAAAATACTCTGATGCAGAGTAGTGAAATTTGGATTCATGCTGCTCTAGAGGTCTGTGAACCAACAGCAATTACACCAGAAATTGAGGTGTGGGAGGATGCATGTGTCTTTGGGTTGTGTGTTTCTAAATTTTGAGGTGATAAAATACATAGTGTTTTTTTTCAAGTTTTAAAGAAACGTATCCAAAATGACAGAAGACACTAAAGCATGGAAACTTTCAGGCCAGTAATGGTAACTGATGGAAAATAGGTATAATTTTATAATGATAGTTTCAGCACATATGTTGCGTTGTAATTCAGAACAGAAGAAAACTTATAAGTAAACATGAACCTGACCGTCTAGGCACATTCTGTGCATTTATAAAATAGCCTAGAAGAGTTTCCAGGGTTAGGAGAGCAAAGCCCATCTAAACCCTCTTCGCTGGTGCCCCAGGAGTCCCGGGGTCTTGGTTCTGCAGGACCTCAACACTGAGCTATTCCAGTGTCTATTTGGTACTTTGACTGTTACTGTAACTTCATGCACCTCTGTGCTCATCTCCCCTCATGACTTCTCACTCCCACTTTGCAAGCCTTTGATTAAATTATGCTGCTCCTTTCTTGAGGTACATGCTGCTGTCCTATGGCAATTTGTCCCATGACATGGTTTGGCTGTGTCTCCACCCAAATCTCATCTTGAATTGTAACTCCCATAATCCCCAAGTGTGCTGGGAGGGATCTGAGGGTGGTAACTGAATCATGGCAGCTGGTCTTTCCCGAGCTGTTCTCATGGTAGTGAAATGCCTCACAAGATCTGATGGTTTTATAAAGAACAGTTCCCCTGCACATGCCCTCTTGCCTTCCGCCATGTAAGACTTTGCTCCTCATTTGCCTTCCACCATGATTGTGGGGCCTCCCCAGCCATGAGGAATTGTCAGTCCATTATACCTCTTTTCTTTCTAAATTACCCACTCTCAGGTATGTCTTTATTTCAGCATGAGAACAGACTAATACATCCTGATTCTCCCCTCCAGGGTTACACAGATCAGTCCAGTCCTTTTCCTCACGATGCCACACTTCCCTGTGTCCACCCTCGTCCAGGTTCTAGTCCTCCTCTTCTTTCTGTGACCATCCCATGCCTTGCTATTGGGTCTCCCATTGACATCTCATCGGATGAAGACTGACACCAGATATTAGCTCAAAGTGGATGGGAGGGCCATCATTCATTGACTCATAGCCAATAAATAATCCTTGTTTTGATATTCTCTCTGGAAAACAGGGAATTTCCCTTATGTCTCACAGGTCCAGTTATTTTATGGACCCAAAATAACATTTTATATTTTTCCCAAATGTATTTTATTTTGAAGTTCACAGCCTTTTACAACAACCCTCCCAGAGGCAGCCCCTGGAAAATGCCAAAGAAGGTGACTCTGAGCCCGGAGGTGAGGTGGGGTCGCGCCTTACCTGTTGTGACAAATTTGACTACTTTTTATTTCTTTTGTTGTATTTGTCCAAATTATTGTTCTCTTTGTTTTTGACTGACCTCGCTTTCTACCATTTGCCCACACACGGCTAGCTGTGGTGTTGGAATATACTTCAGCATGAAGTTGGTAAAACTATAGGAAAAAAGGAAGAAAAAGTGTGCCTCATTCGTTTGAAGGCGTCACCATTCTATTCACCTACTTATAAGTTTAATTCTAATTTCCCCTTAGTATCCCTGTTTTCTGCCTCCAGCATTCTTTGCCTTTTCTGTCTCTTTCCTTCTCCTTTCTAGCTACCAGCTTCCCTTGAAAAAGGCTTGTCAGGATTCTAGATAGAGGCACAGGACGAGGGGCCACCCTCCATCGTGTCATGAAAGGGACCCGTGGGAAGTAACTGAATTACGGCGGCGGGTGTTTCCCGTGCTGTTCTCACGAGAGCGAATATGCCTCAAGAGATCTCATGGTTTGATAAAAAGCAACATCTGATGGTTTTATAAAGGAACGCAGGACGAGGGGCTCCTCTACATCATTTTGCCCCGCCCGGAACCCACGGTCATGTGCAAGGAGTAAAGGCCCTGGGGCACGATGCTCAGGCTTTCTACCGAAGGGTCTCCTTGCATGAAACGCGGAACAGAATGATTGTCATACACATCACTAACCAAAATAATCCAGAGGTGCCAGCCTGTTTAAATATTCTCGTTTTGTGACAAAAATCGGAGGCTTAAGAGATACTTGAAAGTAGTGATTTTTATTTAAATTCAACATTTTCTGCTTATGTTTACTGTGACTACAGTCCCAGAATGCATTCATAGACTCCAAATATGAGCTATATTAAACCATTTTCTGAGAAAAGTGCAACATAATATGTCTTTTATTCCCATGGGTTCCTCTTCATATTGCCTCACCTCAAAAAGACCAAAATGACATTTTAATTAATAAGAAGAAGAACGACTGTGAAGTTATTAGTGACTTTGTTCATATATGAGAAACAGGACAGGTTTTACATGCAATAAATTCCTTAAATAATCATTTTATGGATATCCAAAGTAATTTACAAAGGCAAAAATTGATAACGTGCAATTCTCAGTCATGTTACGCATCGTTGATTTCACCTATAAACACTTAGTACATTTGTAATTAACCATATTCATAAAGATTGTCAATAGAAAGGGAAAGTCCTGTTTTCATGTAATAAATAATTACCTGTTTTGTTTATTTTCTGTTGTTCTCTTCTACTCCATATATACTTAGAGTTTTGATCCCCTGTGTGTTCTCTGTATTTTCAGCAGAAAGAAGAGTTTCTCAAAGGAAATATAGAGGGGTGGGGGAGTGAACTCAACATGTCTTATATTTTTAACATTCTATAACTTGAATAAAGGTGATATATTTATTGTATTGAAATGATATTACTCTGCAAATGACATCATTATATGTTTAGAAATTCCAAACGTTTCTGTAAGCTATTACAGTTAAAAAGTCAAATTTCCATATAACAAAATAAAAATTAAAAAACATTTATAGTAGCAAAACAACACACATAGAATATATAAAAAATAAATCAAACAAAAGTGCGTAAGACCTCTACACTGAAAACTATGCAACATTAATGAAAACAATTCCACTGCTGGGTACATAATCAAAGGAAATTCAATCAGTAAGTCAAAGAGATATCTGTAGTCCTGTGCCCATGGAGGCACTATTCACAACACCCAAGATATGGAATCGATCCAAGGGTTCATTGATGGATTAATAGATACGGAAAATCCAATAGTTCATCGATGGATGAATAGATAAGGAAAATGTGGCATAAAAGCAACATTCAGCCTTAAAAGAGAAGGAAATCCTGTCATTTATAGCTACAGAAACCTGGAGGGCATTATGTTAGGTTAAATATGCCAGGCACAGAAAGACAGGCACAAGGTAAGGTCACTTATATGTGGAAGCTAAAAAAGGTGAACTCCTAGAAACAGGCAGGAGAATGGTGGTTGTCAGGAGCTGGTGGGAAGGGGATTGGGGAGATGTTGGTCAAGGGGTGTCAAGTTTCTGTTAGACAGGAGAGGTAAGTTCAAGAGACCTATTGTACAGCATGGTGATTCTACTTAATAAGTGTATTGTACACTTGAAAATTGCTGAGAGAAGATTAAGTGTTCTCAGCACAAAAAAAATAATAAATATGTGAGGTAATGTACACGTTAATAGCTTCATTTAGCAATTACACAATGTCTACATATTTTCGAACATCATGTTGTGCATCCCACATGTATGTAATTTTTATTTTTAAAAATTGACCAGGTGTGGTGGCTCATGCCTATAATCCCAGCACTTTGGGAGGCCGAGGCTGGTGGATCATCTGAGGTCGAGAGTTCAGGACCAGACTGGCCAACATGGTGAAATCCCTTCTCTACTAAAAATACAAAAATTAGCCAGGTGTGGTGGTGCACACCTGTAGTACCAGCTACTCAGGAGGCTGAGGCAGGAGAAGCACTTGAACCCAGGAGGTGAAGACTGCAGTGAACAAAGATTGTGCCACTGCACTATAGTCTGAGCAATAGAGTGAGACTCTGTCTTGAAAAAATAAATTAAATAAATAAATAAGAAGAAAAGAAATTAAATACCTAAATATACAGAGAGATATATTATGCTTATAGCTTAAAAATAAATACTATATTAATTTCAATTTTTCTCCCAACAATCTGTACATATGATGCAATTACAATTAAAATTCTAGCAGGCTTTTTTACAGACTGTTGAAAAATTGTTCCTAAAATTCCTGTGGCAATGCAAATGGTCAAGGCAATCTTGAAGAACAAGAATAGAGCTAAGTTACTGAAGCTACCAGATATTCAGATCTGATCTAAAGCTGCAGTAATTAAGACAGAAGAGTCAGATAGAGAAACAGAGCAATAGAATAGAACAGAGTGTAGAATCATCCCACACACAAAAGTCACCTGGTTGATGAGAACTGTGAACTGCAGAATGTGGACAGGCAGAAGTCATTTTAATAAACTGGGCTGAGTAAACAGCAAAAAGCGGAAAATTCACTGCACCAATTCACAGAAACAAACCAGATGAGCTGCAGCTCTAAATGTAAAAAAATGAAACAATGAAGCTTTTAGAATACATAGATCATCCCTGTGCTTTGGAGTAAGCAAATATTTCTTAAATAGAACAAAGCTATGAACAAAATATTAATACATTTTGACTATAATAAGATTAAGTACTTCCTTTCATCAACAGGCATTAAAAGAGTGAAAAGACAAGCCGTAGAGTTAGATATTTGCAATGCACTCATCCAACAAAAGATTCACACACAGATATATAAAGAACTTGAACGAATCAATACAAAAAAAGCAAACAAAAACCAATAAAAAATAGGGAAGCAAGTTAAATAACTATTTCATAAAAGCATGTGAAGATAGCCAATAAATATATTCAAAGATGTTGAACTTCCCTTGTCACCAGGAACATGCAAATTACATTTTTGGTGTGGCATTGCTGTATGCCCAACTAAGATGAAGCAAGCCTTTCCATGCTGTGTTATGTAGAAGGCATGGAACCACCAGAGCTCTTGTTCATTCCCGGTGGGAGTACAAATTGTTAAAACTTTGGAAAAGAGCTAGGTCGGTGTCCACAACGTTGTTAGCAGCACTCTTTATCCTAGCTCAAAACTGCAAACTATCCAAGTGCCCAGCACCTGTAGGATGGGTCCAGAAATTATGACAGAGCCACACATCTCAAGCAATGATGATGAATGGACCACAACTTCCTGCAACGATGTGGATGCATGTCAGCAGCAAATGCCTGACAGGAGCATGCACAGCCTCAGTTTATTCTACAAGTTCCAGAAACTGGCAAAATTTACCTATGGTTTTGTGGTCAGGACAGTGGTTACTCTTGGAGGAGGTCGTAACTGAGGAGACTACACCACGGAGGGCGGCTTCCCAGATCCTGGCTGTCCTCTGCTCCTTGATTAGGGTTCTGGTGAATACAGGTGTGCTCTGTTTGTGAAAATCGATTGCACCATATGCTGTACACTTAGGGTTTTATAGTTTCACTTACAGAGGTTATTCTTTTTTTTTTTCTTTTTTCTTTTTTCTTTTTTCTTTTTTCTTTTTTTTTTTGAGACGGAGTCTCACTCTGTCGCCCAGGCTGGAGTGCAGTGGCCAGATCTCAGCTCACTGCAAGCTCCGCCTCCCGGGTTCACGCCATTCTCCTGTCTCAGCCTCCCGAGTAGCTGGGATTACAGGCTCCTGCCACTTCGCCCGGCTAGTTTTTTGTATTTTTTAGTAGAGACGGGGTTTCACCATGTTAGCCAGGATGGTCTCGATCTCCTGACCTCGTGATCCGCCCGTCTCGGCCTCCCAAAGTGCTGGGATTACAGGCTTGAGCCACCACGCCCGGCCAAAGGTTATTCTTAAATAAAAGATCCCCCAAACTAAGTTCATTATAAAACAAAATAATTGGATGAATTTAATAATCCTTTCAAAACTTTGATTTCTAAAACCAATTTTTTTTGGCTTACTGGAGTTCAGAATTCTTGACTTTGCGTGATAACCTTGCTCACGTGAATCCATTTAGACAAGCAATATTCATTCTGATTCCTAGAGAGTATTCAGTGTAAAATTCACACATTCACACACTGTTTTTAATACACAACTTTCAAGGTCTCAGTAAATTTTGGCATACCTTCCTCTGTGACAAGAGGCATTTTTATGTGAAAGCTTGTGTCTACATCATCTCTCAAAATGAAATGCAGATTGTGCTACATTTATGTAAATATGGTTACACTTGGGTCTTTTTAGGTCAGTTGTATAAACAGTAATGAACAAGGAAGTTCATCAGTACCATTTTAGAAAAGTGAAACTAGGCTGGGCGTGGTGGCTCAGGCCTCTAATCCTAGCACTTTGGGAGCCTGAGGCAGGTGGATTGCCTGAGCTCAGGAGTTCGAAACTAGCCTGGGCAGCATGGTGAAACCCCATCTCTACTACAAAAAAATTAGAAATTAGCCGGGCGTGGCAGCGTGTGCCTGTAGTCTCCGCTACTCAGGAGGCTGAGGCAGGAGAATTGCTTGAACCTGGGAGGCGGAGGTTGCAGTGAGCTGAGATTGCGCCACTGCACTCCAGCCTGGGTGACAGAGTGAGACTCCATCTCCGGAAAAAAAAAAAGGGGAAACTAACCAACTCCTGAGGAAATCGGAAAGTTTTCTAAAAAAGGTACTTTCCCTCAACGGGTATGAATCTACTTTTATTCCATGACACAACATCGTGCTCTCCCTCCCTCCAGCCTCTCCAGGAGAGGTGTGCAGTCAGCACCACACACCCCACATTCCCTCTCAAGTGGTCAGGAGGTGAAAGGGACCTGGGTCCAGGCTGCCCTCTGCCTTGGTGTGGGATACCTCTGCTCCATGCAAGGGGTGAATCTTCTTATTTGCAAAACATATTACGAGGGCCAGCCACATGTTATCACCTTTCCTCAGTCCCTCTCTCCGATGTTTTTAAATGGATTCTAAGACATTTAGGAAAATATAAATTCCCCTCCTTGACACTTTGAAAGGGTTAGATGCTTTTGGTTTACAATGGCCTTATTATCTATGAATATCTTGTTCTGATCATGCATCAAAAACATGATGGCAAGCATATAGAGGTGATCTATTTTCCTATTCTGTAAGATGGTTTGACTGCTGAAACAGTAAATAACTATGTCCTTCAAGTCTCCCTTTTTTTCTGCTTGTCCTTGTTTCTTTAATAGTGTTGATCTTTTTACCCACTCTTGCCAGTTCTCCCACATCAAGCTATGTTCATTCACACACACATGCACACACACACACTCTCTCACACAGCTCCTACCTCAAATCATGTGATAAGCATTTCTATTATTGAGATTTTTTTCTGGCACTTACACCACTTGGCATTTTTTACAGTCTAGTTTGGTGTTATGCTTCTTGTACCTGAATTGTGGAATTGTCTTTTTACTCAGACATGTATGAGTACTAGCTATGTATACAATGGCCCTGGCAAAGAGGGTGTCTGCCAAGCCATGGAGCACTGAGTCACATCCACGGATGGCCTCTTATTCTGGAACGCGTGTCACTCTGATGCTGTAGTAATTAGGTGAACTTGAAGCAGTACTTGGGTTTGAGAATTGTCCTTGAGTGTGTTCTGCAATAAATTATTTAAGTGAGATGTGGAGGAACTAATTGGTTAATAACCATAATTGGGATTAAAGAGTAATTTTGATTTTTAAAAGATGCTTTAAAGGATAAATATTCAGTTGTCTCATTTTGCTATTAAAAAAATAAGTCTCTTTCAATGACTTCACATAATGGGAAACACAGGTGGGCTAAATGCTACCCTCGTGTCCAGGTGACTAGCCGTTGTCAAAGCCCCCGCTGGGGGCAGGCTACTAGAGGCAAGCTGTTTGCCTGTGCTTTGCCCTAAGGATATTGACTGTTATTATTTATGATTTATATTGCTCAGTGAATGTACATTGTGCAGAGCAATAGATTAAATGGTGCTCAACAAAGAACACACTTCCAGCCCCCAGGAGGGGACTTAAAACGTAGACACTTAAGTGACACAGTTCAGGACTTGCATGGAGCGTGCGGGTGTGGGTCACCCTGGACACAATGGCTGAGGGAGGGGTTGACGCTTTATTAAGAAGAAAAGCAAGCCGGCAATTGGGTCTGAGTTAGGCAGTGCACAGAAAAGAAAGCACAATACCGGCTTTAAGAGAAGAAAACAAGGCAACATGGGAAGAAAATTCAGACAGAAAAGAGGGACAAAACCCACTGAATTTCCTGTAGAGTTGCAATAATCTTTCCAAAGACCACTCAGACACATTTAATAATTTATTTTTGAACTAGATCATCAGTATGGATTTTACCTATGTAGAGTTTGTGTCGTTTTCCTTATCAATGATTTATAAGATTTTTAGTGTTAGTAAGCAACTAGATTGCTACGTAGCTTTGCTTATATTTGGGTCTGGGTGATTCCAAGAATCTGCATCTTCTTTGTATATCCCTTCTTTGTATATAGCAGCTAGCACAGTTCTTTGCACATAGTACTTACTCAATAAGTATTTATAGATTGCCTGAGAATAGAATTCAGGTTTTCCCCTCTTTGAGTGGAAAAGGGAATGAAGATGGATCTCAAATTCCGGTGTTTCAGGTGCTTGGTATTAGCAATACGTAGTTCGTAACTTCGGGGCTGCAATACTGTGAACAAACAGATACTACGGAGGCAGGTCCAGTTGTACTAACTACACAAAGGTTTAATTCAGAAGGGTGTTTTAAAGTTATACCCATAAATTCAGGACACATGCCAGGTCTAATTCTGGAAATTCTGGAAATAATCAATTCTGTTCACATGTAATAAGTAGTACCACTTCATGACCAAATGCTGATGTTTGCTTTCTTATTCCTTTTTATAACCAAAGTCTTACTTCCCAAGTGGTATTTCTTCCAAGAAATTTCTAATCTGAAAGGAAGTCCAAATTGGCACAGGGATAGCAACTTCCTTGGCGCAACTGACTATTTAGAAAGTAGTATTCTGAGTATTCTGCAGGGATGGTTTAAATAACTCATGCTCATATTTGCATATTGCAATGGCAGGGCTTTGCTGTAGAGGAAAAACCAGTGACACTGAGTCAACTCCCTCCTCTTCAAAGTCACAGCCTCTGCTTCTTAATTGCTTCTTCGCACTGTGCAAATATTTCCCTGCTTAGGAAAGCATCTTCAACTTGTGGCCTCTAAGAGAAGAAACAAACTCCTTAGCCTGGCAGACAAAGACCTGTAACTATTGGACCCAACCCACCACCTGACTGCACACCCACAGGGATCTGAGAATTCTCTGTTCTGGAGGCAGACACTTGCAGTGCTCTCAGACTGAAGCTCTGTTCCCCTCCATAGAAGGCCATTCCCCGACATTTTTCCTTCGGCAAGTGCTGATGAAATATCACATTTAATAGATTCTACAGGAGTTCAGGGAAAAAAAAGATGATACTTAGTAAGCATTACAGAAACAGGTTTGGGCTAAATACAATCTAAAATATCAATATTATCTAATTTACTTATTAGTAGGTTTTGCTAAACTTCTCTTTTTGAAGTATTATTTCAGTATCAAAACATTAAAAAATGTTGTTAATGATCTATAATGTCATCACCTTGACATAATTTATTTTTTCTGTTTCTTTCTAGTCTAACTATATCAATTCACATTTTTACATAGATTTAATAATGATACACATACAACTTTATGTTGTTTTATTATTTTATCAGTGCTTTTTTTATAAATATACTATTAGTGCTTATATCATAGAGTTACATATATTATAGCCATTCTGTAATTGCTGGAATACCTTACTTCTAAAGCTTTATTTATAAATAATGAGATAGATGTACATCTTCAGGCCTTGTAGCATTTCAAATTATCTTAATTATCTCCTTAAAATAATCTTGAAAGCAATTATTAGGTCAAAAAGTAAAAACAGCAAATGTCTGAGAGTATTTTCTTAAATAGATACTTTGATATTTTAATGCCTTCATTACCAAATTTCAACATATATAAGAATTGTTCTGGAAACTTATTTAAAAACACAGGTTTTCAGGGTTTTACCTAGGGATATGATGATACAGGTAAACGGAGGTGGAGTCTAGAAACTTGAATTTTAACTATCACCTTAGGTGATTCTGATGCAGATATTTGCATTATTAAACAGAAAGAAAAAAAGAAACAAAGATGTAAGAAAGTCTTTAAGGAAATCCAGTTTTACCTTGCCTTCTTCGTGTGTCCACATATTGTTCTAAATATTGTAATTCAGAAATTCAGGTTAACACCACATCAAGAATAATTACGAGAATATTTTTAATGTGCCTGATGTTCTTATTGAGTCCAATTTATCTTATGGTATTAATTAACTTATTTTAAAGTTGCTTTCTAAAGAGAGAAGGCTGAAAACACCTGATAGAAAACGGTATAACTGAATACACATTCCATACCTGAACAGAAGGCCAAAGGCAGCCCGAACAGTGGTGTGGGGATGTCTGTGGATACAGGCGCCTTTGGAAAGTACGTGCCACATACACATTAGTGCCATGCAGAGCTCTTCCCGAAACATGAGGAGACCACACATCTTCACATGTTTCTTGCTAGGCTTCTAAAACAACCTGCAAAACCTTATTACTACTTTGAGTCAGAATGATGCTTGTGATTTTCTTTCCTGGAGGGCTTCTCATTTCCCCAGGTTTTCAGGAAGAAAAAAAGAAGAAGAAGAAGTAGTAGCCAGCTGTGGTATATTTGGTTTGGGTGGCAGAACAGCCAAAAATTTAAAGGGAAAAGTTACAATAATAGGGGTGATAACAAAGTCTGCACAAGTCCCTGACCGATGGTTAGACTATGCATTTGTGTGGAAAATTACAGAAAGCCCCTAAACAGCAAGGGTGCTTTCAAACTTGCTGTATTTTTAAATGAATTCTTAAACTACAGAAAGCTTAACCACATGCCTTAAGCCAAATTGATTTGAGAAAACTGAGCATAACCTCTGACTAAATCCCTGGCTGAGAATTAAAATAAACAGGACCAAGGGAGGCACCTACATAGGCAGGTTTAAAAAAAAAAATTAAACTAGGAGGAAGAAACATTTCACAGTTTGTGTGCAAGTACATTAATTGCCTAACAAAACAAAACGAATAAACAAAAACCTAAGGAACAAACAGAATCCAGGGTTACTATGATCTGCAATGTCTTGTTTGCAGCCCAAACTTATTAGCCACAAATATAAATGGGATAGTATGACCACAATCAGAAAAATAACTTTGAGTGGGTCTTGAGTTTGAATTAGCAGTCATTAACTTAAAAGAAGCGATTATAAATATGTTCAAACAATTAGAGAACAATTACGATCCAATAATTTAAAGAAAGTATACTATTGGTGAGTAAACAGGACATTTCAGTGGAGAAGGGAAAAGTTTAAAAAACAATATCAAAATTCTAAGGCTGAAAAATACAGCTAAAATTCATTGAATGGGTTAATCAGTAGCACTGACTTGGCAAAAGAAAGAACTGACATTTTAAAATTAGATAAATTAAAAGTATCCAATTTGAAAAGCACAGAAAAAAAAGAATAAAAGTGAAGAGAGACACAGAGATTGATTAAACATTATCAAACATTTCAACATATGTATAATTGGAGTTCTAGAAAGATAGAAGGAAAACACAAATCACAAAACATATTTAGAGTAGTAATGCCTAAAAATTCCCCAAATTTGATGAAAACATTGGTTTTCAAATCCACAAAGCTCAAAAAGTCCCAAGTAAGATATACACAAAGAGAAATGCACCTAAAACTCTATATTCAAACCACTAAAACCCAGAGCAAAGCAAAAGTCCTGAAAGCAGTGAAGAAAAAAAAAAAGACAATTCACATATGAAAAGGAAGGATATAATTTATAGATGACTTTTCATCCAAAGCAGTGGAATCTACAGGATTTGAAATAAAATGTTCAAAACATTGAATGAAAAAAAAAATGCCTTCTACGTATAATCAAACTATCCTTTAAAAATGAAAGCAGAATAGGGGCATTTTAGATAAACAAACCCTGACAGAATTCTTTGCTAGTGACCTGCACTATAAAAATGCTAAGGACTGTCTTTCACCTGAAGGTTTCAGATGAAACCTCAGATCCATGAAGGAAGTAAAGAACACAAGAAATGTTAGATATAAAATACTGTTTACTGATTTTAAAATAAAATATTGGTTTATTATATATATCCCATATATAATGGAACAATTATATATTATTATCTTTTAATTATATATGTATATGTTTCCTTGGTTTTGTTGACTTTATTAAAACATATGACTGCTTAAAGTGAAATTTATAAAAATGTATTTTAAGGTTTATAACGTATATTGATGTAATATAAATAACAGCAAAAGAACAATGGAAAGGAAATGGGAACGCACTGATATGAAGTTTTTATATTATATTGAATATATGTCAATATTGACTTGAAGTTAACAATGAATATTGTATTATGCTACCTAGAATAAAACACAAAGAAAATAGTTAAACATTCAGTATAATAACTAAAATACATTTATTCAACACACACAAAAACAACCATTAACTTAATAAGAGAGGAATAAAAGAAGAAAAGAGACCAACAGAAAACAAAGGCCGGCCGGGCGCGGTGGCTCACGCCTGTAATCCCAGCACTTTGGGAGGCCGAGACGGGCAGATCACGAGGCCAGGAGATCGAGACCATCCTGGCGAACACGGTGAAACCCCGTCTCTACTAAAATACAAAACTAGCTGGGCGAGGTGGCGGGCGCCTGTAGTCCCAGCTACTCGGGAGGATGAGGCAGGAGAATGGCGGGAACCCGGGATGTGGAGCTTGCAGTGAGCTGAGATCGCGCCACTGCACTCCAGCCCGGGCGACAGAGAGACACTCCGTCTCAAAAAAAAACAAAAAACAAAAAACAAAGGGCAGCAGACTAGATCTGGACCCAGCCTTCTCAGTGGTTCTATTAGACTCGAGTAGACTCACCCGAAGCCAGGCCTCATCCTACTGTGGACCTTGAGGAAAATATGGCCTGCAGTGTGTTTGTGAGCTAAGAATGGCTTGTATCTATTCAAAAGACTGTTAAGGGAAGAGAAAGATAAAAGCACACATAAAAATGAAGACAAAGATGGGGAAGATGATAATGATTATAAGAAACAGAGAAGAGGAGGAGGTAGGTGGTGCAGCAGAGATTGCAGGTGGTCTTTATAGAAAGTATTTGCTGAAAATTTGACTAATATTGATAAAAGGCAAGAATTTTCAGACTAGATAAAGAAAATTACATAAGACTTTGTCAGACATCAGTACAAGTCCTACAGTTATTAAAGGGACAAAAAAAAGGAATTACATGAAAAAATTATATCAGCAAATTTGATGATTTAGATGAGGTAGACAAATTATTTGAAAGATATAAATTATATAATATGTCTCGAGAAAAAAATAGAAAATCTGGGCAACCCTGATGTTTACTAAATAAATTAAAATACAAATCAAACCTTTTGCACTTATAACCTCACATAACACAAACACACACACACTAGGCCTATATATTTCCATTACTGAATTATCTCAAATATTTATAAAAATACTCTTGCAGTAAAAGAGGAAGAAAGAACACCTTCCGACCTATTTTAGAGGCCAGTATTACATCAATGCCAAAACAGGAAAATAAATCAAAAGAAAACGTTCATATTTCCAAAACACACTGATTCAAAATTCTTATAAAATATGCAAACCAAATAGAACAACACATGAAAAGGATACTATACAAAAATTAGGTTGGGTATATACACAAATTTCAAGTTTTATTTAACATCTGAAAATCATTTAATGTAATGCTATATTGGAAGAAAAGTGAAAAGTCAAATCATCTTAATAGATGCAGAAAAATCATTTGACAAAATGCAGCAAAGATTCATGCTGAAACTCACAGCACACAAGGAATAAAAGAAAACTTCTTCAACCTGATAGAAGGCATCTACAAATACCTACATCTAACAGCACATTTAACGAGAAATACCTGAATATTTTCTGTTTATAATCAGGAACAAGGCAAAATGTCTGCTTTCACCAATTTTATTCAACTTTGTGTCGAAGTCATAGTACAAATATGACGAGAAAAAAAGAGCATATTCTTGGGAAAAAAAAGAATTGTATTCATTCACAGATGATATGACTATGAACCTAGAAAATCTTAAGGAAACTCCAAAATAACCTACAACATAAATTTTGCAAGTTTTCAGATTATGTAAATACAAAACTTATTTTTTATACTAATAGTGAACAATCCAAAAGTTCCATTCACATAAAAGTAAAATACTTAACAATAAATTTAAATATAAATACGCACTGATTACTGTAAACAGAGGAATTAAAGAATACTAAAATAAATGGAGGGATATACTTTGTCCCCTGATTGCAAGACTCAATATGGCTAAGATGAAAATATTCCCTGAATTGATCTGGAAATTTAATGTAATGCCTACTAAAATCTATGAAAGTGCTTCTGTAAAAATTTATAAGTTCATTCTACAATGTATACAGGAACGCAAAATGCCTAGAATAGTCAAAACAACTGTAAGTGACCAAAGTTCAGAGACCTGCACTGATTTTAAGATTTCTTTAAATGTTTCATATTTTAGACAAAAGATATTAGCACAAGGATAGACATATAGATCAATAAGTGAGAATTGAGAGTCCAGAAATGAATCAAATTTATGAGTTCAATTGATTTTGAAAATGTACTTAGGTTATTTTCAGATAAAATAATTGCCTTTTTAATAAATAGTGCTAAAATATCTAGATATCTGTATGAAAATAAAAGGAACCTTGACCCCTTCCTCACATGTCAGATGAAAATGACTTCAAATGGACCAAAGGTCTAAACTTTATTACTACAACTCTGAATATTATAGAAAACATACACAAAAAGTTTTGTAATCTGGAGATAGAGGTTTCCTAAGTAGGAAACAAAAAAAAAACAAGACTTAAGGGAAAAAAAAAGGGCCAGGAGCGGTAGCTCGTGCCTGTAATCCCAGCACTTTGGGAGGCCGAGGCGGGTGGATCACAAGATCAGGGGTTCGAGACCTGCCTGGACAATGTGGTGAAACCCCGTCTCCATTAAAAACACAAAAATTAGCCTGGCATGGTGGTGGGTGCCTGTAGTCCCAGTGACTCGGGAGGCTAAGGCAAGAGAACTGCTTGAACCCGGAAGGCTGAGTTTGCAGTGAGCCGAGATCGTGCCACTGCACTCCAGCCTGGGCGACAGAGTGAGACTCCATCTGTTAAAAAAAAAAAAAAAGAAGAAGAAGAACAAGAAAAGAGAAAGGGGAAAAAAAGGCTGATAAATTAGACAATTCTTCAAGAGACATCATGAAGACATAAAAAGGTAAGCCACACTCTACAGGAATATATAATATTTTCAATACATAAATCTGGCAAAGGGTTGCATGCACAATATATAAATACTTGCTAAATTTAAGTAACAAGAAGGCAATTATAAAAAAGGTAGGAGGGGACATAAGATTTGAACAGATATTTCACAAACGAAGGTATACAAATGGCCAGTCAGCACATGAAAAGCCTTTTAATATCATTGACCAGTGAGTAACCTTTATACCGATACACATATTTTAGAATGACTAAACTTGAAAGGACTGAATTCCAAGAGTGGGCAAGTGTGTGGACCCTGGAGCCCTGATGCATTGCTAGTGAGAAGGCGAGATTGTAGAACCACTTTGGAAATAGTTTAGCAGTGTCTTCTAAGTTTAGCATGCTCTTCCCATGGAACCCAGAGGTTTCACTACGAGGCGTTTATTCAACAGCAATGAACACATTTGTTCACACAAAGATCAGTACACACGTGTTCATAGCAGCTTTTTTATTTGTTATAATTATTTTGTGATTTTTAAGCTTTTAAAGCATTTTAATCGATTTTGGGGGTAGAGTGCAGTTTTGTTACCTGGATTTATTTTGCAGTGGTGAAATTGGGGTTTCTAGTATAACCATCACCCAAAGAGTGGACATCGTGTCCCTTAGGTACTTTCTCATCCCTTACCTTTTATGAAGTGTTTATCACTGAGCTGGGGAATGAGGATCATGAGTGAACAATTGGAAATACACAGGACACAGTCTGCCTTGAAGAGGACATGTGACTCTACCTTGTGCTTGAATTGGGCACATTTTGTACAGGGTGATTGTTCGTGAGGTGATAAAGGGAACCTTCAACTGTCTCCCACTTCACTACCCATATTGCTTCATAAGTGCTGTTCCCAAGCCACTGAGTGAGCCCTCTCCCAGGGTACAGTGCTAGCTCTGAAGCCTTTGGGGCTTTAAAATCTACCCTAGAGGATCTTGATGGTTTAGATAAATATCTACCTTGTGAGTGTTTCCCATCTGGAAAAAAGCAACCGATCTGAAATATGATTGAGGTGACAGGAGAGTCCTAAGGTCTTGGTGGGGTGGAATGGCTACTTCTTCAATAAGGTAGAAATCGCAAGAACGCCCCAAGGACAGATGAGAAGTGCGGAGAAAGTCTCTCCAATCTATAGATGCTGGTTTGGGTTTTTTTTAAGCACAGGTTTTGTTGGTTGGTTGGTTGGTTGGTTGGTTGTCTACCGCCCCCCACGCAACTCCAGGAATCAGAATAAATCTCCTGAGTCCGCCAAGGCGAGGCTGTTCCCCTTCTCTGCTCACTTCTAGAACCAGGTCTAGGGAATCCTCTGCAGTCCACTTGAGAAGTGAAGCCTGGATCTAGACAGAGTCCCCAGCTTCTGAATCCAAAACTATAAGGCTTTTAGGCACTCAGAAGAAGTTGCCTAACACATACACGTATGCGTATGCACTCATCAACACACTGCATGTGCTTTCCATAGCCCTGGCTCTAAACTAGGTGCGGAGGTCATACAGAAGAAAAAATGTTAGGATCTTTTCTTCTAGAATTCAAAAGAACACCTGTAGAGCATACTACACAATTAAACGTCACTCGTGGTTTACCATATGAACTGAACACTGTGTACATGGTGTCTTTATTTGGTTCTGAGCTTACAGGAGGGAGGGGAAGCTCACTTTGGGCTGGAGTGGTCAGGAAATTTTTCTTTGTGAAATTAGAACCTGAGCTGAATCTTAAAAGATAGATGCAATTGACCCAGAGTGGATGGAGAGGCTTTGGAGTTGAACCTGCGCTGGGGTTCGGACATAGAGATGTGCCAGGATGAGTAGACAGGCCTGGCTGAACCTGAACATGGGGGCAGGGGTGGGAGAGCCCTGGGAGGCGGGAGAACATGCAGATGTACAGAGCACTGAGCAAGAGAACCGAAACTTTGCCCTGAAGGAAATTCTGGATGTTGGAGGAGGAAAGCAATGGCCTACAAAGATGATTCTGAAGGCTTTGAGGATGAAGCGTTAGCATGCGATACAGAAGTAGAGAATGATTCAGGCTTTGATCCAGGTGGTAACAGAGGAAAGAATAGTTGAAATGGGAAAATAGGGAAAGATAGGAGAAATATCAAGATTCTTTTTTTCTTTTTAAACAATTAGAAGGTCTCGGGGAGGACGAGATTGAGAGGTGACATAGGGAGAGCAAGAGAACCGGGTGCACTCTAGCAGGACTCAAATGTGAGTCCCAGAACCACAGAGGCCAGCACAAGAACACAGGGGAGGAGTTTGGGACGCGGACTTCGGAGGAAGCAGGAGAGCGTCCTGTTAGTTACTGAGACTGAGATTTACAGTGAAGTTTACAACTGGACATTATCGTTGGATATGGAATATGAGGGTTGAGAACTTCCAGGGAAAGAGAGTGAATTATATTTTAGAGTGATCAATTTCAGCTGGACGCAGTGGCTCACACCTGTAATCCCAGCCCTTTGGTTGAGGTCAGAAGTTTGAGACCAGCCTGGACAACGTGGCAAAACCCCGTCTCTACTAAAAATAAAAAATAAAAAGAAAGAAAAGAAAAATTAGCGGGGCATGGTGGTACATGACCGTAGTCCCAGCTACTTGGATACTGAGACGGGAGAATTGCTTAAACTGGGAGGCAGAGGTTGCAGTGAGCCAAGATCACACCACTGCACTCCAACCTAGATGATAGACCAAGACTCCATCTCAAAAAGAGAAAAATAATGATAAATTATACTGAAAGGCATGAATGTGATCTCTGAGAAGAAACTCATTTAAAGATGATGTCTCATCACATACCTTGACATCTGTAAGTCTGTGCTGAACAAATGAAATTTATGTTTGGCCTCTATTCTTGCAACCCATCCTGTTTTTTAGGGTTGAGTCCAGATACTGCAGGAAGGACAACAGTGGTGATGTGGATGCTAAGTCAAGTGGACCTCCACTTACCTATGGCTTTGCCTAGACATTTGCGAATTTGTGACAGCCTACACATGGTGTCAGTACCCATCCTTTCCAGCTCATTGCTGCTACACTTACAGACATTTCACTCGTTAAGTGTCCTTGATCTTCCTGGAATGCAGAGACTATTAAGTCAACAATTATTTATGGATCTCTGACTATGCGCCCAACACAGTACTAGGCACTGGGGATACAAAATAAATAAGTCATAGTCCATGCTCATAATTTATTAGAGGAAGGCCACATAGGTAATTGACCATTATAAAAATGTGTAATGCAAGCACTAATCAAGTTATAAATCAATAAACTGTTGGTGGAGTGCAGCTGATGGCAGGGAGTAGATTCTCATTGGAAGTGGTGTTTGATCTGGACCTTAACGGATGAAGAAGAGTGAGGACAAAGCTTCATGGGGACGAGGAAACACATGAACAAAGAAATGAAAGCATGAAATTACGTGTAGCGTTTGCCTGCGTGATTCATGTTAAAAATGACTGTGGTTTGTTCAGACAGAGGCCGAAGTGCCCTGGGATAATCTCTGTGCTGAGCCCTGGAGGGCACCAGCATCCTATGACCCCTTCAGCTTGCCCAGGGATCAGCCGGCATTTCTAGTGTGATGTGTGTGTGCACCAGCATTCAAATCGCAAGTCGCGGCTGACAGGCTTTCATCCGGAGCTTGCTTTGTGTGGATGAGCATAAAGTATGCGAGAGCCTCAGGAGATGGCTGAATTCTGGGCCCACGAGGGAAGACTCTCATTCTTTCACGTTCTCTGGACACTTGAGACCCTTTGTAGCCCCAAAAGGGAGGAACCTGAGAGCTGAGCATTGTGTGCCTGAACTGCAGTGAACACTGAGGAGAATCAGTGTATTCACTGTGATCTCTTAATAGCAGAGTCAATGTGGAACCAGCTTTTGTATCCCTTAATTTCTTGCCTTGCCTAATTTTTCCAGTTCATTTCGTACGAGTAACTGAGGCCGTGAAGCCCAGGCACTGGCGTTTTTCAGCACTGTGAGTCTTTGAACACGAGATCAATCTGTCTTTCTTGACTGCATTGTGGGTGCCCTTGCATGAGAGATGAAGGCAATTTGGGAGCTGCAGCTGTCAACCTCTTGTTTGAACCCATGGCCCACGTGGCTCTTTAGGCATGGGTGGAAGATGGGGTTTCTGTTATAGATAGCAGCATCGCTCCCACCTTGACATCTGGCTGAATTCCTGCTCAACTTAAAGCAGCTGCAGTTATTCCCCTGTTCTAACGACTCTCCTTATTACCTGACAATCTATCTGAACTATCGACTCATTTCCGACCTGCCAGTTCTCTCAAAAGTTATGGAAATGGTCTTCAAACTGCAGCTTCAGCACCTCCTCCCCCACAGGCTGTCTGCGCATCAATAGATCCTCTCATCGACAGAGGAGAGAGGCCAACTGAGTGTGCCGTGCACTCCCAGGTGCTGAGCCTGGAGAAGGGAGGCTGCTGCCACCGTCCACTCCTGAGCATTATGGCCTCCTGGGCTGCGGCTGAGTGCATCTGTCACAGCCAGCTTTAGTGGTGTTGGCCCTGGACTGGAAAGTGCAGGGGGTATTGGCCTCGGTGGTTTCTATGCGCTGTAGAGCGTTCTGTCTGCCCTCCTGCTCTTCTTTCCCAAGACCCACCAACTTCACATTTTTGAAAGAGGCTGTCAGAGCTTTCCAGTTCTTCACAATCTCTTTTCCTTATTCAGAAAAATGAGGAACTTTCCCCTTTCGAATGTTGGGCTCAGTATTTGCAGGCAGCTCAATCAAGCCAGGGACACATTGTAAGTGAATTTCTTAAGCGTCACCTGGCCTGAACTCTTGCAGAAGAGGTGAAGTAGGAGGGAGGGAGACCTCTGAGAGAGAAGGAGGAGACATTCAATCTCCGTGCTTCTCAGGGAGCAAAGACCCGTGAAGGCTCTGTCTCCTCACCTGTGAAAAGCCTGAAGATGCCTTTCAGCCTCCCCCATCTGTCTTTTGCATTAAGGAAGACAACATAACAGAAAGTGTTTCAAAAATTACAAAAGAAACGTTCTAAATATATATTGTTATAATTATTGGTAATATACTATTAAAGGCTTGGGTTTTGCCCTTGTGGAGCTAACAACCTAGTTAAGACAAAAGCAGGCATAACATGAATAATCTGAGTACAATTAGGTTCTCTCTGCATAGAAACACTTATTATCATTAAGTTATCTCTGTGTAGAACCACTTATGAGTACAAGAGGTCTTTACTGAAGGGAGACATAAATGCCTTTGAACTTCTTTTGGGGACTGGTTTAAAATTGTCATCCTTGAACTGAGACTTACTGCAGGTAAAAGGAAGTGGTTCAAAAGAAGACCAAAACTTAATGATACAAACTCCTGTCTTTGGGATATAGCTTTTACATGGTAGCTTTTGTTTCTAGACTTGCTTGGTATATTAGTCTGTTTTCACCCTGCTAATAAAGACATACCCTAGACTGGGTAATTTATAAAGGAAAGAGGTTTAATGAACTCATAGTTCCACATGACTAGGGTGGCCTCACAATCATGGTGGAAGGTGAATGAGGAGCAAAGTCATGTCTTACACGGCAGCAGGCAAGAGCTTGTGCAGGGGAACTCCCATTTATAAAACCATCAGATCTCATGAGACTTAATCACTACCATGAGAAGAGTGTGGGGTAAACCACCCCCATGATTCAATTAACCCCACCTGGTCCCACCCTTGACAAGTGGGGATTATTACAATTCAAGGTGAGATTTGGGTGGAGTCACAGCCAAACCATATCACCTTGTTAATCAGAAAGCCTTAACTCATTCATGCAGTGACTTCATCAGGCCATCCCAGGCAACCCTGGTGTTGCTCTGAGTCATGATGAGACCATGTAGGAGGTGGAGCTGGAGGTCTGGACTCTGCAGACCCAGGCTCTGCTTTTGCTCTCAAGTCAGCTTCTCCCGCTGGGAGACTGTGGCAATTTCTGTATTCCATCTTCACATTCATCATATTGGATTACAGTTGCTTTTATAGAATATCACTTCCCAACTACAATCTGCATGACTTCAGATCAAAAAAGTGTGTATTCTTTTTAAATCTTGTATATGTAGTTACCAACACTGTGTTCTGCGCATAATAGATAATAAATGCCATGGAAAGAAGGGGGTAGAAAATAAATGTAGGAAGTGGAGAACTCAACACAAATGAGAGAAAATCATGAATCAAGAAGCAGTTCATAAAAAAGAAAATTAAAAAACAGATTCAGGGCTTAAAGAGGTTGAGAATTGGTAGGAATATTTAGGGGAAGACAATTTGAAGTAAGTTTCAAATTGTCTATACAGTTTTAAAAAATAATTTTAAACTTTCATTTTGAAGTAATTTTAGACTTAATATAAATGTCTCAAAATTACTACATGTTAAAATTAGCTTTGTCCACCCTTGACTCCAAAATAATAAACTTTTTTTTGTGGCTTTTATCAGGCACATTCTTTTAAGCAGAAACTTTGGAAACACAATAAACTTTTTTTTAATCTAAGCTCAATTAATCAATTTTTATTTACTTCTGAAATTAAACACAAAACTGTGGTCAAATTATCCTTACTTTACAGTAATGACTATATTTCCAATCAAGTAGTCAAAATTATGGAAACAATAATTGTTTCTGTTAAAGAAACAATGAAGAACTTTAATTTTGTAATTAGAAAGATGAAAATGAATAAATAAAATGTAAGTTGCTGCACAGTTCTAATGCCCACTGCAATCTTGCTCATCACATTCATAGATTTTATCTTTCTATTACTGTCATATTCCACTTGCAAGGTGTGACTCAAACATAACCATCTCTTCTTACATTCCCTCAAAAGAGCAGGATAGTTTTATCAATTCAAGTGTAACTGAAGTCAGATATGCATTTATCTCTGAGAAGAAACCTCTTAAGTAGTCCCACATGCATCTTAAGCTCATGGTCTATAAAACCAAACACATGAATGTTGTTTCTTTCCTACCTCCTACTCCATGTTCTTTATGCAAATTCATGCATTTATTTATTCATTCATTCCATAAAGATTTAAGCAAACCAGGCACTGGCGTGAAGCAGTGAGAGAGACAGACACCAGCCCTGCTCATGGAGTTTATGTTCCAGTAGATAAATGGGAAATTGAATAACTGGACTTTTAACTCCCTTCTTGGAAAGCCTACAAAGAAAGAATGGAAAGATGCGATGAGAGTGTCTTCACAGTGCACTTTACCTGGCCTTTCTGAAAGCAGAATGAGCACCTGTGAGGTGTGAGTTGAAACACTGCTGAGTTGAAAGGATAACTAGCCATTCATGGGGGTGAGGTTGGAAGGGGTGAGAGAAGCAAGAAATTGCTGAGTGTGGAGGCCCAGAAGGGAGACTCCACACAGCGTCCTCACTCTCATGTGTAACTCAAACCGGTTTCCAATGGGTGGATGCATTTTATATTCTCGCCAGCGATGTGTTGGAATTACGGTTACTCCCCGTGTTTGCCTTTGCTTGGTATTAGCAGATTTTACATTCTAGCTGTCGCAGCAGGTTGACGGTGTTTCATCCTGGTCTCCATTGGCATTTGTCTGATGATCAGTGCTGCTAAGGATCTTTAACAAGTGTATTGCTGTTTGTGTATATATTGTTGGAACGATCAGCTACTCTGAAATCATTGGGAGCATAATTCCCTAGAATTATCATCTGGGGCATCTTTTTTTCTCCACTGCTTCTCCAATAACAGCTCACCAAATCCTGTACTTTTTACCCAGTAAACACCTTTGAAATGTTCTCCGTACTGATCTCCTCCACTGGTCCCCAACTAGATCAAGCAGAGGTCAAGCAGAGGTCAGCTCCAGTCTCATCTGCCTCAATATAGCCTGCTGACCAGTGTGCTTGCTTTGTCTTTTCTGTCTTTTGGTACCTTCTCTGATAAGCAGTGCAAACCCTCCTCTGGTCATACCAAGCCTCTCTTGCAAACTCCCAAGCACGCTTCTTTGTTCCTCCTAGGAAAAGACCAAAATCATGCATAAATCCACAGTAGCTGTGTGGGTCTGGCCACTGTCTCTGTTATAGCCTCATGTGACACCGTGCAACACCTCTTTTTTTGTGTACCCAGTCATGCTGGTCTCAAACTTCCTCCGACGTGCCTCCATTCTGGTTCCCCGGCTTCCACATGCTAGACCCTCTGCCTGATTTCTTTCTCTCTCAATCCTTCTCTTGGTTGGCCCTGGCACATCCTTCAGAGCTCAGCATGCATCATCCTCAAGTCTTCAGGACATTAGTCCCTGAATTCCTGGAAGAAGTGCAGTGCTTCCTTATATGCTTTCATCAAGCCATGTCTCTCTAACTTGTAGAACTTGTTGCAACTAGGACTTCATAAGTATTCTGTGAGTCTTAGGTTCACAACCACCGCCTCCACGATCTCCTAACCTGTCCTCTGTGGTCCATGAGCAGGAGGATGTGCCTGCTAGGGCTCACCCTCATCTCCACAGTGCCTTGAGGAGTGTATGAACCTTAGCAGGTACTAATAAAACATCTGTTTATTAAATTAAAAATAAATATAAACGTGTATTTAAAGATAAATCAGATCTAAGTTTTTTGTTGGAGTTGGGAAAATTGGAGCCACTTTTTAAATGGAGTGGGGTATTTTTAATTTTGAAGTTGCCAAGAGCCAGTGGCAGTAAGAGCAGCATCAAGAGAGCGACTGTGCTGTGGGAGGCTGGCCTGGAACCTGCCGGAGGGGCCCGTGGGCTCAGCAGCATCGAGAGAGCAACCGCGTTGCAGGAGGCTGGCCTGGAACCCGCCGGAGGGGCCTGTGGGCTGCAGAATCTGGATTGTGAATCTGCTTCAAATGTGAGTTGCACTTCATATTTTTAAACCTCTTTTAAAGTGAGCTATCATGGAAAGGCCTTGTTGTGAGTGTGTGAGTGAGCATGCCAGCGTAGGTTTGTATGCATGTGAGTTTGTATGTGTATGTGTTAGTGAGTTTCTCAGTGTGAATTTGCGTATGTATGTGTGAGTTCATGTGGGTGCCTCCCATGTGCCGAGAAGGAGACGCATTCATGGGTAGTGTCTACTGAGCAGTGGTCAGGCATTCAGTCGAGGCAGGAAACTAACCGAAGGTGAATGTGTGAGTGTAAATTTCTCCCACTCATCCTTATCATGGACTTTCCAAAAAAACCGAGGAGAACATTAGACTTTCCTCAATGAAATAAATTGAGATGTGAGACAATGTTACGTAAAAGGTAATGGTCCAGGTATTCCAGCTGACAATTTTCCCCCAACTGGACTGGGGATCTTAGAGAGCGGAGACCATGTCTTATTCTTATATATGTGGCTCCCTCTAACTCGCACAGTGTTTGCATATAAATGTGTCCAATCAATCTGGAATTCTTTAATTTATTTCCTTGTTACAGTTTGCATCAAGGATTTCTGGGTTTGCCTTTTCAGAATGGAAATAAGGGAGAAATAGGTATGACTTTTTGATTCATTTTTGTGGGGAAAATACCAGTCTTATTTTGAAATAGCCATAAGCAAACTTTCTAGACATGAAAGTAGTTTCCCCACAGTGAGAAAGAATTATAGCTTATCACATGAGACCCATGGTATTTAAGGGGTGTTGAGTTCAAAAAACGAGAAGAAGAGCCCCCTCCATTTCCACTTCCCAGCCTGTTTTAAAGCTGGGGGACCCCACGACTCAGTTCTGCACAGTGGAGCCTAAATGGTGATCACCTGGGAGCTGCACAGGTGCATGGGGGTTACGTGCAGAGCTGCTGCTCTTGGTCCCTGTCTTCCTTCTGCCTGGACTCAGAAGGGCATGTGTGAAGGGCAGCAGGTATGTCATGGGCAAGGAGGCAGCACACTGAGAGGCAAAGCAGCATCTGAGAAAGCTCAAGGACACGTAGAATCACTTCCCCAGAAAACGGCCCTTCTCTGTGGACTCACATGGGAAACAAAAGCCAGTGCTTCAGCTGTGTTTCTGTGGTTAAC
The DNA here is from genome assembly GCF_001698545.2 of Rhinopithecus bieti. Lineage (NCBI taxonomy): Eukaryota > Metazoa > Chordata > Mammalia > Primates > Cercopithecidae > Rhinopithecus > Rhinopithecus bieti. The sequence goes on along the minus strand of NW_016821253.1, from coordinate 2,389,655 downwards.
TTCTTTGGATGTGCAGCTGAAAGGAAACCTAACTGAAAATAAAAATTCCTAGGTTTTTGCCCAAGGATCCCAGCCCTTCACCACACTGCCCAGGCGTTTCATGGCAAGGCCCCTGCTTCTGTGCTGCGCCTGGCTGGACTCGTGAGGTCTCCCCGCTGTTTTCCACAACACAGTCAGGAGTGGGAAAGCTTGTTAAGCAGCCTGACCAAGGTACTTGCAGGTCTGGCTTGGAAACCTGGAATAGAACCTTGTTCTCTCTCTACCAAGTGGGAGCGAGGAGGCTGGGGCCTCATCACCACCTGGCCCGCCCTTCCTGGCTGGGCTGCCAGCCTCCTGCAGGAGCTGATAGAGGAAGACAGAGCAGAGAGAATATGCATTCTTAGCTACATTACTGATGCCAACCAGGCAAACTCAAAGTCCGCTCCCTATTTTCATTTCCAATTATGTGGGGTAATAAAATAAATGCAAGTTGGATTTTATATTATGTAAAACGTATGTGCTTTGTGGTGACAAAGGCAGGATGCTATCTTCAGCATTCTGATTCCAAATCCAGTTCTTGCATATTCCCGTATCAACATCTAGTGTGGCACTTAATAATAACAATAACAGTAATAAAGTGATCATCAGTGTCTATTGCATGGGGTAATCAGAACTTACTAGATGAGGCTCTGATGCAAACGAAAAGGATAATAAGTGAAGTAAGATGTGGTTTTGAAGCCTGAGGATCTGGCCATGAAATCAGCCGTCCATGTGCAGCAGAGGGAGGGACCACCTTTCTGAGAGGAAATGGAAATGGCTTCTCAGAGGCAGTGGTGTTTGAGGCCAGTCTGAGAGATAAATAACATTTGCTAGGCAGAGAAGAGGGAGACGGACTTTCCAGGCAAAGAGATCCACTTTCGCAAAGACAGAAAGGCATGGCAGAGTGTGGCATCCCGAGACTGAGGAGGAGGCCTGGCACCGCTGGAAAGGCATGACAGAGTGTGGCATCCCGAGACTGAGGAGGAGGCCTGGCACCGCTGGAAAGGCATGGCAGAGTGTGGCGTCCCGAGACTGAGGAGAGAGGCCTGGCACCGCTGAAAAGGCATGGCAGAGTGTGGCATCCCGAGACTGAGGAGGAGGCCTGGCACCGCTGGACAGAAGCAGGCGCTTCTGTCGTTGTCCAGCTGCAGCTGCAGCAGGGGGCTCCGGCCGGATCACAGCTCGTATATAATGGGAAGAACTTGTATTTTATTTCACTCAATGGAAAAGCTAATGGATTAAACAATCAGATTAATTTTTCACTAAAATAAATAATAATTCCAACAGCAGTTTGGGAATCCATTGGAGTGGGAGGGAGCAAAGGCAGGAAGATCAGGTCATTATCATTTCTGTAATACAGATGGAGAGTGCTAGCTAGGAACTCTAAGAGCAGCCCTAGAGATGTAGTGGGGGAACATAGGGCCATCCCTGCTGCCTGGATTTGGTGGCACTTTCTCCATTTCCCAAACCTCTTCCCAAAAGGTGTTAAGGGAAGGGTTAACTGATAAGAGAAATTGGGAATGACAAAATTTGAAAAACATGGAGAGCTGAACCCTGAATAGAAGCCATCTGAAGCCAGGTGTGGTGGCTCATGCCTGTAATCTCAGCCCTTTGGGAGGCCGAGGCGGGTGGATCACAAGGTCAGGAGATTGAGACCATCCTGGCTAATAAAGCAGAGTCTAAATGGATACTTAGAACCAAAAGGCCAGGGGCACGAATTGAGAGGGAGGTCCTGGAGCCAGAATCAGAGCGAGAAGATGAGCCAGAAGGGAGGGACCCGAGCCGGGACCTGGGGCTGCTGTCCGTGGCTGGCTTCCGTGTCAGCTGTGGTGCCGTTCCTCAGGAGCAGAGCTGGGCTGAGCTTGGAAACAATGCAAAGGGGTCTAATAGGAGACGCAGACGGCTGGCAATGCCCTTAAACAAACAGACACAGCAGTTGTGGCGTGGCCTGAGAGCAGATGTGATCTGGTTTGTGATGAATTGGAGCATCTTTGAGACAATCAGGTAAAGCTGCAGGTGACCAATGTGGAATTCAGGAGAGAGGTCAAAACTGCAGACGGGGACATGAGACTCATCACCAGGCAGATGCGATTTGGGTCATGACAAGAAATGAGGTCATTCATTCAACGTTTAGTGAGAAGTTGCTATATAGGAAGCACCTGAGCTGTATTCTACAGTCAGAGGCACAAAATGACCACATTCCAAGATGAATAAATACTGTCCCTGCCTTCCAGCAGCTCACAGTCTAAGGCAGCTTTAGGGATAAAGACAGGGCCCCAAACTTCACTGGGTGGGCAAAAGAAGAGTGTGTTGGTAGAAAAGAAGAGGATTATGAGTCTATCAGTCACACATCAGTCAGGAAAACAGAAGCCGACAGCTGTGGATGGGACTGAGAGAGCAAAAGGGAGGAACAGTACTTTTGGAGGAGTAGAGAGAGGATCTCTTCTTGCCCAGAGATTACTAAACTGCTACCAACTCAGGGCTGAAGCCCTCTCCCCTGCACTCGCCCTTCGTGTCTGGAATCACGGCAGCCACGCTGCTGAAGCCGCATCACGTCTGTGGGAGGAACTCAGGAGCCACATCACACTGTTGTTCTGGAAAATGTCACCAAAGCTGCTCACACTGACATTGGCTACGGCCACGGTTAGAGCCAAGTCATCTGCTACTGTGGCTGCTGAATAGCTGGCCTCAAGCAGAAAAAAATGCTGTGCTCCATCTTCCTACACTTCATCCAATATCTCCCATCCTACGTCTTCCCAGAAGCCAGACAGTGTGAGAGTCAGGTCTATAGGTTTCCAGGCCCCCCCTCATCTAGAAGGGAGGCCAGGAAAGTGGGAAGGGGCTGGTCCCAGCAGAAGAGCGACCAGTCTGCTCTCATGGCTTCTCCCCATCCACAAACATCGTTGACCCAGAGATGTTCTTCCAGGCATCGTCAGTGAACATGACCTCTTGCCTCTGCCTAACACCGTGTGGCTGTCGCCTACAACCACTGTTCTCTAAAATAAGGAGACATGAGTTCTGCCTGTCAGCATCTCCATCTCTGGGTGGCATGAATTCAAATCAAAATCCCACCTGCATATTTTCTATCCAAAAGTCTCACTTGCAAAGTTAGCCAAATCCACCAGCCCTTAGATAAAATTGTAGGAGAAGTGATAAAGGGGAAAGAAACAGAAAGTGGTCTGTTAGGATATAACCTATAGGGATATACATGCTTATGAATCTAAATATGGAAACACATACACATGCAGACACACATATGTATATATAAATACATATCTACCTATGTCTATATCTACAGCTACACGTCTATCTAGCAAGCAAAAAAGAAAATACGCATAGGTACAGCAGTCCTCGTTTCTGCAATTCGTCTTGAGGTTGCAATTATTATATTTGTATTTTCTTTGCTGCATCACGGATTACATTATCTTGTTGCCCTCAGATGGTATTTAACTGGTTGTCATTCTTTACCCTGGGGAAGAAAGTGACCCAAACCTTATCTGTAAATAATCTGAGTCCTTACTGTCTTTGTTGTTTTGAATTGCTGTATATAACCACTTTTCCTGGCAGGTGTGTTTGAGACACTGCGGAGAGTTTATCGAGGTCTATGCATATTCCTCCTTGGCTCCATTGTAGAGCAACAACTCTATTTTGCTTGATAATTTGGAGAAATCCCCAGACAACCCAGTAACTCCTTTCTTTGCTGGACAATTCAAAACTGTGACAAGCCCCAGATGATGATGCGGTTGTGTCAGCTTTCGGTGTGGAGGAATCATTGCTGTTTCCACTTTTGCTTTTGGGAATTGGAATTCTATACCAGGATATCCAGAGATCCAGAGATGCACAGAAAAAAAAATATTTCTAGTAGGTTATTGGGAGTGGTCGTGAGAAGGACCCCTCCAACTACTTGTCTTTGACTCCACAGATCAAAATCTGCAGATTCTGTGTTCTGGTTTTGGGAGAGACAGAACCACCTGTTGGTGGCTGATTCCAAGCCTGTACCCCAATCTGTAGGACGGCACCCTGGACTCACGGAGCTGTGCCCTAGCTGTATGTGACTGAGTTTTGTCAAGACATCACATGGTTTCTGTAGGAACTTCTGGGTGATGGAGTGTGTGGTGTTATCTGTGAAAGGGCAGACAACCACTGCTGCTCTATTATGCTGAAGTGGCTTCCCTGCTTAGGAGAAGCATTGAGTGGGAGGATAGTGTGATAATTTTGAGGCATTCTGAAGACTCTATTCACTATGAACATGGTGGCACTGGCAGTGTGGACGGGAGTGCTGTGAACATGCTGGCACTGCCACTGTGGGTAGGAATGCTATGAGAAGGTGGCACTGGCACTGTGGACTGGAGGGCTATGACATGGTGGCACTGGCACTGTGGACAGGANGACAAGAAATGAGGTCATTCATTCAACGTTTAGTGAGAAGTTGCTATATAGGAAGCACCTGAGCTGTATTCTACAGTCAGAGGCACAAAATGACCACATTCCAAGATGAATAAATACTGTCCCTGCCTTCCAGCAGCTCACAGTCTAAGGCAGCTTTAGGGATAAAGACAGGGCCCCAAACTTCACTGGGTGGGCAAAAGAAGAGTGTGTTGGTAGAAAAGAAGAGGATTATGAGTCTATCAGTCACACATCAGTCAGGAAAACAGAAGCCGACAGCTGTGGATGGGACTGAGAGAGCAAAAGGGAGGAACAGTACTTTTGGAGGAGTAGAGAGAGGATCTCTTCTTGCCCAGAGATTACTAAACTGCTACCAACTCAGGGCTGAAGCCCTCTCCCCTGCACTCGCCCTTCGTGTCTGGAATCACGGCAGCCACGCTGCTGAAGCCGCATCACGTCTGTGGGAGGAACTCAGGAGCCACATCACACTGTTGTTCTGGAAAATGTCACCAAAGCTGCTCACACTGACATTGGCTACGGCCACGGTTAGAGCCAAGTCATCTGCTACTGTGGCTGCTGAATAGCTGGCCTCAAGCAGAAAAAAATGCTGTGCTCCATCTTCCTACACTTCATCCAATATCTCCCATCCTACGTCTTCCCAGAAGCCAGACAGTGTGAGAGTCAGGTCTATAGGTTTCCAGGCCCCCCCTCATCTAGAAGGGAGGCCAGGAAAGTGGGAAGGGGCTGGTCCCAGCAGAAGAGCGACCAGTCTGCTCTCATGGCTTCTCCCCATCCACAAACATCGTTGACCCAGAGATGTTCTTCCAGGCATCGTCAGTGAACATGACCTCTTGCCTCTGCCTAACACCGTGTGGCTGTCGCCTACAACCACTGTTCTCTAAAATAAGGAGACATGAGTTCTGCCTGTCAGCATCTCCATCTCTGGGTGGCATGAATTCAAATCAAAATCCCACCTGCATATTTTCTATCCAAAAGTCTCACTTGCAAAGTTAGCCAAATCCACCAGCCCTTAGATAAAATTGTAGGAGAAGTGATAAAGGGGAAAGAAACAGAAAGTGGTCTGTTAGGATATAACCTATAGGGATATACATGCTTATGAATCTAAATATGGAAACACATACACATGCAGACACACATATGTATATATAAATACATATCTACCTATGTCTATATCTACAGCTACACGTCTATCTAGCAAGCAAAAAAGAAAATACGCATAGGTACAGCAGTCCTCGTTTCTGCAATTCGTCTTGAGGTTGCAATTATTATATTTGTATTTTCTTTGCTGCATCACGGATTACATTATCTTGTTGCCCTCAGATGGTATTTAACTGGTTGTCATTCTTTACCCTGGGGGAAGAAAGTGACCCAAACCTTATCTGTAAATAATCTGAGTCCTTACTGTCTTTGTTGTTTTTGAATTGCTGTATATAACCACTTTTCCTGGCAGGTGTGTTTGAGACACTGCGGAGAGTTTATCGAGGTCTATGCATATTCCTCCTTGGCTCCATTGTAGAGCAACAACTCTATTTTTGCTTGATAATTTGGAGAAATCCCCCAGACAACCCAGTAACTCCTTTCTTTGCTGGACAATTCAAAACTGTGACAAGCCCCAGATGATGATGCGGTTGTGTCAGCTTTCGGTGTGGAGGAATCATTGCTGTTTCCACTTTTGCTTTTGGGAATTGGAATTCTATACCAGGATATCCAGAGATCCAGAGATGCACAGAAAAAAAAATATTTCTAGTAGGTTATTGGGAGTGGTCGTGAGAAGGACCCCTCCAACTACTTGTCTTTGACTCCACAGATCAAAATCTGCAGATTCTGTGTTCTGGTTTTGGGAGAGACAGAACCACCTGTTGGTGGCTGATTCCAAGCCTGTACCCCAATCTGTAGGACGGCACCCTGGACTCACGGAGCTGTGCCCTAGCTGTATGTGACTGAGTTTTGTCAAGACATCACATGGTTTCTGTAGGAACTTCTGGGTGATGGAGTGTGTGGTGTTATCTGTGAAAGGGCAGACAACCACTGCTGCTCTATTATGCTGAAGTGGCTTCCCTGCTTAGGAGAAGCATTGAGTGGGAGGATAGTGTGATAATTTTTGAGGCATTCTGAAGACTCTATTCACTATGAACATGGTGGCACTGGCAGTGTGGACGGGAGTGCTGTGAACATGCTGGCACTGCCACTGTGGGTAGGAATGCTATGAGAAGGTGGCACTGGCACTGTGGACTGGAGGGCTATGACATGGTGGCACTGGCACTGTGGACAGGAGCACTATGAGAAGGTGGCACTGGCACTGTGGACAGGAGGGCTATGACATGGTGGCACTGGCACTGTGGACTGGAGTGGTATGACATGGCGGCACTGACACTGGACTGGAGCGCTGTGACACGGTGGCATGGGCACTGTGGATGGGAGTGCTATGAGAAGGTGGCACTGGCACTGTGGACTGGAGTGCTATGACTCGGTGGCACGGGCACTGTGGATGGGAGTGCTATGAGAAGGTGGCACGGGCACTGTGGACAGGAGTGCTATGACACGGTGGCACTGACACTATTCACTGGAGCACTATCAACACGGTGGCACTGGCAGAGCAGCTTGAATCTGCTACATCTCATCTGGATCCGACTCAAAATGGACAGCCTTGGCGTGGCTTGCAGGGAACCCAAAAGTGGTCTATTTTGTCTCCAAAATCCAAAGAGACTCTGAAGAGGTTTTGTTTTATTGTGGTAAGCAGTAGTAGGTGCACAAGGTGTCTCCATCATTCAGGGGATATTCTGACATTTCCCTGAAAGCTAGAACCTAGAAACAGCTGGAAGGTCCAAGCCCTTGTTTCCACTGGGCTTGTCACCCATCATCTGACTTGGTCTGTTTTGGTAACGTGTAAGTAATTCAGTATGTCTTGAGATATGTATATATGATCTATTTTTACATATATATCCCATTATAGCTGCATAGATAAAGCAGAGTATAAGTCAGAAGATTTATTGTAGACTACACTAAAGAGTTTGCGATGTATCTTGAGAGTAGTGGGAGACGAGAATTTAAAAATGATCAGATTTGCGCTTTAGCGGGACCTTCTGGCCACAGTGTGGAGCATGGATGGAGGGTGTCAAGACCCCAGGTGAGTAACTGGTTTGGCTGTCTGCGTCAGACCTGAGGGGCCACAAGTCCCAGGAGTGTCCATGGGGTGGAGACAAATGGGCAGATTCTGGAGGTGTCAATCAATTATCACTAATTGCCAGGCATTATTATTCTAAGTGCTTGGGGACGACATGATGAGAGGGGAGGATAGTATCCTTTTAGAAAGCTTACAGAGGTGGAAGAGACATGAATACAATCACTGCATAAATTATGGTAAGGAGCTTTGCAGGAGAGGAGCCTCATGCTACAGAAATCCAAAAGAGGGAAGACGTCTCTCAGAGAGATAATGCATGGGGTCGGAGAGGGACTTGAGTTCAGCACACAGGAAGGACTGAAAGAGACCAGGGGCATCGGGCAAGAAGAGGAGTCAGAGAATCTAGCAAATGAGGCTGGTGAAGGAAAGAGGGTGGGGCCACGCCAAACAATTGAGGACATGTCAAAGATTTGTTCTTTATCTGAAAGCCAGTTGGAGGCCACTGAAAGATTTCAAGTAGGAGTGTGTCTTAGTTTGCCTTGACAAAGGTGACCATTATTGTCACTGAAAAATGGAAATTGACTGTGGGAGCTAAGGTGCTAGGACACCAGGTAAGCAACGGTTCATTCAGTCATTTCTCCAAGGAGAAAGGGGATGGCTCCAGTCTCAGGGGTCGATTTTCATACAAGGGAGGAAGTCAGCTTTATGTTGAAGTTCGAGTGTGAGGAGGTGAAGAGTAGCTGTACAGATAATGGAGATGCAGTCATGGAAGGAGCGTGGTGTGAGGCTGGATCTGGCACAGGAAATGCAAAACCATCTGGGAAGAAAAGCCTGACATGGGGCCTGGCAGGAGGCACAGCAGAGGGTATAGGATCATCTGGGAGATGTAATTTTGGGTGGTGGTAGAGGAACGCTCTGAGGCTTCACATCTCAGACTGCAAAATATGGCATGGCTTTTATTCGGAGACTGTAGTTTGTTGACTTCCCATGACATTAACAATGACAAAACCAACAGTAAACTGCAAAATGGGTAAAAAGTTACCAAATGAAAGTCATGCATATTGTAGACCTGTGATAAAGTCACTAGAGTAACCTCGTAAGAATACATATGTTCTATGTTTATTTCCTTTTTACTGCAAGGAAGAATATCAAGGAATTAAAAAGCTATGATATTTTGAAATGTCAGCTCTAATTCCAGCATTCTAACACTAAGAACAAGTTAATGGGGTCGTTTTGACATTATCATTGCATTATTTATTTATTTTTAATGAATAAACTTGATTTTCAAGAGTAGCTTTAAGTTTACAGAAAAAGTGAGGAGAACAGAGTTCTGGCCTGCCCCCCTCTCCACCTCACCTTCACAGTTTCCACTATTGTTAACATGCTGCATTGGTGTGGTGCATTATTACAACGGAGGAACTCATATTGAAACATTATTATTAACTGAAGTCCATAGTTTGCCTGAGAGTTTACTCTTCCTGTTGTGGAATTCTATGGGTTTTGACAAATGTCATGTAACTACCATTATTATACAATATGGAATAATTCCACTGCCCTAAAAATTCCCTGTTCTCTCCTAGTTCAGCCCTCCCCTCACCAGCCCTTGGCAACCACTGAGCTTTTTACGTCTCCATAGTTTTGTTTTTCCAGAATGTCCTATAGTTGGAATCATACCATATGTAGCCTTTTCAGATTGGTATTCTTTCACTTAGTAATATGCATTTAAGGCTCCTCCATGTCTTTTCATGACGGGATAGCTCATTTCTTTTTAACACTGAATAATATTTCATTGTCTGGATGGACTAGTTTATCCATTCACCTGCTGAAGGACATCTTGGTTGTTTCTAGTTTTGGCAGTTATGAATACGGCTGCTATAAACATCAGTGTGCAGATTTTTGTGTAGATAAGTTTTCAATTCATTTGGGTAAATACCAAGGAATATGAATGCTGGATCATATGGTAAGAGTATATTTAATTTTATAAGAAAATGCCAAACTGTCTTCTAAAGTGGCTGCACCATTTTGCATTCCCAGCAGCATGAATGAGAGTTCCTGTGGCTTCACGTCCTCGCCAGCATATGGCGTTGCCAGTGTGCTGGATTTTACATTTTCTTTGGTGAGGTGTCGGTTGAGACTTTTTGGCCACTTTCTGATTAGGCTGTTGTGTTTTCTTATTGTTGAATCTTAAAAGTTCTTTGTATAACTTGGATGCCCATGATCAGATATGTGTTTTGCAAAGATTTTCTCCCAGTCTGTGGCTTGCCTTTTCATGTTCTTAACAGTGTCTTTTGCAGAGCAGAAGTTTTTAATTTTAGTGAAGTCCAACTTCTCTTTTTTTCACGGATTGTGCTTTTGCATGGAATTTGTCATAGTGCATTTTTATATGGTTTGTTTGATTTGAAAAGAATTTTCTTCAGTGTTATTATCTGAATTTATGTTAATTTTTACAGGGTTGGAAATATACAAATATGCATGTAATTTTAAAAGTGACAAAGTCATCTCTAATTATACGTTAAAGTTCTTTTGTTGTTTTATAGATTCATATTATGTTATTTTGTTGTTATCATTATTATTGTGCTTGTTAGTATTAAGTAGCTATTTTGGCAGAAAGAGCAGTCACATTCTTCTTTTTGCCTTTGCCATCCAATGCCTTGTGTCCTGTGAGTTAAAGAAAAATAACTTGTGTTTAGAAATTATTGATTTGCATCAGTTTTCTGCTTTAGCACAGCTCATTGGTTGGGGACTGGGTTAGTAGTAATGTATCAATGAAGTCATAATAAAAACTCATATATTGTTTTCTCAGTCTAAACCTGGATTGTATGTCCATCCTGTGTTTTGGCCTTGAACTGTTGCATACTGGGCATTATGTTTTATTATTTACAGCCCTGTGTTGTTTCAAGACCATCACAATCGCTGGTCTCAGCAAACGGAGTTTTGCACAGTGCTTCACTTACACAGCTGTGGGGCTCCTTGCCTCTTACCCAGATGTCTGCTGAGATACTAAAACATACTGTTTCCTCAAAGAACTTTTCCTGAGTAATCATACATAAAATTCTTCCTGTTTTCCCTCCCTCTGGCCCCTCTCTCTGCTTTTCATCTTCCTTGTCACCTCGGATGCTCAAAAACTCTGTGGTTTTTCTGCCTGCCTGCTTGGTGTCTGACTCTTCTGGGAAACATCTTCTCCAAGAGGGTGGGGATCGCCTCTGCCTGGTGCAGCAGGCTTGCTAGCGCTTGATAAATACTTGTGAATTAATCTGAGACACCAGTGTGCAAGCTACTTTGTCAAATTCCTTTTATGGGCTTATCAAGCATGTGTTTGGCACAGGCAATTTCTGTATGTTTGTTTTGGAGAATATTATTGTAATAACTGTACTGGACATTTCTGTTTGATTCTACTATCCACCTTGTGCATTAGGCCTGGCAGGTGGCTCTTCGTTCATTTCATAAGTTAGAAAAAATTATTAATTTTTTTCTCCAGCCCAGAAGATCTTCTTTTTGGTTCATAGTAATATTCTAATACCATTCTGTCTAAGTTAATGTAAATTTAAAACAGAGAAAGGAAAAAATCAAGGAAAATCAACACCCTGGTTATCAAAATATGTGATGTGCCCAACGGGCAGAGACCAGTATTTCCATCACCAGAACAATCTGACTTGGAGGTACATTTCAAAAGCAATTGGTACAGTAAAGGTTCCAAAATGTCCACCTGGGGAAAACAAAACAGCAACAATAACAACAACAACAACACCCCAGTCCGACTCTGTTTAAGCCAGGATTTTACAACTTTATTTGATCTGTTTTACTTGAAAACGTATTAATGCTCCTTGGGTCTAGTCTTCCAAGGAATGCTCTTTATAAAATGTTACCTTTTGCGTTGTTTGTTCATTTGTTTGGTGAGGAAACAGATAGTTTACCAGGCCAGCTGCAGTTAAAGGTGTGGGCAGTGCTCCTCTGCTATTTGAAGTGAGCAAGACTTCACTGTAACAAGTCTGGTTATGACTCATGGAAAAAACAAAAACAAACAAAATAAAAGCAACAACAAAAAAACTTCTCTTATATCATCCTAAATAAAAGCAGAGTACAGGATATAAGGTAAATCACTAATTATTCTTATGATTTCCCCAATTCCGACTATGAATTGGATCATATCCTAACCAGATGCAGTGATACCTGGGAATGTATTCCGGAAAACATGCGGAATGAGTGGATGACAATTTAGTTCTCATCTGTCTGTCATGTGCAAATATCAGTTCTTTGGAGAGGCCTTCTCCGGTCTCTCATCTCAAATAGCCACTTCTCACCAAGGCACTCTCCAAGCTCTCACCTTATTGTGTCATACTCACAACATGTGACAATAGCTCAGTAATTTTTAGTTATGCACTTGCCATTGTCTGCTTCCCTGAGCCTATCTACTCCAGGATAATTTCCTAGAGTAGTCCTGTTCACTCCTTTGTACTCAGCACCTAGAAAATGACCCAAAGCATGGCAGGGCTGTATAAATAACTGTGGTACACAAACATGAACACTAAGTTCTTGACTCAGGACACAGTTAAGCCACAACTTTACTACCTGAATTTAAAGTCTAACATGTGTCTTAACTGGGCAGAGCATGGACCGAGTACACCATGCAGATGATCAAACTGTGAAATGAGTAAGTCCTATGTCACTGACGTGAGCCTGTTGGGAATGATGTGTTTAATGTAATTTAAAGGATTTTGGTTTTTGAGTTTATCACCTATTACCCCAAGAACCATTACCTTAGTTAGACTTACATTGAGCTGATTAGTTTTGAATAGGTTCATTTAGAAAATTTAGATTCATTTCAATGAACTGTGAGGATGGTTGCCTGTTTCAAGTAGATTCAATGGAATTTAAAAATCAAATGATTAGTGTCTAATCTAGGTTATCCATTTAAATGAAAGGAGTTAAGACAACAAACTTCCCCAAAATTGTTTTGATTCAATTAGTTAAAAGGAACTTTATCAGACTGTTCACATTTTATCTATTTTGAATCAATCAGGGATGGCAACCATCAAGGAGAAAATCCTCCCCCCCTCATTTATTTCAAGTAGGAAACATCTGACTTGGTGGGCAGGTGTGTATGTAACTTGCTTCTCTTTGTGATAGGGACTGTGTGTGAGAGCATCTCTGTCTGCATGAGACATGTGTTCAGGTGGGGGTATATGTATGTGGAGCATTCTTTAAAAAAAAAAACAATGTAATTGAGATATAAGTCACACACCACACAACATACAAATTCACCCATTTAAAGTGTTTATTTCAATGGTTTTTAATATATCCATAGATATGTGTAACCAGCACCATCATCAATTTTAAAGATTTTCATCACCTCAAGAAAAAAACCCCATATGGCCGGGCGCGGTGGCTCAAGTCTGTAATCCCAGCACTTTGGGAGGCCGAGGCAGGCGGATCACGAGGTCAGGAGATCGAGACCATCCTGGCTAACACGGTGAAATCCCGTCTCTATAAAAACACAAAAAATTAGCCAGGCATGGTGGCAGGTGCCTGCCTGTAGTCCCAGCTACTCGGGAGGCAGGAGAACAGCATGAACCCGGGAGGCGGAGCTTGCAGTGAGCGGAGATTGCACCACTGCACTCCAGCCTGGGAGACAGAGTGAGACTCCGTCTCAAAAAATAAAAATAAAAAAAAAACCCATACATTTTAACCGTAACTTCCCCATCTTCCAATCTCTAGACTGCCCCCAGCCCTAAGCAAGAATGAATATACTTTGTGTCTATATAGATTTCCTGTTCCAGACAATTGATATGAATGGAATTACACAATATGTGGTCTTGTGTCAAGTTCATCTATGTTGACGCATGTATCAGGACTTCATTCCTTTTTATGGCCAAATAATATTATATTGTGTGGATATTCCATATTTTTTCTTCATTTGTCAAATGATGACCTTTTAGACTGTGTACGCTTGTTAACTTTTATGAACAATGCTACTATAAACATTTGTGTTCAACTTTACGTATAGACATATGTTTTCATTTCTCTTAGGTATATATCTAGGAACAGAATTGCTGGATCACAAGGCAACTCTATGTTGAATCATTTGAGGCACTGCCAGCCTGGTTTTCAAAGCAGCTGGACCATTTCCACCAGTAGTGTGTGACAATTCTGACTTCTCGTGTATTATACTTACCAGCACTTGCTATTAGTCAACTTTTAAATTCCAGACATCCTATTGGATGGCAGTGGTATCTCATTACACTTTGATTGGTTTTAATTTAATCTGATGACTAGAAAGTTCAGCATCTTTACATGTGCATATTGGCCACTTGTATACCTTCTTGGCAGAAATGTATATTATAATCTTTTGTCAACTTTTTAGCTGGGTTATTTTTTTTCTTATTATTGAGTTGCAAGTATTCTTTGTATATTCTTATACCAGTGCCTTATCTAATATGTGATCAGTAAAAGCTTTCTTTCATCCTGTGGGTGGTCTTTTCTCTTTCTTAATGGCATTCTTTAAAGTGTAGATTTTAATTTTGATAAAGTCCAATGTATCTATATTTTCTTTTTTTTTTTGTGATTTTAATGTCATATGTAAGAATTATTTGCCAAATACAGAGTTATGGAGATTTACTCCCATGTTTTTGCCTAATAATTTTATATTTATTGCATTTAGACCTTTGATCCATCCTGAGTTAATTTTTGTTTATGGTGTAAGGTAAGAGTCCAGTTTCATTCTTTTGCATGTGGCTGTCCAGTTGTCCCAGCCTCAGTTGTTGAAAGGACTCTTCTTTCCCAATCAAATGGTCTTGGCGCCCTTGTTGAAGTTTAGTTGGCCATAGATATAGGTTTATTTCTAGGTTCTCAATTTGATTCCATTGATCTACGTTGCTGTCCTTCTACAGTATCCCACTGTCTTCATCACTATTACTTTGTAATAAGTTTTCAGACCATGAAGTGTGCATTCTACTTTGTTCCTCTTTTTCAAAAATATTTTGGCCATTCTAGGTTCCTTGGAATTTCTTGTAAATTTTATAATCAACTTGTTGGTTTCTACCAAAAAATCCACTGCAATTCTGGTAAGGTTTGTGCTTCTATTGACATTTCCTGAAGCTCAGAGACTCCCTCCAGACAAGTCCAGTCTGCTAACGAGTCCACCAAAGGCATTCTTCATTTGTTGCAGTGTTTTTGATTTCTAGCATTTCTTTCTTATTCTTTCTTAGATCTCACTACTTAGATTACCGGTGTTTTTGCATGTTGTCAACGTTTTCCACTACAGCACGTAGCATATTAATCATGATTATTTTAAATTCCTGATCTGATCATTCCAACATTCTTGCCGCATCTGACTCTGGTTTTGATGTTCACTCTGTTCACTTTGTCTCTATTTTTTGCCTTTTAGTGTGCCTTGTAATTTTCTGTTGAAAGCTGGACATGACATACTTGGTGAAAGGAAATGCTTTACATCAATCTTTAGTGAAGTGGAGGTGAAGTGTGGTGGAGGGAAGCGTCTCACCAGCCTCAGAGCTGGTCTTGGTGTTTGCTGATTCTGTGACCTGGACTATGACGTTCACCTGTGCTTCTCGTCCCCTCTCCTCAGGTGTGACGTGATGGCTGTAGATGCCTGGAATTGGCTATCTGCCTTCTCCCAGGCCTGCTAGGTTCTGATAAAACCCTGATAGTTTAGGTACTGGTAAAATAGTTACCCTGAGGCAGCCCCTGTGAAGAACAGAGTGCTCTGACATATTTCAAGAGGCTACTTTCCACTTCCCTTTGTTGGGAGCCAAGGGATTTGTCTCTGAAAATCCCTGTGAAGGCCTGATAGGCTCCCAGAGATAAAGCTCACAAAAGTGTGGGGGGCCCCATGACTGGGTCCGCCTCTGTTTCTAACTGTCAGACTTGTCCGCACTGTTGTAGAAATTTGTGAATTATGGCTCAGGTTATCCCAATCTGTACTGGTTTTCTTTGAGATTCTGCTCACAGGTTTGTCCTCCAGTGATCTTTAATTCTGTGTCCCCTTTTCTGTCTTTCCAGTTTCGGGGGCAGAAGGCTGTCCTGTGATACTAGCATTAAAAAAAAAACCCACTAACTAAAATACTTGATGCAGAAAAAAAGCATGTTAGACATTTAAGCCAAAGAATATTAGAGGACTGTAGCTTAATATTGGACTAGGTTTTACATCACCAAATACCTCGGCTTCCTTCAACATGGATAAGTCCCTGTCAAACTCCATGGAATTTTCACAACCCAGGGAAAAAATTCGTCTGTCATTGTGTTCTTACTTCTTTGTTCTCTCTCAATCAATTCATCAACACATATTTAGGAAGACTAGGTCTCTGGCTAGACGTCTTCGTACTCGTAGGATGACTTTGGTCATGGGCCTTCCTGCTCCTCATGAGTTGACAGGAGGAAACTCCGAGAAAGTCTTAATTACACCCATCAGCCTGACTGTGTAGCAAAATCACTAACCTCAGGACCACATCTCCAAAGAAAGCAGCTATTAATTAGAATTTGTTGGTGCAGACAGATAGGGAGCTACAATTCTCAGGTGTGCAACACTCCTATTGCTCTAGGTTAGTTTTCTCATGTTTGAAAGTTATGATATTAAGAAGAAATAGGCATAAATTACACGTCTAGTAAATCTAATAAAAGATGAAGGCTAAATACTGTCTTGTAAGAGGCTATACAGTGGTCTGAGGGCATTACAAGTCAGAAGAATCTTAAATTATGTGTGCTGAAACTCTTCTTTAATAAAGAGTTTAACTAGAGATATGAAAGATGAGAACCTAAATTGTGTGGAAATGTACATACTGACCCCAATTTAAAAGGCCAGGGTTGGAAAGGCTACGCCCTGAAAGTGATGAGCCTGCTGCACCAATAGGCCTTGAAACCCCAGAAAATAAATTAGTGAAGGGAGTTTGCCAAGTGCGGAATCTGTTGAGAACGTCTTAAGAAGATTAGTATATAGTACAACCATAATTAGGAAAAAACTTGGTGTTTATGTTTATCAAATTTTCTCATTAAATTAGTATGAATGAGAAGCTTTAATTTTCAGCTATTCTTAATGCTTTTTAAAAGGAAAAAAATTTGTAAGGTTTGTTATATGCTTTTTTCTTGAAGATTGCACATATTTTCATTTTTAGACATTGTATCTGCCATAGTTTGGACATGGTTTGTTCCCACCAATTCTCATGTTAAAATCTAATCCTTGATGGTGGCTGGCAAGATGGCCGAATAGGAACAGCTCCAGTCTGCAGCTCCCAGAGAGATCAACACAGAAGGCAGGTGATTTCTACATTTCCAACGGAGGCACCCAGCTCATCTTGCTGGGACTGGTTAGACAGTGGGTGCAGCCCACGAAGGGCGAGCAGAAGCAGGGTGGGATGTTCCCTCACTCAGGAAGTGAAGTGCACGGAGTGGGGAACTCCCTCCCCTAGCCAAGGGAAGCTGTGAGGGACTGTGCGGTGAGGAACGGTGCATTACCCACCCAGACACTACATTTTCCCATGGTCTTTGCAATCCGCAGACCAGGAGATTCCCTCAGGTACCTACACCACCAGGACCCTGGGTTTCAAGCACAAAACTGGGCGGCTGTTTGGGCAGAGACAGAGCGAGCTGCAGGAGGTTTTTTCATACTCCAGTGGTGCCTGGAACGCCAGTGAGACAGAACCATTTACTCCCCTGGAAAGGACTCTGAAGCCAGGGAGCCAAGTGGTCTAGCTCAGCAGATTCCACCCCCTGGAGCCCAGCCTTGAAATTCTGGCTGCCAGCACAGCAGTCTGAAGTCCACCTGGGGCACTCAAGCTTGGTTGGGGGAGGGGCCTCTGCCATGACTGAGGCTTGAGTAGGCGGTTTTCCCCTCACGGTGTAAACAAAGCCACCCGGAAGTTCAAACTGGGCAGAGCCCATCGCAGCTCCGCAAAGCTGCTGCAGCCAGACCGCCTCTCTAGATCCCTCTTCTCTGGGCAGGGCATCTCTGAAAGAAAGGCAGCAGTCCCAGTCAGGTGCTTATAGATAAAACCCCATCTTTCTTGGAAAGAACACCTGGGGGAAGGGGCGGTTGTGGGGACAGCTTCGGTTGACTTAAATGTTCCTGCCTGCCGGTTCTGAAAAGAGCAGCAGATTTCCCAGCCCAGCAATGGAGCTCTGCTAAGGGTTAGACTGCCTTTTCAAGTGGGTCCTTGACACCTGTGCCTCCTGACTGGGTGACACCTTCCAGCAGGGGCCGACAGACACCTTACACAGGAGAACTCTGGCTGGCATCTCGCGGGTGCCCCTCTGGAACGAAATTTCCAGAGGAAGGAACAGGCAGCAAACTTTGCTGTTCTGCAGCCTCCACTGGTGATACCCAGGCAAACAGAGTCTGGAGTGAACCTCTAGCAAACTCTAGCAGACCTGCAGCAGAGGGGCCTGACTGTTAGAAGGAAAACTAACAAACAGGAAGGAATAAAGGAATAGCATCAACATCAACAAAAAGGATGTCCACACAAAAACCCATCCGAAGGTCACCAACATGAAAGACAAAAGGTAGATAAATCCAGGAAGATGAGGAAAATCAGGGCAAAAGCCTGAAAATTCCAAAAACCGGAACACCTCTTCTCCTCAAAGGACCACAACTCCCCACCAGCAAGGGAACAACACTGGACAGAGAATGAGTTTGACAATTGAAAGGAGTGGGCTTCAGAAGGTGGGTAATAACAAACTCCTCCGAGCTAAAGGAGCATGTTCTGACCCAATGCCAGGAAGCTAAGAACCTTGAAGAAAGGTTAGGGGAATTGCTAACTAGAATAACCAGTCTAGAGAAGAATACAAATGACCTGGTGGAGTTGAAAACACAGCATGAGAACTTTGTGAAGCATACACAAGTATCAAGCTGAATCGATCAAGCAGAAGAAAGGATATCAGAGATTAAAGATCAACATGATGAAATAAAGCATGAAGACAAGATGAGAGAAAAAAGAATAAAAAGGAATAAACAAAGGCTCCAAGAAACATGGGACTATGTGAAAAGACCAAACTACATTTAATGGGTATACCTGAAAATGACAGGGAGAATGGAACGAAGATGGAAAACACTCTTTAGGACATTATCCAGGATAGCTTCCCCATCCTAGCAAGACAGGCCAACATTCAAATTCAGAAAATACAGAGAACCCCACAAAGATACTCCTCAAGAAGAGTAACCTCAAGACACGTAATCATCAAGCATATGACTAAAACACCAGAAGCGAAGGCAACAAAAGCCATAATTGAAAAATGGGATCTAATTAAACTAAAGAGCTTCTGCACAGCAAAAGGAACTATTATTAGAGTGAACAGGCAACCTACAGAATAGGAGAAAATTTTTGCAGTCTGTCCATCTGACAAAGGACTAACATCCAGAATCTACAAGGAACTTAAACAAATTTACAAGAAAAAAAAACCCATCAAAAAATGGGTGAAGGATATGAACAGACGCTTCTCAAAGAAGACATTTATGTGGCCAACAAACATGAAAAAAAGCTCATCATCACTCTTCATTAGAGAAATGCAAATCAAAACCATAACGAGATATCATCTCACGCCAGTTAGAATGGTGATCATTAAAAGTCAGAAAACAACAGATGCTGGAGAGGATGTGGAGAAATAGGAACACTTTTACACTGTTGGTGGGAGTGTAAATTAGTTCAACCATTGTGGAAGACAGTGTAGCAATTCCTCAGGGATCTAGATCCAGAAATACCATTTGACCCAGCCATCCCATTACAGAGTATATACCCAACGGATTATAAAACATTCTACTATAAAGACACATGCACATGTATGTTTACTGCAGCACTATTCACAATAGCAAAGACTTGGAACCAACCCAAATGTCCCTCAATGACAGACTGGATAAAGAAAATATGACACATATACACAATAGAATATGATGCAGCCATAAAAAAGGTTGAGTTCATGCCCTTTGCAGAGACATGAATGAAGCTGGAAACCATCATTCTCAGCAAACTAACACAGGAACAGAAAACCAAACACCACATATTCTCACTCATAAGTGGGAGTTGAACAATGAGAACATATGGACACAGGGAGGAGAACATCACACACCGGGGCCTGTTGTGGGGTAGGGGGCAAGGGGAGGGATAGCATTAGGAGAAATACCTAAATTNCCAAATGTCCCTCAATGACAGACTGGATAAAGAAAATATGACACATATACACAATAGAATATGATGCAGCCATAAAAAAGGTTGAGTTCATGCCCTTTGCAGAGACATGAATGAAGCTAGAAACCATCATTCTCAGCAAACTAACACAGGAACAGAAAACCAAACACCACATATTCTCACTCATAAGTGGGAGTTGAACAATGAGAACATATGGACACAGGGAGGAGAACATCACACACCGGGGCCTGTTGTGGGGTAGGGGGCAAGGGGAGGGATAGCATTAGGAGAAATACCTAAATTAGATGATGGGTTGATAGGTGCAGCAAACCACCATGGCAGGTGTATATCTATGTAACAAACCTGCACATTCTGTACATGTATCCCAGAACTTAAAGTTTAACAATAATAATTTAAAAATCTGATCCTCAACCTTGGGGGTGGTGCTTAATGGGAGGCATTTGGGTCAGGGGGGCTGATTTGTCAAAAATAGATTTACACCTTTACTGGAAGATGAGTGAGTTCTCCCTCCATTGGTTCCCGGGAGACCTGGTTGTTAAAATGAGCCTGGTACTCCCACCTGCTTCCTCTCACCCTGTGATCTCGGCACACGCTCCCCTGCACCTCTGCCGGAACTGTAAGCCACTTGAGATCCTCAGCAGATGCCCAGTCTTGAGCCTTCCATCAAGCAGAATTGCAAACCAAATAAACCTCTTTTATTTACAAACTACCCAGTCTTAAGTATTCCTTTATAGCAACACTCAATGGACTATGATAATACTTATTTTGGGGAAAAAATGGAATAAATGAAACACTAATACAGTCCTGCCTGGTGGGAGTACAACCACTTTGAACAGTTCTTTGGCATTATGGACTTATATTGTTCCTATCTGTCTGTCTGTCTATCTATCTATCTATCTATCTATCTATCTATCTATCATCTATATCATAATCGATAATTTTATTCTTACATTTATGTCCAACAGAAATACACTAAAAGACATGCACAACAATGTCTATTGCTCCATAATTCATAACCCCAAACTGGAAGCAGTCCAAGTGTCCATCAACACTAGAATGGGCAGGTGCCTTGCTGCGTATCCATGTGCATGGCATGACGTGATTATATGACATAATGTATGACATGCCCTGATATTATGTGATATGAATGCTGTAACATGTCACACTCCAGCTCCATTTCCAGCTCCATTTACATGGAAGAATCTTAAAAGCATGATGTTCAGCAACAGAAACCAGATACAAAGGAGCACACACTGTTTTACTTATATAAAGTTCAAAAATGGGCACCACAAGACTGTGAATGAGACGGCAGAAAAGTTATTTCCTCTTGCAGTCATTGGGCACGGACACACAGGAATGCTGGCAATGTTAGATTTCATGACTTGGACGACTGTTTCCAGGAAAGGTCATTTATGATTATTCATTTAACTCACCAAGCTGTACATTTATGATCTGTCCACTTCTACTTATGGCTTATGATATGCTCACTTTGGTTCAACAATGTTTAAAAAAATGAATGAGATAATTAATAGAAAAGGTTACAATGAGACCAGGGCACAGAGGTTCAGAAGGATCCAGGTACGATGAACCATTTGGAGAACTTTTGCTTTTGCTTTGAGAAAATGGGAGCCATTGGAGAGCCTTGACTAGAGGACAGACATGCTCTGATTTATATTTGTTATAATGATCATGCTGGCTGATGTGATAAAAATATACTGTGGGTTGGAATGAGAGAATAGGGTAAGGTGAAGAATGTGTGCGTTTCAAATTTTGATGCATTTTGCTAAACTGCTGTTCCTAGAATCTGCAACTTCTCCACATCATCCTCTGCACAATGGGCTCTCCAGATGTTGAATATTTGTTCATTTGATGAGGAAAAGCAATAGCTGAAGGCAGTTTTAATTTACATTTCTTGTATTAGGGGTGGGATTTATCTTCTTTTCACATATTTGAGAGCCATCTGCAGATCCTTCTCCATCAACTGTCTGCATACTCATGCCCAGTTTTTTCTATTGATTCATCAATTTGTTTTCCTTACATATTTGGGCATGCCCATTGCATATTAAGGGAATTAAACATGGTCCATGATTTTAGCTACAGCTACATTTTTTCTGGGACTAAACTTAAGAAGGGCTTTCCCACTCAAAGATCATTATTAAAAATAATACCAATAATAACTTGAAAACACAATGTCTTCTTTTAGTACTCTTGCAATTTGTTTTTCCTTAAAACTTAAATCATTGTTTTATTTATAATGTATTTTGGTATAAAGTTTTGAGAAAACAATCTGAGTTTTTCTTCCAAGATCAGCAGAGTATGAAGGAACATAATGCATTTTGGAAATCCATTGCCTGGTTTGAATTCTAACTCTGCCAATCTCTAGCTCTGGAGCTCTAGGCAATCACTTAACGGCTCTGTGCTTCTTGTTAACTGGAAAGTGGGAATAATAATAATATCTACTTTTGAGGGTTGTTTTAATGATTAAATTAGTTTACCTACATCAGTTCAGATACACAGAACAGTGCCCAGGCATATAAACATTCAATGAACATTAATTAATATTTCTATTAATTGAGTTAATGAGTTAATTGTGTTATCCATCTCTCCCCACTTAATTTGTTGTGCTATTAATAGCAAATAATAGCTTTATATTAAGTTTTGGACTTTTTAGTCTCTTTTATTGATCATGATCACTAGTCATGAACTTGTATCACATTATTTAACTTATTGTAGCTTTAAAGTGAACTCTACATTGATCATAACAAGTAACTGCCTCCCCCATTGTTTTCTTCTGCAAAATGCTCATGGACATTGCTACTTGTCTATTTTTCCACATCCCTTAAAACAAGCCTGCTAGCAAAAAACAAATCCTGATGCTATGTTATTAAATCCTGTTGTTTTTGAATTAACATGGGAAAATTGAAATGTTTCTGACAATGATAATTTCTGGCCAAGTATGTGCTATATCTTCCAGAGTCTCTCAAGAAGGCCTTCTAGATTTCCACATATTGAAATTGTATTGGCCACCTTAATTTCATTCCTCGACATTACAGTTTCCTGTTACCAAAAGAAGCAGAGTGTGCACCATGATGGCTGCCCAGTGCCTTTGTGGGCACTGCTCTGTGGGCCAGCCTAACCTCCCACCCTCCTGGCCCTCCCCAGGGCTCTGTCACCTGCCTTCCTCACGGCCTGGTTTGTATTTGGCTTTGCATAAGGAGGAGTGTCACTGACAGGTGACTGCAGGGTCCCTGTATTTCCCCTGCAGTGACCTGGTGCGAAGATTAGGGAAGTGACTGAGCACGCCTGTGACTAGAGCTCCCTGCTGGGCAGCCCTTTTCCTTGACCCACGCTCCAAGGACATTCTCTCCTCCTGCTCCCTCAGGTCCAGGGTGGAACAACTTCTCCTTCTTATATCTTAATGTTCCTTGTTGGTTTATTTTTGCTCTCTGAATCACTCCTTCATTACATTCTCTCTGAAACCTCAGCTGATGTGTCCTCTGCTTCTTGTTAGTACCCTGAAAGTCACAGGGATTTTTTTATACATTGTCTAAACAATTTTTTGAATACATAAAGTATATTCATATCTGTAAGCTAACTTTTATTTAGCCCCTTGACATTTCTCATTATTTAAAACATTTGTTCTATTGGTCTCTAGTTTTTCTGATAAGATCATTATCAAATAAACGTAATCTTTCTTCTTTCTTTCACTTTCACCTTTTCTTGGTTTATTTTTTAAGTCCCTCCCCTCAATTCCAATTAGATTGGTTAATATCTTCACATAAAATCACGTAATATCTTCACATAAAAATCCCAGCTCCTGAGTAGCTGGGATTACAGGCCTGTGCCACCACACCTGGCTAATTTTGTGTTTTTTAGTAGAGACGGGGTTTCTCCATGTTGGTCAGGCTGGTCTCGAACTCCCGACCTCAGAATAGACTAGAAGGGATAGTGTCCATTCTTGCTTTTGATTTTACTAAACGTGCTTCCAGTGTCTTCCCATTAGAAAGATCATGGGTATGGCAGCTTGGATCACCCAATGCCAGCCCAGATGCAGGAAGCCTTTCACAGAGTGCTGCTGGGATCAACGCTTAGGGAAGGAAGAGGAAGGCAGTGGGGTACTGAGCCAAGAAAAACCCAAAGACCAGCACTAGCCAATTTTATGGGGGCATTCTGGAGCGACCATGGGTCCTCAGAGTTGGTTCCCATTGAGGCAAAATGGTTGGGCTTTTGCAACAATCATTCCACGGGAGCCACTGCAGAAGCCATGGCTGGGCGAGTGTGTCTCTGCCACTGCAGGTGGCACTGCCTGATGGACTAAGAGCTGTCAGCCTTCCACAGCTGGAAGCAAGAGCTTCCTGGGCGAAGCTCTGAAGAGCATCCTCATGCCCCACAGTCCACTCCTTCCCCTGTTTGGATCCCTTTTTCACACACATTCAGGAGTAGCTCCTCTGCAATCCTGGTGGGCCGCTTTTCCTGGGAAAACACATGTCATGACAATTAGTAGGATGGCACCCAGCACCTGCCCCTGCAGCTGGCCTTGAGGCTGCCACAGATGCTCAATATGTCCCTGCCCCACCACCTGTTCTGGATCCCCCCTCACTTGCAGCCAGCACTTCTGGTCCTGGTGACTTTCCTGGGAGAATGAGCAGATCTTCAGTCCTGAGAATATGAACACTTGGTCACTCTGCTCTTCTGAGCCTGGGACTGGTGTAACTGTCTATTTTATCATTGCTATCAGGCCAGGGAGAACCAGGAAGCACAAGGATGGGTCACCTGGATTTTAACCACATCCTATCTCACCAATGGAGCAGTTGAATCCCCTCCTGATGATCAGGAGCAATTGCCCCGGATGGGATGGCAAATCCTCTTTTGACTGCTGGTCCCTGGAAATGAAGAACCAGACCTAAAGCGCCCAGACAGCAGCCATCACTTATATGAGTTCAGTGGAATGTTTACTCTTCCCTTCCTGGATGTGTTCTTTCTTTGGAACCAGGATCTTTATTCATGCACAGCTCGGAGCTGAGAAAATGGGAACATGCCTCTCCCATGTGGGTCATTGGGAGTAATGATAAATAGGGTTGTTCCTGTTTCAGAACCCCGGAGACCTACTTTATTTTACCATGGTGTTAGCCATGAAATTAACATGGTGTCTGCTCCCACTTCTAATTTTATTTTATTTTGTTTTGAGACAGAGTTTCGCTCTTGTTGCCCAGGCTGGAGTGCAATGGCACGATCTTGGCTCACTGCAACCTCTGCCTCCCAGGTTCAAGCAATTCTCCTGCCTCAGCCTCCCAAGTAGCTGGGATTACAGGCATGTGCCACCACGCCTGGCTAATTTTGTATTTTTTAGTAGAGATGGGGTTTCTCCATGTTGGTCAGGCTGGTCTCGAACTCCCAACCTCGGGTGATCCACCCACCTCGGCCTCCCAAAGTGCTGAGATTACAGGCATGAGCCACTGCACCTGGCTCCCACTTCTAATATTTCTAATACTGTTTAGTCTGTTGGATCATCTGGCCCAAGTCTCGACTGCACCATAGCCTGAACCGTTGCAGTACCTTTTCATTTTGCGGCCCCACTAGAAGCAGGAATCCTTTTGCATTGCCTGAAATGTGGGCTGAAGGAGTATTCTCAAGTATGGCACATGCTGTTTCAAAAGACAAACAGGTCTGCCAGGTGGTGCACTTTCTTATGGTAGAAAAATGAGATGCCACAACTTGTCCTTTGCTTTGGATAACGTGTCCTGACCCCTAGACTCCTAAAAGTTTCACTAAAGTGGCATGCTCCTGGATTTATCTAGGGCTTATCTGCCACACTCTGGAGTGTGTGTGGATTACCAAGGCATCCAACACTGTAGTCTCTTCTTGTTGGCCTGATTAACACAATGTCATAGAGAGCTGACCTTTATGATGTCCAGATGGCCCAGATCTCTTCTGTCCAGAAGGCAGAAGACATACTATTGCCCTGAGAAGAAACTGTAAATATGTGCTATTGTCAGTTTCATGTGCATGCAAACTTTCTGATTGCTATGGTTTCCGCATTTGTCCTCTCCAAAACCCATGTTGAAATTCAATTGGCCATTGTGATGGTATGAAGAGGTTATTATGCTGTGAGGGCTCTGCCCTCATGGGTGGAATTGGTGCTGTTCTAAAAGGGCAAGTCTGGCCACCACTTGCTCTCTCTTACCCTCTTGTCTTCCTCCAGGTGATAATGCAGCAAGAAGGCCCTCACCAGATGCCGATCCCTCAACCTTTGACTTCTCAGCCTCCAGAACTGTGAGCCAATAAAATTCTGTTCATTATAAATTATCTAGTCTCAAATGCTCTGTTAAAGTAACATAAAATTGACTAAGACACTGATCTAGTTTTCTGATCAAGATGGGAATGCATTGCTAGATGGATGATCTTTTATGATGCACCTGCAGCCATGTTAACCTGCTTGGGTATGGGCAAGGCACAGCACTTGGGGTCATACTGCATTAAGCTCGCAAGGGACTACTATTGTCTTTCCAAAATAATCTGATTTTTCCTTAGGCCCAGAAAGGTAAGTAAACACAGACAAGGTAGGATCACTACCGTGGCATACTTTAACTCCTTAAGTGTGCTGCTAATTCCTGCCATCCTTGGGTGAGATAGATAGATAGATAGATAGATAGATAGATAGATAGATAGATCTATATATATCCCAATTATATAAATTTATATCTTGTCTGAGATGAGGGTGGAGTAGTTTTACAGTCTCCCATTTGGTTTTCCTGCTATTATATCTCTGACCATACATGCAAAAGACCCAATGTGGGGTTTGCACCAGTGGTCTAGTATGTCTTTCCCAAATATATACCAGGCACTTGGTGGGTCTGTAGAATCAATGAATCTGTTTCAAGCAGGACATCAGCCAAAATTCTATTCATCACTGATCCCATAAATTCGAACTCTAACAGAGGAGTGAAAATGACTCTGCAGGGCTCCAGGTGTTGTTGTCAACTCTAAATCTCTGTCCAACAATCTTAGAAACACTTGGATATTTTTCTTTCCCTTGTGTACGGTGACCCAAGGAAATTACATACATCATTTTGTGGAAGGGCTGGGGAAATCATTGCTATGCATACTTTCCATGGTGTTTCACGGTTCTTCCTCCTGGGAACATGGTCTCTTCTTCAATCAATAGGTCTTAGGTCCAAGCACTGGCTCAAATTCAAAACTGCACCAGGAAGCTACTGCTCTCAGCCTCTTGATCATCCATCCTTGATTTTTTCTGATGTGAGCAGTGCCCTGATTGGCTGCCTGTCCATTTTGCCCCCAGGGTGCTGTGTTCTACAAACCCTCTTCATACTTCTGAAGGTCAGGTCCTGTTGGCGGCCACTCCAACCTTGCCAGTCATAATGACAATTGCATCCACCTGGCTTCTCATCTTGAAGTACTGCCACCTGGTCTGTATTTCTGCAGAGTTCTGTCATCCTGTATTTATAGCAAGCCTAATTCTGTAAAGATGTCTCCCACCATTGGCCCTGCCTCTACAGGACAGCAAATGCCAACAGTCTTTGGGAGGCTGGTCCTTCTTTTCTTGTGCACTCCTTCTTCTTCTAGGAAATAGAGTCTGCCAGAACCCCCTGTCTCTGTGAACTTTCTAGTGGGTTTGCTGGCCTTACATAGTGCAATCATCCCAGCATGCCCACCTCCCTGAGTCTCCCCATGCCCCCTTCCACTGTCTGCCATGCAATCCTGGCATTCCAGCTCACTTAGTATGGACCATTGAGTTTTTCCATTCTTCAGGAAGCATCATGGTGGCAATTTCACCCCATCTCCAAAGGCTTTGTCAGCATGCTAAATCCTGTATCTCCAAATTGCTTCCAAAGCAATAAACTCTCCTTTTTGTGCAGAGCCCTTTGCTGAAGAATTCTCAAAATCCAATCCTATATGTACTTCTCTGGCTCTGCCACTGCACATTGGCTGGATCTTGTAACTATTTATCAGACCCAGGTCATCCCAGCTGTGACATAAGCTTAATTATGGTCTAAGAGCTAGGAGATGTCTTATGGGGGGCAGCCTCTGCATTTTAAGTAAGAGAGAGTGCTTGCTCTTAACAGGGAGGGGTAAAACAATTCTGGAAAACAAGACATGTGGGAACATGGAACTTCAAGATTTTGAGACACGCCAATCAAAATGTCTCCATCCCATGTATCATGGTTCTATTCTTTTGTAAACAGAATTGTGCATTACAGAGCTGCCTTGGTGAGAAGCTTGACCTTCTTCTGGGTTTGGCTACTTTGAATATTAAGTATAGTGCCTGTGTGGCAGGCAGAATAATGCCTCCTTCTCCCCACACAGAGATCCGTATCCTGACTCAGAACCTGTGAATATGTTGGGTTCCATGCTAAAGAGAAATTAAGGCTACAATCGAATCAAGGTTGTTAACCAACTGACCTTAAAGTAAGGAGATTATCTTGAATTTTGTAGTGCTCCTGATATAATCGCAGGGTCCTTAAAATTGAAAGAGGGAGGCAGAACAGGAGAGTCAGAGAGAGATGTGACTATGGAAGGTTGATCAGAGATACAATGCTGCTGGCTTTGAAGGAGGAGGAAGTGGTCAAGGAGACCCAGAATGTGGGTGGCCTCTAGAATAAGGCCTCTGGACAAGGTAAAGGACCTGGTTTCTCCACCAGAGCCTCCAGAAAGAACAAAGCAGATGGTTTTCACTCAGTGAGGCCCATTTTGTAGTTCTGACCACCAGATCCATAAGATAATAATCTGTACTGTTTAAGCCAGTAAGTCTGTGTGTATTTGTTACAGCATCCATAAAAAACTAATATAGTCTCTATCTCAGCTTTCTCAGCCTTCACCTACAGAGCAGAAGAGCTTCTGTGTATGATTCCCTCTGGGTTTCATCCCTGGTTCTTAGCTTCCTGTCGATGGATCTCAGTCTCTGTTTACCTAATGCTTTCACTGGCTTAAACAGTGACTCTCAAGTCCATTGTCCTGGTTGTTACATTTCTCCTTCATTTCTAAAATGCCTGAACCCTGCCACTGGCTACTGGATCATTTCAGGGGTACCCATCCCAATTCACCAGCAGGGAGAGTTTCAGTAATTGGACTTCGACCTTATTCTTGGAGGTTGTCTTTAATCCACCTATAACCAGTGATGGAGTACTCATTACCCCATACAAAGATAATTCCGCTCCCGGACTCCCTCTAAACTTATCTGTTCTTTGTAATCATTTCTGGAATCAAAGTGCCAAGGTCGGGTTCCTGGTAAGCAGCCTGTGAGATGGAGTTCCACAGGCATGAAGGTTTACAGAGTAACCTTGGGAGGGGTGCCAGAAGGGAGGGGAAGGAACAAGGACCGGCCAAGGCCAAAGTCAAGGTGCAATTCAGCCTGAACAGCCTCAGCCAACACTATGGGGGGACATGAAGTTGACCCATGTTGGTCTGGAAAAGCCTTTGTGGTCCTATATTACCACCTGAACTAGCTATGGATTAGGCCTCCTCTTCTCCTACCCTTCCCAGGGGAGTGACCTAGGCCAGTGTAGCTCTCTGCTGCACAGGAAACCTCTGGGAGGGCCTGGCCAGCAATGAGTATCTGCCCACAGAAGAGGCGCCTCTCTGTGTCCATCGTGCTGCATCTAAGACTGAATGTTTTGTTATTATAAGGAATTTTCCATCTACAAAGATGGGGTTATGCAAAGGTCTTTTTAATCAACCTCATTAGCAAGATCTAGACTTCTGAATACAGTGGGAGAATATGTTCAAAATACTAGGAAAAATTACTATTGACTTTAAACTTTCATCATTCAGAAGTAAAAATGCATTAAAGACTTTTTTTTCATAAATATCAATAGAAGTTGCTTCTCAAGGATATATTTTGAAAAGAAGAAGAAAATTTTGAACCCTTGAGGAAAGAGTAGGTGGAAAGGAGCAGTGATGAACAAACAAATGACTAAGCAGTGAGTTTTTTATTTTATAAGTTTTAGGAGTAAAAGTTGATGTTTTGAGATGCATATCTATGGTGCGATGCTTATTATGAGTAGGCAATTTAACATATCCATCATCTTCAATAGTTACCTTTTCAATGTTTTTGTGGTGAGAGCACCTAAAATTTACTCTCTCAGCATATTTTCAATATGCAATGCAATATCAACTACCATCCCCCTGCTGGACTTTCTATAGACTTATTATAGTCTTTCTATGGACTTATTATACAGCCTGTGTGACTGCAGGTTTACACCCTTCCCATACCTTCCCATTTCCTCTCCCTCCCTACCCTCCTGACCCCTGTTCTACCCTCTGTTCCTATGTATTCAACCATTTTTTCCGTTTGAAATTCCATATATAAATAAGATGATGAGATACTTGTCTTTCTGTGCCTGGCTTATTTCACTGAGCACATTGTTCTCCAGGTCTAGCCATGTTGTCACAAATGGCAGCACAGCAGCACCTCCTCTTTTGTGTAAGGCTGAATAATATCATAGTGTGTGTCTGTGTGTGTGTGTGTGATGTACACACATATTTGACATTTTCTCATTTATTCTACAATGGACACCGATTGTTTTTATATCTTAGCTATTGTGAATAATGATGCAATCAACAATGGGAGTGCAGACATTTCTTTGGGACATTAATTTCCTTTCCTTTGGACATATATACTCAGCAGCAGAACGGCTGGATTATATGGTAGCTCCATTTTTAAAATTTTTTAGGGAAGCTCCATACTGTTTCCAAATGGCTGTTTCCATTTACATTGCCACCAACAGTATACAATGTATAAGAGTTCTCCATACCTTCAGCAGTACTTGTTATCACTTGTCTTTTTAAATAACCATCCTGAATATATGAGATATACAATGAGGTAAATCTCACTGTAATTTTGTCTTGCATTTCTCTGACAATTAGTATTTTGAGCACTTTTCACATATCTGTTGGCCATTTGCATGTCTTCTTTTGAGAAATATCTGTTTAGATACTTTGTACATTTTAAAAATCAGGTTGTTTTGTGTGATGTTGCTGTTGCTATTGAGTTGTATGAGTCCTTTGTATATTTGGATATTAACTCCTTGTCAGATACATGATTTTCAAATATTTTCTCCCGGTATGTAGATTGCCTTTTCGCTTCGTTGTCTGTTTAATTTGCTAGGCAGAGGTTTTGTGTTTTTTTTCCTTGATGTGGTCCCATTTGTTTATTTCTGTTTTTGTTGCCTGAGTTTTTGGTGTGATATTCAAACAGTCATTGCCAAGGTCAATATTAAGAAGCTTTCTCTGTGTCTTTTTTCTAGTATTTTCACAGTTTTAGATGTTATGCTTGTTAATCCATTTTGAGTTGATTTTTGTGTATGGTGTAAAATAAGGGTCCAGTTTCATTATTTTGCTAAATAGTGAGTTAGTCAAAGAGAAGACAAATATTTGAAAGTTCCAAAACACTTTTACAAAGTACTGAAAATTTTTTAAAACGGAAGGGGCGGTAAACAGGTTTAGAACGAAACAGTTCAAAAGCAACTCTTTTCCTTGGTAAGGAGACTGAGATATTCCCTATGTTTTGACTCTGTTAACTATGCAATAAATATTTAATGAAGAGAACTATAAAGTATAGAAGTAGAATGT
>NW_016821253.1:2283225-2358111 GCF_001698545.2 Rhinopithecus bieti | reverse complement strand
AGTGAAATAATAATAATAATAATAATAATAATAATAATTAGAAAATCAAGTGGTAAAAATAGACCAAAATATATTAAATATCAAGATAAATATATTTTAAATTTTTCTGTTAATCAAAATAGATTTTAAGAAATTTATTTTTAGCATTCTCTTTTCTTCACATCTTCTATGTTTAAATAGAAGTGTCCATCTAATACATTTTGGTTTCTGTTTCTTGAAGCACGTAAAAACCTACTTTCTCCAAATAATATTCCAACATTTGAATTTAATCCCTTCCCCATTCCCTATCACTTTTTTAAACCTCATATGTGGCCTGGCGCGGTGGCTCAAGCCTGTAATCCCAGCACTTTGGGAGGCCGAGACGGGCGGATCACGAGGTCAGGCGATCGAGACCATCCTGGCTAACACGGTGAAACCCCGTCTCTACTAAAAAATATAAAAAACTAGCCAGGTGAGGTGGCGGGCGCCTGTAGTCCCAGCTCCTCGGGAGGCTGAGGCAGGAGAATGGCGTAAACCCGGGAGGAGGAGCTTGCAGTGAGCTGAGATCCAGCCACTGCACTCCAGCCCAGGTGACAGAGCGAGACTCCGTCTCAAAAAAAAAAAAAAAAAAAAAAAAAAAAAAACCTCATATGTGTCTATCTGAAAATAAGACTTTTTGACAATTGCCTTTTTTCGACATATTATACAATATTAATATCTAATAACTTGACATTCTATATTTAAAGAGTTTGAAGATAAATTTTAAAAATATTTGCTATGTGTGTTTTATAAGAGACACACCTAAAACTTTTAACAGAAATGTTAGCAGTAAGGAGATAGAAAAAGCTATGCACAGCAAATATAAACAAGGAAAACAAGTACAGTAATATCAGAGAAAAGTAGAACCCGTGACACAAATCCAGCTCCATTAAGTATGAAAACAGCTGTAAAAAGTCATGAAAAGCTTAAACTTATATATTCCTAACCATATAAACTCAAAAATTCTTCTAAAAAAATTAGACAAATATGTTGGTAAAGTGGAAAAAATTTAGAACCTTAGCTAGATATTCTTATTACATTATTCTTAGAAAAGAAATAGATCTGGCAAACTGGGAAAAATGTTTTGTGCAAATTTAATAAGCTTAATCTGACATTGGCCTCATGGATATACTCAACACTAAAAGAACACACATCCATTCTAAGGATGTATGAAACAGTCATCTAAAAATATTTAACTACAAAGGAAGTTTTAACGAATGCCCAAGAAATTGTTATTATTGACCACATTCGTGCACCAAAATCTAATGAAATTGGAGATCAATTGCAAAAAAAAAAAAAGTTAAAATTCTTCCCGTGCATTTGTAAAGTTTAAAACACATGTAAAAGCATTTATAAATCAAATGAAAATTATAATAAAAATGAGAAAAAAATGTGAACAACAGACACACTCCATCGTGTTGTGTAGTGTAGAGATGAAGGGCACATCTCATTACAGCCGCAGCCTTCTAAAATGACCCCCAGCCACAATCTCAATTACCACAAGCCCAAACATACAAGTGATTTTACTCTGGCTTATATGGTTGTATTTGAGGAACTCTTTGCACTCTCCTCCTCCACTTTTTCCAATACCCCTGCAATCTCACTGACCCGCCTGGAATCCCTCAAAGGGGCCACTTTCCTCCCTGTGTTCCCTCCAGCAATGCTCTCCTCCCTGCTCCAGAGTCAACCTTTAGCTTCAGCCTGGACTCCACTTCCGTCCTCTGGGAACCCTTCTCCGACTTCTTTCAAGAGTCAGAGGTCCCTCAACTCTACAAACGCTGCCTCTCATTCACTGGCCCATTTGCAGCACCTCCACAGCGCCTGGCACACATACTGGGCATCAAATTCATGTTTGCTGAGTGAACATGTGAATCTGAAAGGAGGTGCTGGATCTAGAATGCAGCTATGAACCTTAGAGGGCCCCCGAATCACTTGAGCAGCCTGATTGCAGCATAGCAGTGAACAGGCAGACGGCTCCCCAGGCCAGCTTCAGGGCTCCGAGTTTTACCTGAGAATGCTTCGCTGGACCTTGCATCTGACAAGGACGGTCACTGTACGACCCTCACCGGCCTCAGACCCTGGAATAGAGGGGCAGCTCAAACCACCTTGCTGCTGAAACCCCTCCCTGGATGCCAGATGCAAGGGGAGGTCAGTGTGGACGCTGCGGAGGTTCACATTCCCTTTTGTCCATTAGATGCCACTGGAACCCATAGTGAGCCCTTTGGGTTTGATTCAAGGCAGGCTTGCGCTTGGTCTAAAGGGTCTGGAAAACCAGTTCACAGGGTTTCAAGATGACTATCCTTTTCTGTTTGACAACTTCCGTTTCATTGGTTGAAGAAGGGAGGTTCTAAGTAAGATGACCAGGAGAAAGACTCTAAAATACACTGCGTCACACAGCAGTCCCAAAGATGTCTGTCCTGCTAAGGACCTAGTGGCAGAGGACCGGGCAGGCTGGTCCGCTGTCTGCACAGGCCCAGTGATGTCCTTTGACATCAGAAACCGAGACACATGGATGGCTGGTGGGAGCACTGAGGGCTGTAGGCGACTGTAGCCAGGAGAGCAGACCAGGCTGGGTGTGACGAGGACCTGCAGGCCCCCGTCTTCTCGGTCAGGCCATCCCCTCATAGTGCCCCTAACCACAGCAAAGAGCTACAAGGCGACAATAGTAATGAGTCACTGTCATCCTTGCTGGACTGTTTGTGGGGGAGGGCAGAGGCATCAGAAGTGGCCAGTGGAGCACCACCTTGATGCTTTTAGGGCATTCCTTTTCTTCACACAAGAGCACTTCCTGATCATTGTTTCCTTTTAATTCACATTTGAAATCCTTACACTTCAGTGTTCATGTTTAAAACATAGCTGGGAAAACTTGACACTTTATTATTTCCAGTAATGTGTTGGCTCAATGAAAGACTTTTTGTGTTTTAATGTTCTTTGTTGAGATTCTTATATTTTATTCTCTTTCCCTTTCCTTAAAATGGTTGGTGCTACTGTTTTCTTTGAAGGTTCTTATATTTTGGGGCCATTGTTAATTTTCTGTTCCCCAACTCATCTTTCACTAAATCAAATAAACTCTCTAGTTGATTCAAATAATAATATCAAGTCTTTATTGACAACCAATACATGCTAAGTGGCTCATATGACTTGTTTATTACTTCTAAAATATGCAATATTCTTATTTCTCTCAGATGCATATGTGCTAATGGTCATTTTGTTCTGTCTTTTTTATGCCTTTTCTAAGTTAGGTTACTAACATGATTATTTTGCTCTTTAGATACACCTGCCAACTGGAGGCTCTTTATCTAATTCTTTAAGAAATTACAGATTGTAGGCTTTCAATAAATATTTGTTGGATTTAATTTTGGCACACAAAAAGTGCATAAGAGAAAACTGACACTTCAGATTTACAAGCAAACTTAGGAACCACGTAAAATGGGCTTTTTATTTAAGAGGAAATACTGACCTGGGGGGTAAGGAGAAAGGACAGACAGTGGTTCCTGGCCTTCACATCGAGTCATCGGCAGCCTCTATGGGTTAAATTATGGTCCTCTCCACCCAAGAAGAAGACGTGTTAAACTCCTAACCCCCAGTGCCTGAGGAGGGCACCTTACTTGGAAATAGAGCAGTCGTGGATGTAATTAGTTAAGATGAGGTCACACTGGACTGGGATGGACCCCTACTTTGGTGTTACTGGTGTCCTTTAAGGAGAGGAAAGAGACATATGGGCAGATGCACAGGCGACAGTGGAGATGAGATTGGAACGATGACACAGCTCAAGAATGCCAAGGATTCTCATTTGTCACCAGAAGCTGCAGGAGGCAAAAAAGGATCCTCCCCTACAAATTTCAGCGGAAGCAGCCTCTGCTGGTAACAGGGTGATTGACTTCCCAGACTCTAGAACCGGGAGACAGTGGATTTCTGTGTTGGTAACAGGGTGATTGACTTCCCAGACTCTAGAACGGGGAGACAGTGGATTTCTGTTGTTTTAAGTCACCTAGTTCATGGTACTTTGTTATGGCCACCCTAGGAATCTAATATGAGTACTCCATAGTGAAGCTTATTAAATCTGAGGGCCACAGCTGGTCCTGGGAGGAATCGTTAGGTACATGCCTCTTACTCTTTGAAAAAGTGAGTCTGGCTACTCCCTTCTACTCTCTATACTTCCTTTTATTTTTATTTTATTTTGTTTTACTTTATTTATTTATTTATTGGGACAGAGTCTCTCTCTGTCGCCCAGGCTGGAATGCAGTGGTGTGATCTCGGCTCACTGCAACCTCCACCTCCTGGGTTCAAGCAATTCTCCTGCCTCAGCCTCCCGAGTAGAGTAGCTGGGACTACAGGTGCATGCACCATGGCCAGCTGATTTTTGTGTTTTTAGTAGAGACAGGGTTTCACCAAGTTGTCCAGGCTGGTCTCAAACTCCTGACCTCAAGTGTTGCACCTGCCTCAGCCTCCCAAAGTGCTGGGATTACAGGTGTGAGCCACCGCACTCAGTCCCTTTGCTTTTAGAAAGACCTTTTCACCATTTACTCATTAGTCTCTAATATTTTTTGGTCTCCATTTCTTGAAGCATATAAAAACCTACTTTCTCCAGTAGCATTCCAACATTTCAATTTAATCCCTTCCCCTTTCCCTATCACATTTTTAACCTCATACGTATCTATCTGAAAACAGGACTTTTGGCAATTGCATTCTTTCAACAGACTATACAATATTAGTATCTAATAACTTGGCATTTTATAGATTAAGACAATTTAACTAGTTAATGTTGATGAATTAAATTCCATAAAGCATATTAAGAGCCAATGTTAGTACCACATGCTTCCACCCTGGACCAGCCACCAAATAAAAATAAAAATAATTTTATTTTATTTTAAAATAATATTCTAGCAGAATAATATCTGAAACTAAGTGAGTTAGTATTAATTGCTTAATGTCAACCTTTGGCTTCAAGGATGTCAGATGATAAAAAGATAATTGGATAAACCCCTATTCAGCAACAGTGCTGCAATCAAAGTATTTAGGTGACAATCCATGACCTAATAATGCTATCCTGTTATCCTAGATTGCAGCTTCAGAGTCTACACAAGGTTTGTTGAGAGAGATGCGTGTGCATGCACGCAGACACACACACACACACACACACACACACACACACACAATGATTAGCAGTTCTTAAACACGGGATGATCTACTTTCTGACTTGGGGACCCTGGTAACAACAGATAATGCACACAAAGTCTAGAAGGTAAAACAGAGTAGATTTTTCATACATAAATCTGAGAAATAAGATGTTGTCTAAATCCCAAACTTCTAATCCTAGATTCTGTTCTATTAATAATTACTGCTGTTACCACTTCTGTAGTCTTCTGGGTCTGCCTTACATGCCTAAGAGGGATATGAAAAGTCTTAACCTAGTGCTTAGCTATGTATGCAGAGACAAACACCCTTGATTTTAACCCACAATTTTCTTCAGCTATGGTCACTACTGCGTAATGTTCACTTTGGAGGTCTAGGGATGAGGAGACTTTGCTTACAGTATTTTATCTTTGATTTTAAGGCACAGGAATTGGTTAAATTAAGTTAAAAGCATGTGATTTTATGAAAAGAAATCCTAGGAATTTTCTTTCCTGTCTGGAGATGTTTAAACTTGTAATAAAATGTTAAACTATATGTAGTCTTGTTTGTTAATGGAGGAGGCATAGTGCAATCTATATCACATCTGTATATTACTTTTTGTTATGGAATATTAAAATACTGATTTTTTAATATTAAAACATTACTTTGCCATTAAAGTTTGTGAATTAAAGTACATTTTACCCTTGGATGCTGATCTTTTGGCACATTTTGTTTGTTAGGTAATTAAACTTTTATTTTCTTCTTTGATTAACCTAAAATATAACCTTTGTCTGAGTTTCTCAGACTTATTGATCTTATAGGACGAAAAAAGGATAAAGGTGGAGATTGGATTAGGATGAAAACATTACTTCCTTCCTCACTTACTTCAAATCTTGAAAATTATAAAATAATGTTGAACGCCTATGCCCGGAAGATCTGGGACTAGCAAGCTCATTCATCCCGACTACAGGGTGGTTTGTTCTGCCTCTTCAATCATAAAATGCCAGTAATGATAAAGACAAACTCCATAGACAGAGGAACAGGGAATTAGGAAGATAATCTAAGCAAAAAACAAGATTGCCAAGTATTTCATAAAAGTTAGTAACAAAAATTAGCAAGCAACACAAAGTAAACACACAGCAAAACATGCCCCTGAGATGACAGGGTGGAAAATAGAGGGACAGGAGAAGACATTGCATCCATAACACAAGAATAGGGTATAATAATTTATACAAAACAGAGCTCTTGAAGAAATTAGAAACATGATTATCAAGATAGGACAGCCTATAGATAAAATTAGAATCAATGCAGCTGGAGAACAAAATCATAAACAATAGATTAAGCTGAAGAATTATTTAAGAGCACATTTTCAGAATCTGAACATTTATTAACACCACAGGGCAAGAAATAAGCCTCAAGAAATTGTAAAGGCAGAAAGTATATGAGGAGCTTTTTATTCTGATATCAAATAAAACATTATACCACTACCATACTGCTTAATTACAGTCGTGTTGTAGTGTGTGCTGGAATCAGGAAGTGTGATGACTACAGCCCTGTTCTTCTTTCTCAAAAATGCCTTTGCTCTTTGGAGTTCTTTCAGATTCCATATGAAGTTTGGTATTTTCTTTTCTATTTTTGTAAAAAATGTTAGTGGGATTTCAATAGAAATTATATTAAATCTGTACATTGCTTTAGGTAGTAGAAACATTTTCACATTAAGTCTTCCTATTCATGAACATGGGATGTTTTTCGATTTATTTGTGTGTATGTTCATTTAATTAATCAATGTCTGTAGTTTTCAGTATACAAGTTTTTTCATCTTCTTAGGTAAGACTGTTTCTGAGAGTTTTATTCTTTTTAATTGTACAATCAATGGGGTTGGGTTCTAAATTTAATTTTCAACTTGTTCACTGTTAGTCTTCAGAAATACACTGCTTTTTATATGCTGATTTTAAGTTATTTATTTGCTGTTTCCAACTGAATTAGCAGTTGCCCCTCCGGAAGCTAGACACTTTCCTACTCCTAGGAGTACAAGTTTTCTGTCTCTAAAATTAAATTATTAAAAGTGTTTTTTTCTATGTTATACTTCTTAAGTGTGACATATCCCCAAAGTAAAATAATTATTAGTATACTTTTATATATTTTTGACCACACCTGAAACATTATGGCGGTGTCCAATGCATTTTACCCTATTAAATTTTTAGTCCAGCCGGCCTGCTCTGCCTCCAGCCGCTTCTCCTGCAGCCTTGCCCACATAACCTCTATTCTTCGTTTTCTCTGCTTTCTGTTCCACCCTAGTCCCTTCCAGCATGGACTATATATTCATTTTCATGAGCTAGGACAAAAGTAGAGATAGTGCCTCAATAAAAATATAAGCATACATTAAATACAATGTAAAATCAAAAGTGTTAAAACTCAGTAAATTCAATCAATAAAATCAAAACCATATTTTCTTAAAATTATTAAAACAGAGAAATATTTCACAAATCTAATTTTATAAAGGTTTGGAAAATAACTAGATAATATTAAGAATACCATCAAAGAAATTAGAACTATAATTATGGAATTGACACATACTTATAAAAATAAAATACATACCTTAATGACAACTTAACAATTTAGAAGAGAAAAATGATTTTATAAGAAAAGATACATTGCCAAAACTAACTCAAGAATGAGTGAAAAATACGAGTAAATTATGCATCATGGGGAAAAATAAAATTGTAAGTGAATCATCACCAGCATCATCATCGTCGTCATCTGGATGACTATCCTAGCCTGAAAATTTCTAGGCTGAAATAATTTTTCAGAACCTCAAAGACCAGAAAATGTATATTCTATGTAAACTATTCTGGAGAATAAGAAAACCAAAAGCCTTCAAAAGTAATTTAAGGAAATAAAAATATTGATACCAAAACTAGACAGTGATAAAACGGGTAAATTATAGGACATTTCCACTTATGGACATTGGCACAAAATATGAAATAAAATATTTGCAAAGAGACTACAAAAGTGCACTGATAGAATATGACATTGTAACTGCAACATTTCCTTTGATATTAAAGGAGCTTCCAATTTAAAAAGTCACCTTTTGTTCAATACTAGAAAATCTATCTCAGGAAATTAATGGATTAAAACAATAAAATGATCTTAATGTTATAAACATTTGATGCAATTCAACACTGTAATAAAAGCTCTTATGAAACTAAGGTATAAAAAAAGTCTTTAGCTTGATAAAAGATACGTACCAGAAATCGAAGTCAGCATTATAAAAAGTAGTAGAATAATAGGAGCATTCTCATTAATATTAGGAATAAAATCAGGCTTTCCTTGGTTGATTAAATCTTGTACATTTTTCCTTATCAATGCTGTATAGTAGTCCATGTGGAACTGTTTCACAATTCATTCATTCATTCCATTATTGGTGGGTATGTGGTTACTTTCCAGTTTAGGGCTACTGGAAATATTTCTGTTATGAGTAACAATTTATTTATTGGTGAACAAATGTATACATTTCTGTTGAGTATATATCCACAAGTGGAATTGCACATGCTGTTTTAGTAATATTGCCAAAATATTTTCAAAGTTTGGTAGGTTGCACCAATTTACATTCTCACCAGCAGCACATGATGGTTCCAATTTCTCACCAATACTTAATATTTTAAATTTCATTTTAGATCTTCTGGTAGGTGTGTAGATTATCTTATTTTCATTTGCATTTCCATAATTGATGAGGTTTGTAATTGATATTCCGTTTTATAAATTTATAGTTTTCAAACTACATAGAGTTTATATGTTTGTTGAATAATAAGAAATAGTTTCTCCAGGCATTGAGCATAATACTCTGCATTCTTTCATGGTGGGTTTCTTTTACTCAGTTTCTGTTTCTGTTGTTAATGTTATGTGCATTAATTGTGATCCATTGTGGCTTAAAACTTTTGGTGGACATTTGGATTATTTCTGATTTGGGGCCATTATGAACAATGCTGCTACAGACCTCATCTGTACATGTATTCTAGGATGCATGTATATGACTTTATACTGGAGTATGTATTTTTTATATGTTTCTAAATAATAGATAATTCAATTATTATTAAGTTATCCTGCTTATCTCTTAATGCAAGATACCTCAGTCACTTTTGTATTTACTGACCCAGCCAGACTTTCCTTTAACATTTCAATTATACATATGTATAGTTCAATGCTTTTATTTTCAATAGCCATGTATTCCTGAGTTATAAATATTTCTCATAAATATCATATAGTTTTTAATTCATTATTCTAAACTTTTTAATTAAATATTTAGCCTTTTAAAGGTAATTTTAATGACTGATTATACTTTTGCTTTCAACCATGTCTTTATATCTGTTTTCTCCTTTTGAAACTTCTACAGAACTGGTTAATTTTTATCACTCTAACTTCTGCCAGTTTGAAAGTTAAACACTCTGTCTTCTTCATTTAGAAGGATTTAGTGGCCCTTTTTGTATATCCTCTTGTGTAAAGTGTCTGTTCAAATATTTTACTCATTTTTCTGATTGACATGTAGAATTTCTTTGCACATACCGAATACATGTCCTTTGTAGGGTATACATGTGGCAGTATTTCCCGCTTTTCTGGAGTTGCTTCTTCACTTTAATAGTACCTTTTGATGATCAAAGTTTTTAATCTTAGTGTTGCTCACTATCATTTTTTGCCTATTTTAAGGATATACAAAAAATTAAAAACTTCAATGCCTTTGAAGATAGGTTCTTCTAAATCTTTATGGTTTACCTGTCATATGTAGACCTGCACTGTATCTGAAGTTAATTTTTGTAAATACTTTAAAGTAAGGATGCAAACTGGTTTCACATATAGAAAATCCAAGGAGCCCAGCACCACTTACTGAAATGGCCCCCTAGTAAGTATGATCTCTGTCATTACTTGGGTTCATGTATGTGTATGAGTCTATTTCTGGACACTGTTCCACTGTTAAACATTCATCTTGTTTACCAAAGCACATTGTAACGATTTCTATTACATTTATAGGTCCCAATATGTGAATTGTAAGTCCTCTAGCTTTGTTCTTCAATATTATCTTAGCTCTTCTTAGCAAACTGCATGGCCATATCCACTTTGGAATCAACTTGTGGATATGCACACTAAAAAACTCACTCACACAAACATAAATCCTGCCGGGGGTGAAACAGTACTGAATTAATAGATACATTTTGGGGCATTGACTTATTTAAAATATTGATCTTGCAACCCTCTAATATGATACAGATAGCCATTTTTAGGTTTCTTTATTTTTTCTCAATAATGGTGATATGGTTTGGCTCTGTGCCCCCACCCAAATCTCATTTTGTAGTTCCCATAATTCCCACGTGTTGTGGAAAGGACCTGGTGGGAGGTGATTGAATCATGGGGGTTGGCCTTTCCCCGTGCTGTTCTAGTGATAGCGAATGGGCCTCACGAGATCTCATGGTTTCGCAGACGGGAGTTTCCCTGCACAAGCTCTCTTTTTTTTGCCTGCTGCCATCCACATAAGATGTGACTCGCTGCTCCTTGCCTTCTGCCATGAGGACTCCCTAGTCATGTGGAACTGTAAGTCCAGGAAACCTCTTTCTTTTGTAAATTGCCCAGTCTCAAGTATGTCTTTATCAGCAGCATGAAAATGGACTAATATAAATGGTTTGTATTTATCAGTACAGAAGTCTTGTATCCCTTTTGTTAAACTTATTTCTTGGCATTGGATATTTATGAATGCCATTTTAAGTAGCATTTTACTGTTAATTTCATTTCTTACTTGTTTGTGGCTGATATGCAAATATACAGTTCATTGAATTTATATTGATATTGGATCCCATCTTTATTAAATTCACTTATTTATTCTAAAAATTTGCCTTTAGATTAATTTAGATTTCCTAGCTATATAATCATGTCATTTGAAAATAGTACTTATTCATTTCCATTCTATGCCTTTTAATTTTCTTGCTTGATTGTTCAGGTACAGTGTTGGATCAGTCTAACTTTGAATGGAAATGCTATGAGTAGGCATCCTTGTCCTGAAAAGGGAAATACTTTCTGTATTTTACCACTGATCATT
Organism: Rhinopithecus bieti; assembly: GCF_001698545.2. Taxonomy (NCBI): domain Eukaryota; kingdom Metazoa; phylum Chordata; class Mammalia; order Primates; family Cercopithecidae; genus Rhinopithecus; species Rhinopithecus bieti. Next base: position 2,346,893 of record NW_016821253.1, on the reverse strand, counting down.
TTACTGCAAGTTCTGTTCTGTTTTTTGTTTGATATTCTTTATCAGATTAAGAAGATATCCTTCTATCCATATTTGCTGAGAATTTTTATTTAAAATCCTTCTAATGAGTGTATTGAAGTAATGATACATGTTATTCCTTTTCCTGTTACTGACATAAATGAATTTTGTTAAAATTTTATAATATGATCAATATATTCACATATATATTTCACATCTATATTCACAGCTATATAAACATATAGATGAAATATATAAACATGTATTATCATATATAAACACATAGCATATGTGTATATAATCATACATAAACATATATGTGAAATATATACATTACCATCACACATACAGTTGATAGGTTTCATATATAAATTTATAAATATATATGAAGATCACTTGATACGTAACAAATAATAATGTATCATCAATTATAATAATATATCATAATATAAATTATAGTCATCCTTAAGATAATATGTCATATGAAACATGAGGGTTCAACTTGTTTAAATGTAAATCACTGGGGTTCAACTTGTTAATAATTGTTTATAAATTTTTGTTTTTCCCAACTGAACAGATTGCTTAAAATTTTTGCATCACATTAGTAAGAGATTAAGGTACTTAACCTTAACATCAGCAACAATTTTTTAATAAAAAAGTGTTAGGTAGGTCTTCATTTAACACAACTACTTAAAGAAAATTCTTATATTTTTTATCTGAAATTTTTGAGTGTTAGTGTTAACTTTCTTTTACACCCAAACTGATTTGAAAAATCCCTATAAATGCCATGTAGAGGCTTGGAGACGTTTTGTTAAAAAATAATATTTAATTTTGTAATTATTACAATTATTCTGGTATTCCATTATTTTCTTCATTCAGTTTGGCAAATCTTATTGTGAGGAATTTTTACGTTTTACTCAAAGTTTTGGTTTTCTAACAAAGTGTATAACCCTATCTCTGCAAAAAATGCAAGAATTAGCCAGGCGTGGTGGTGAGAGCCTGTAGTCCCAGCCACTCAGGAGGCTGAGGTGGGAGGATCGTCTGAATCCAATTGGTTGATGCTGCCATGAGCCGTGATTGCACAACTGCATTCTGGCCTGGATGACACAGTGAGATCCTGACTCAAAAAAATAAAATAATATCAAATAAATAAACAAAAGGTATCCAAAATGTACCCAACTAAAACTTCTAGCTTGCAATTTTTAGCATATAATACTCCACTTTTAACACAAAACTTGGAAACTACAGATAAATAAAGGTACTTGTCTTTATTTTCCCCCACAGATAAAATGAAGACATGGTCATTGTAAATTATAATTAAATGATGGATGCTTCTAGGATATTTTTAAAAACTTTTCCTCTATGTTGATATTTATCTATGCTGTAACCATAGGGACCTCAATTAAGAAAGTTAAGTGAATTCTGCAGGCCTTGATATTTTTAGCAAGTGAAAAGGGTAATCAAATTTCACAGACACACTCACAACCAGCATGACCCCGGATAGACCCACTGAAATATATTTCAATGAATACAACCTCAAAATGTATTACTAGTGGGATAGTAGTATAGTACTGTGTTTAGTAGAGTATTTCAAGTTTATGGGGAAAGATCCATTTTCGAAAACCTCTTATGTTCATATGTTTTTCATGCTGTTTTGAGTATAGCAGAATGAACAAAATATTCAATGGTTTAAAATTTTTGAATGCATTTTGCAATGTCTACTGATCTTTCATATAGTAAACATGCAATAACTCTTCATTGTTTATGTTCATAAATTTATATTCTTTGTCTCAAGAGGAGACATTTATTAGCCAAGATATTGGACACATGTCAGTCCTACCACCGGCTAAATCTGTGTTCTCATGTGCAATTTACCATATATCTCACTGACTTTGTCTGGCGTTTAAAAAATAAAAATAAAGAGATAAAGACATAAATAAGTGTTTTTAGTTACTTTTGGGTAAAACAAAGTATAAGGTCATTTCTGTTCACTTATTTATGTGCTCAAAAATATTTATTTAGCACCTATTATGTTCCAGACCTTAGATTATTTACGGTGTCATAATAACAGCAATGTTATTTGTTACTGTCTCCCCTCCTTACCTCCCAATCCACTCTTCAACTCATTCCTGTCTTCCTTACCCATCACTCCATTGATACTTTCTTGAAAAGGTCTCTGATGGTTTGCATGTCTCCCAATTCAATGGTGATTTTTCTCTTTTAGTCTTGCTCACCTTTTTAGTCTGTTGTTACAGAGCTGAAAGTTTTTGAAACACTTTTTTTTTGTTTTCTGACTCCAGCTCTCTTGGATGTCTTTCTACTCAGTTGACTAATTTCTATTTTTCTTGGCTGCTCTTCCTTTCCATCCAAACCTACCTCTTAACATCACTGAGGATTTGAACTTGGACTCTGTGTTTACCTCTCCATGCACTCTTCTAGATATTGCATCCATTCTAATATGCTTTTCATGTCATTTTTATGCTGACAACTTTCAAATTTATATTGCCCACTCAGAGATCTCCTTGGAGAATCACATTTATATACATCCAGCTGCTTACCTGACATTTCACTGATAACTTCCTTCTATGTCTGAATTTAAACATGCTCAGAACAGTGTTCTCCATGTGCTCTGCAAACCTGCTTCTTCCCTGGCTTCTTCTCAGCACCACTGTCCACCCAGCTGTTCAGACCAGAAGCCTGCGTCTCACCTGCATAGGCTGTCAAATAGCACTTAACATAGATTCTCCTTTAAAATAAGGTATCTTGATGTTTTCACTGCCATCACAGTGGATCATTCCCCATCACATCTTGCCTGGCTTTCCGCATCAGGTTTCTTTTCATTCCCCATGCTCCTAGTCGATTGGAAACATATGCAACGTGGGAAGCATAATCACAGCACCAACACCCATGAACCCAGCACCAAACCTCATAACTGTTACTAATATTGAAGAATGTAGCTGAGCAACCCTTCCCTAAACTCCTCCTGTAGCCTTCCCCACACAGTAAACACCATTCTCAATTGTCTCATCCTGTAGCCTTCCCCACACAGTAAATACCATCTAAATTATATTCTTCTCTGAATTTTAAGGAGTTGTTTTATGACTAGGTAATATGACTAAACTATATATCAATATTGATTGATTTTGTAGACATTTTATTGAATTATAACATACATAAGAAAAGGATGTTATAACCATAAGTGTATAGCTCAAAAACATTTCACAAATGAGCACAACTTTGTGTCTAGAACCCAGATCGGTCCAAGAAACAAAGCATCAGTCATGCCTAGCAGCGACTGTGGAGCCCCTTTTCATCACCCAGTCCCCAAGGGGAGCCATTATCTGAATTTCTAGCATCACAGATTATTCTCATTTACTGAGTGTGCACTCTCTGCGCCTTAGTTATGTCATTCAACACTCCATTTGTGAGATCTCTCCATGTTGTTTCATGTGGTCGCACACACCCTCTCATCGTTACACAAGGTTCCATTGTGGGAGTATGGCATGCTATACTTCTCCACTCTAGTGTTGGTCATCATTTGATGAGACTCCAGTTCTGGGAACCTGTTTGTACACGTCATTTAGTGACCATATGCACATATTTCTCTCGGTTATGTGCCCAGGAGAGGAATTCTGGGATGTGAATTTCTGGAAGATGAATGTTTACCTTTGGTAAATACTGCTAATGTGCTTTCCACAGTTCCTGCAACAATCTGTACTCCTGTAAGTAGGGTGAGCAAATTCAGTTCTTCTGTATCATCACCAACACTTAATATATTCATTCTCTTGTCCTGTCTCTATTTTTAATTGATTTAGGGAAGGAATGTAAATAATATTGGGTTGTATTTTTTTTTTTTTTTGTATTTTCCTAGTAAACAATTACATTGAAGGAAAGCTGTGGGGCAAGATAATGGACTAGAAGTCTCCACTGATCACCGACCCCCCTCTACAAGGATACCAATTCAAGAACGATTTACATGAAAAAAGAACCTCTTTAAGAGCCTGAAATCAGGTAAGAACTCACAGGATCTGGTTTTTACTTCATTTCACTGAACGAGGCACTGAAGAGGTAGGAAAAGCAGTCTTGAGTCCCTGATGCCACCACTCCTCCTTACCCTGGAAGCAGCCTCATGGTGCAGAGAGTGTTTCTGTGCCCTGGGAAGAGGGAGAGCCAGCAATTGTGAAGCATAGAGCTCAGTGCTGCCCTTGTTATAGCACAAAGCAAAACTGGATCAAACTCAACTGACACCCACCCCTGGAAAGAGCTTTTAAACCAGCCCTAGCCAGAGGGGAGTCACCAACCCCAGCTGTCAGAACTTGAGTTCCCACAAGCCTCGCCACCATGGGCTAAAGTGCTCGGGGGCTCCACAGAAAGCTATTCTAGGCCACAAGGACTGCAATACCGAGGTGAGTCCTAGGGCTCGACTGGGCCCAGAGACAGCAGACTACGAGGGCATGCGACCCACGGAGACACCAGCCAGGGTGGCTAAGAAAGTGCTGGCATCTGGCATCACCCTTCCTCTAACCACAGGCTACACAGCTTGTGGCTCCAACGAGACATCTTCCTTCCACTTGAGGAGAAGAGAGGGAAGAGCAGGGAGCACTTTGTCTTGCATCTTGGATACTAGCTCAGCCACAGCAGGATAGGGCACCAGTCAGAGTCATGAGGCCCCCTTTCCAGGCCTTAGCACCCGTCCCCGACATTTTCCCTAGCCCCAGACTTTTTTTTTTTTTTTTTTTTTTGAGACGGAGTTTTGCTCTTATTACCCAGGCTAGAGTGCAGTGGTGCGATCTCGGTTCACCTCAACCTCTGCTTCCCGGGTTCAAGCAATTCTCCTGCCTCAGCCTCCTGAGTAGCTAGGATTACAGGCATGCGCCACCATGCCTGGCTAATTTTGTATTCTTAGTAGAGATGAGGTTTCTCCATGTTGGTTAGGGCCTCCAGACATTTTTAGATACACAGTGGGCTGAAAGGAAACCAACTGTCTTGAAAGGAATGACCCAGTCCTGGAAGAATTCATTACCTGCTAACTAAAGAGCCCTTAGGCCCTAAATAATCAGCAGCAATACGCAGGTACTATGCTGATGCTTGCTGGCTTCAGGTGAGACTCAGCACATTCCCAGCCATGATGGCTAAGAGGCAAGACTTCTTTTGCTTGTTAAAAGTGGAGGGAAAAGTAAAGGGGACTTTGTCTTGCACCTTAGGTACTACCTCAGCCACAGTGGGGTAGAGCACAAGGTGAGATTTTGGAGTCCTTGATTCCAGGACTTGGCTCTTGGATGGCCTTTCTGAACCTGCCCTGGGCTGGCATGGGGAGCACTCCCCTGAAGGGTGAGTTCACGGCCAGACAGCATTCACCACAAGCAGACTGAAGAGCCCTTGGGCCTCAAGGGAACCTTGGGAGAGTCTGGCAGTACTCCTCGTGGGCTGAGGTGGCAGTGGCCCGAGGGTGACACTCCTCTGCCTTTGCAAAGGGGAGGGAAGAGTGGAAAGGATTGTGTCTTGTGATTTGATTGCCAGCGGAGCCACAGGACAATAGAACACAAGGTGGATTTCCAACTTTTTAACTCTAGTCCCTGGCCCCTGGATGGCAACTCTGTATCCACCAAAGGCCTGGAGAAACTTGCCATCATGAAGGGAAGGCCATAGGCCTCCCTGAGTATGTCACCTGCTGATTGTTGAGCCCCAGGGCTTTGGGCAAACAAAGGTGGTAGCCAGGGAGTGGTTACAACAGGCCTTGGGTAAGACCCGTGCTGTCCTGGCTTCAGGTCTGATGCATCACAGTCCTAGGGTTGGTGGCCTCAGGGTTCCTTGTGTCACCCCACCCCCAGCTCCAGGAGGCTCAGTGCAGAGAGAGACAGAGACTTTGTTTGGGCAAAAACAAGAGAGGAAGACAAATGTCTCTGCCCGGTAATCCAGATAATTAATTCTTCTGAACCTTGTCCAAGACCATCAAGGTGGTACCTCTAAGAGTCTGTAGGAACCACAGCTCTACTGGGGTTAGGATCCCCTCCAAAGCAGATACGGCGTAGATCACAACACCCGAGTCTTTTTGAATATTTGGAAAGCCTTTTCAAGAAGGATGATACAAACAAGTCCAGACTTCAAAGACTACAATAAATACTTAACTCTTCAATGCCCAAATACAGACAAACATCTATGAGTATCAAGACAGACCAGGAAAACATGACCTCACCAAATGAACTAAATAAGGCACCAGGAACCTATCCTGGAGAAACGGAGATATATGACCTTTCAGAGAATTCGAAAGAGCTGCTATGAGGAAACTGAAATTCAAGATAACACAGAGAGGGAATTCAGAATTATTTCGATAAATTTAACAAAAGATTATAAAATAATTAAAAATAATCAAGCAGAAACTTTAGAGTTGAAAATGCAACTGAGACGTTTTGTTTTGTTTTGTTTTGAGACAGAGTTTCACTCTTGTTGCCTAGGCTGGAGTGCAGTGGCACGATCTTGGCTCATTGTAACCTCCGCCTCCTGGGGTTCAAGCAATTCTCCTGCCTCAGCCTCCCGAGTATCTGGGATTACAGGTGCCCGCCACCATGCCCAGCTAATTTGTTTGTTTGTTTGTTTGTTTGTTTGTATTTTCAGTAGACACAGCATGTTGGCCATGCTGTTTGCTGTTCACAAACTCCTGGCCTCAAGTGATCCACCTGCCCTGACCTCCCAAAGTTCTGGGATTACAAATGTGAGCCACCGTGCCCAGCCCATCAGAGACTTTAAGTAGCAAAATTAATCAAGCAGAAGAAAGGGTTAGTAAGCTTGAAGACAGCCTATTTGAAAATACAAAATCGGAGGAAATTAAGAAAATAATAAAAAACAACAAGCACACTGACAAGATCCAGAAAACTGCCTCAAATGGCAAATGTTAAGAGTTTTGGCATTAAAGAGGAAGTAGGGAGACAGAAATAGAGAGTTTATTCAACAGGATAATAACAAAGAACTCCTGAAATTTAGAGAAAGGGATCAACATCCAAGTACAAAATCGTCATAGAACATCAAGTAGATTCACCCAAGGAAGATGACCTCAAGACATTTAATACAAAATCGTCGTAGAACACCAAGTAGATTCACCCAAGGAAGATGACCTCAAGACATTTAATAATCAAACTCCCAAAGGTGAACAGTAAAGAAAGAATTCTAAAAACAGCAAGAGAAAGAAACAAATAACATACAATGGAGCTCCAATACATCTAGCAGCAGACTTTTCAGTGGACACCTTAAAGGCCAGAAGAGAGTGGTATGATAGATCTAAACGGCAGGAGGAAAAAAACTGTTACCTCAAGGTAGTATATTTGGTGAAAATGTACTTCAGCATGAAGGCAAAATAAAGACTTTCCCAGACAAACAAAAGCTGAAGGATTTTATCAACACCAGCCCTTTCCTACAAGAAGCGCTAAAGGGAGTACTTCAATCAGAAAGAAAAGGACACTAATGCACAATTAAGAAAACAATCATCTAAAGGTACAAAACGTACTGGTAATAATAAGTACACAGAGAAACACAGAATATTATAATACTGTAACTGTGGTATGTAAATTACTCTTAAGTAGAAAACTAAATGATGAACAAGTCAAAATATTAACTACATCAACTTTTAAGATGTAGGTAGCACAATAAGAGAAATAGTAACAACAAACTGCTAAAAAGAGAGGGGAAATTAAGGCATAGAGTCTTTATCAGTTTTCTTATTGCTTATTTATTTGCTTATGCAAACAGTGCTATGTTGTTGTCAGCTTAAAATAATGGGTTATAGGATAGTATGTGCAAGCCTCATGGTATCCTCAAACCAAAAAAAAAAAAAAAAAAAAAAATGCAAAAGATAGACAAAAGGTAAAAGCAAGAAAGTAAATTATATCATCAGAGAAAATCACCTTTACTAAAAAGAAGACAGGAAGGAAAGGAAGAGAAGACCACAAAACAACCAGAAAACAAATAACAAAATCGTAGGAGTAAGTCCTTCCTTATCAACAATAATATTGAATGTAAATGGACTAAATTCTCCAGTGAAAATCATGAACTGGCTGAATGGATTGAAACAAAGGACCATTAACCTATTGCCTACAAGAAACACACTTCACCTATAAAGACACACATAGAATGAAAAAAAAGGATGTAAAAAGGTATTCCATACCAATGGAAACCAAAAAACAGCAGGAGTAGCTATACATACATGAGACAAAACAGAGTAGATTTCAAGAGAAAAACTATGAGAAGAAACAAAGAAGGTCACTATGTAATGATAAAGGGGTGAATTCAGCAAGACGATAAAACAATTTTAAATATATATGCACCCAACACTGGAGTAGCCAGATATATAAGCCAATATTGTTGGGGCTCAAGAAAGATATAGACTCCAATACAATAATAGCTTGAGACTTCAACACGCCACTTTCAGCATTGAACAGATCTTTCAGACAGAAAATCAGCAAAGAAATATCAGACTTAATCTGCACTATAGACCAAATGGATCTAATGAGACCACTAAAGAGGAAATAGATCTAAGAAACATCAGACTTCATCTATACTATAGACCAAATGGATCGAAGAAACATCAGACTTCCACACTGCAGATGAAATGGACCTAGATGTTACAGAACATTTCATCCAGTGGCCACAGGACACACATTCTTTTCTTCAGCGCATGAATCATTCTCAAGGATACAGCATATGTTAGGTAACAAAATTAGTCTTAAAACACTCAAAAAGATTGAAATAATATCAAGCATCCTCTCTGACCACAATGGAATAAAACTAGAATTAAACAGCCAGAGGAATTTTAGGAACTATGAAAATTCATAGAGGCATAGTTTCTTTCATGATATAATTATCACACATTGCATGCCTATATCAAAATATCTCAAATACCCCATAACTATGTACACCTACTATGTACCCACAAAGTGTTTTTTAAGTTAAAAAACTTACCTTGAAAACCTTTAGAAATATTTATTGGCTATTTTGCCAAAGCAGCTAGTCAAATATTTTGCTTTTATTTGAATTATTTGTCTTGTTCTTGTTGATTTTCTTATTGATTTTCTTGAAATTCTTTTATGTTCTGGATAGAACTTTTCTGTCAAGACATAAATCATATGTATGTATGTGTATGTACATATTTACAATGTGATGATCAGAAGCTCTTCTATTCCAATTAACCAATTTTTCTTTTATAATTGGCATTTGTAAATTTGTCTATTTTTCTTTATTTCAGCTTTTTTGTATTAAACTATCTATTTTGTATATATGTGTGTACTATGTATATGTGTAAAATATGCACACATACATACACATATACATACACACACACACACAAAATCCAGCTTTACCCAAGATATTGTCTTAGTTAAGTTGCCATCACATGGTGTCATATGCTGGGTAGCTTGCAAGCAACAGCAGTTTCTTTCTTACAGTTCTGGAGACTGAGAAGTCCAAGATCAAAGAACCAGCAGACTCAGTGTCTGGTGAGGGTCTTCCTCCAGGTTGCAGGCTATCCTCTTCTCCTTGCATCCTCACAGGGTGAAAAGGGAAAGGGGTTTCCCTGGGGACTCTTTAATAAGAGCACTAAATCCATTCATGAGGACTCTGCCTTCATGACCTAAATACACTGCAGAGGCTCCATTTCCTAATGCTGTAACACTGGGGGTTTGATTTTCAGCATATACATTTTGTGGGGACAAAAAAATTAGTCCATAGCAGATACAATTTATATCATGCAATGTATTCATTTAAAACATGCAATTTAATTTATTTCTTTCAAATACACAGAGTTGCGCAACCATCACCACAGTTAATTTTAAGTCACTCCTCACTCCCCTCAGTGTCGCCAGCCTTAGTCTGCCACTGATGCTTTTTTGTGTGTGACTGGCTTCTTTGATTTTATGTGATGTTTAAAATACAGCTACTAAACAATATTCCATGTGGAATCAAGTGCATATACGACGTTTTATCTATCTATGAAACAATGTATTGACACTTGAATTGTTTCTATTTATTTGTTTTTACAAACACAGTTTATATGGACATTCATGTACAGACTTTTGTGTAAAAATGTGTTTTCATTTCTCTTAGGTATGTCCCAAGGAGTTCAATAGCAGGGTCATGTGGTATCTCTGTTTAACCTTCTGTAGACGGCCGAATTGTTTAAAAGGTGGCTGCACCTTTCTACATTCCTTCCAATAATGGGTGAGGGTTCTGATTTCTCTGCATTTTTGTCAACCTTTGTTATCATATTTTTGATAATAGCCATCCTAGTGGATGTGAAGCTGTATTTCATTACGGTTTTGATTTGCGCTTCCCTGATGACTAATGATGTTGAGCATGTTTTCTTGTATTTCTTGGCTATTTGTATATCTTATTTGGGGAATGTTTATTCATATGTATTTTCCCATTTTTAATTGTGTTATTTTATTTCTATTACTTTTTATACAATTGACTCTTGAACAATACAGTTTAAACTGTATGGGTTCACTTATACGTGAAATTTCTTCTACCTCTGCAACCCCTGAGACAGCAAGACCAACCCGTCCCCTTACTCCTCCTCCTCAGCCGACTCAGCGTGAAGATGAGGGAGATGAACGCCTTTATGAAGATCCAATTCCATTTGATAAATAATATTCTCTCTTAATAAGTTCAACTTAATAAATAATAAATCATATTCTCTCTTAGGAATTTCTAAACATTTTCTTTTCTCTAGCTTACTTTATTGTGAAAATACAGTATATAATGTATAACATATAAAATATGTGTTAATTGACTCTATCAGTAAGGCTGTCAGTCAACAGTAGGATATTAATAGTTAAGTTTTTGGGGAGTCAAAGGTTTTATACAGATTTTTGACTGTGTAGGGGCATTGTTAAAGGGTTAATTATGTTAGTCCCTAAGATAGGGTTTCCTAATATTTTCTTTCATTCTGTGGTTGACTCTTATTTTCTTAATGGATTCTTCAAAGCACACAAGTTTTTAATATTGAAGAAGTCTGTTTCATCATTTTCTTTCTTTCTTTGTGTTTTTAGTGTCATATCTAAGAAACTGTAGTCTATTTCAGGATTACAAAGAAAGGCACTGGTTTTCTTCTAAGAGTTTTGTAGTTTTAGCTCTTACAGTCAGGGCTTTGATACACTTTTAGTTAACTTTTTATGCATCGTTTGAGGTGAATATCCAATTATTCCAGCATCAGTGGTTGAGAAGACTGTTCCCTCCCCTATTTAATTGTTGTGGCACTGTTGTCAAAAATGAATTGACAATTAATGTGAAGATTTACTTATGGGCGCTGAGTTGGATTCTATTAATCTGTGTGTCTCTCCTTACACCAGTGCTAACTGCCAGTGCCATGCTTTTCTGATTACTGCAGCTGTGTAGGAAGCTTTGACATTGGGAAGCCTGAGTCTTTCAGCTCTGTTCTTCTGTTTTAAGATGGTTTTGACTATTCTGGATCCCTTGAATTCCATATTAATTTTTGTCTTGTCAGTTTCTGCAAAAATAATAGTTGGGATCATGACAAATATTGTGTTGAATCTTTAGATCAATTTGGGAAATATCTCGATAGTATTAAATCTTTATATCTTAGTTAAAATGATATATTTTTATTTATTTAAGTCTTGTTAAATTTTTTCAACAATATTTTATGGTTTTCAGAGTAAAGCTTTACATTTATTTTGTTAAATTAATATTGATTTGATTAATTTCATTTTGTCAAATTGTTTTATTCATGTTGATGCTTTTGCAAATGGAATTGTTTTTTATTTAATTTTTGGGCTTTTCATTACTAGGGCAAAAAATCCAATTGATTTTGGATGTTGATGTTCACAAAATTCTTTATTAGCTCTAACAGTTTTCAGAAGTTTCCTCAGGATTTTACATACATAAGATGATGTTGTCTACAAATAAAGGTAGTTTTACTCCTTTCTTTCCAATCTAGATGCTTTCTATTTCTCTATCCTGCCTAACTGCCCTGGCCAGAACCTCCAGCACCATGGTGAATGGAGCGGCTGAAAGCAGAAATCCCTGAGTTGTTCCTGATGTTAGGGGAAAGTGTTTAATTTTTTCACAGCAGAATCTGATGTGTGCTGTGGGGTTTTCATGGCTGCCCCCTTCACCAAGTTAAGTTTTCTTCTACTCTTAGTTTTACAGGCTTTTTAAAGTTATTATTAAGGGATAGTAGATTTGAGATAATCACATATTTTTGTTATTTATTCTATTAACATGATGAATTACATCATTAGATTTTCACATGGTTAAAACAATCTTTTATTCCTGGGATAAATCCCACTTGCCCATTGCATATAATCCTTTTTTTATGTTTCTAGATTTAGTTTTCTATTATTCTGTTGATGATTTTTGCATCTATAGTGTAGACAGGATTTGTTTTTATTCTATAATTGATGCAAAGGGAGACTTCCAGAAGTTCAGCACATTTCCAAGCTCATGCAGGTAGAAAATGAAGGAGCAAGATTCAAGCCTGAGATTAGTTGCAATGACGACTTTCAGTTTAGGTGACATATTTAGCTACTAAAACTAGGGATTCCAGATTAGAAGAAGAATGCTGTTTATTACTGTGACCTCATGAGGATTTAGTACTCCCCCAAAGAAAGACCATTTTCTCAACTGCCTTCTTAAAAAAAAAAAAAAAAAAGTCAGATTGTTTAAAAAAAAAAAGCTCTAAATGCTAAAATATCAATCAAGCCTTCTGCCTAGCTCTCTACAGGTAAAAATGACAAAGCTATATAAGAAAATAAATTAAATAATTATCTGTACCATAATAAAGAGGGATCTACCACATAGCCTTATCGAGAATTCTTTTTGGAGTTTTTCAGGTTTAATTTCAGATTCCCAGTGGACAATTAACAATTTGAGATGTGCAAGTTACATAGGCATGTCACTCAGGACCGATAGATGTTTAAGTCTTGCAAATAAAATAAATGTTTCTACATTTTAAAAAGGCCACTTTGAATTCATGAATTATCATATATCTGTTACCTTTGGGTTTACAAATAGTGCCAATATACAGCATGGTGACTGTAGTTAGTAATACTGTATTATGTATTGAAATTTGCTAAGAAAGTAGATTTTATGTGTTTCTTACTCCACACACAGACACACCCACAAAACGGTAACTATGTGAGGTGATAAACACGTTGACTAGCTTGATTGTGTAATCATTTCACAATGTATACATATAGCAACACCCCACTTGCACATCTTCAATATATGTGATTTTTAATTTGTCATTTATGCCTTAATAAAGCTGGGGAAAAACAGTGCCATGGAGTCACATATAAAAATATCTTTCTTATCTATTGAGTATCAAGCTAGTATGTGGAGAGTGGATGGAATACATTCTAGCATTACTGATATTTGGCTTTAATTAAAACTTCTCAATAAAACTTCTGTTTGGCATTACTTCAGTTAGCCAAGCCACTTTTCTATTTCTCTTAAATTCCCTCAGCATCTGGTACAATGCTGGGTATATGTTAATCTGATTAAAATTAAAGAATGAATATAAAATTACTCTGTAACTTCTAAAATACCATACAAATATGAGATGTCAATAATTAAGAATATAGTGATAAGAATGCAGTAAATATGTATTAAATTTAATGGCATTATAATTCTAGATCATCTTATAATCAAAGTCATGTTAGTACACACAATATAATATAAAATTGGGTTCTTAATCATCTTTTGAAGATCACGATGAAGTCTAAACAAGACACTTAAATGTCTGTTGATCTAGCAATACCAGGTAACAGGTAAAAGCACGAGTAGAATGTATATTTATTTATTTATTTATTTATTTATTTAGACAAGGTTTACCTGTGTTACCCAAGCTGCAGTGTGATTATGGCTCAGGGCACCTTGACCTCACTGGATCAACAAGTAATGTTCCCACCTTAGCCTCCTCAGTAGCTAGAACTCTAGACACATGCCTGGCTAATTTTTGTTGGTTTTTATTTTTTGTCGAGATGGGGTCTCACTACGTTGCCCAGGCTGGTCTCAAACTCCTGCGCTCAAGCAATCCTCCCACTTTGGTCTCCCAAATTTCTGTGATTACAAGCCATGAGCCACTGCATGTAGCCATAATTGATACAGAATATTAGGGACAGTGAAGACTCATCTCGTCAGTGAGACTTTTTATGTACTTGTTCTGAGAAACACTGATGCTCTATGAGCCCTATTCAGAACAAGTTTGAAATGAAGTGTGAAATTAACAAAAAACCCTACTCAGGTTGAGTGTAGAGAGTAATACAAGCACCTCATAGACTTAAGGACATTAAAGTTCGAGTTGCTCAGGGAAACAAAGTAAGTGGTGGTGATTGAACCACTTGAAATGTTCCTTCCTTTGTGCAAACAATGGTGGATTGCCAGTTTTCCTGATTTGCTAATACACAGTTGCTAAGTCTACTATTTCTTTTGGAAAAGAAGATGGTGCACCTTCTGTGGCAAATAAAAAGTTATTTTATTAGTTTGATGTTTTTACTGCAAGCAAATACAAACCCCAACACCAAGCAACTTAAACACTATTGTCACAAATCCAGAGGTAGGATGGTTATGTCAATGTTCCAACCATATCATTAGATCCCAGGTTTCCGCACATCTACTTGGCCTTCCTCAGGCACTGGCCTCCCACTGAGTTTACCTGTCTTCTTTATTGGAAACACCCATCAGGCCATCTGATTGGCCAGGATTGTGTCAGATGCTCAAGCCTAAACCCATCACTAGCAAGGGGACTGAGAACTCTCCTGAGTGGCTTAACTGGAGGAGATAGAGACACGCTTAGCGACATCAGGGCTCTGCTGGCAGGAAAGAAGGGGAAGGATGTTGGGCAGACATCTGCAGTAATGTTACGGTCCTCTACTTTAATGAATGTCTTTTTCTTTTCTCCCAAACACTAAATACTGATGTAATATTTTCAATGTGTTTTCTTCTTACCTGGAAGTTTAACTTTGATTTAGGATTTTTCTGACCCTTGGAGATAAGGATGACAGAAGCCTTGGGGAGAATAATGGCGGCACCATAACGAACTGGAGCTTTGTAATCAGAGTAATTTCATCTCTGGATTCGATTCTCAGTTAACGTGTGTGACTGCTATCTAAACTCCTCTTTCCACACGTCCCCCCTGGGGCCTTTTCTGATTGCAGCAGTTGTTTTTCGTATTATGCCTGCATTAAACATGAAATTTCAGCTGCCGGAATTGAGCTTGCCTTTTTCTGACAAGATTGCAAACAGCTTAGCTGCAGCCATTAGGATCAACATAAACAGTCTGGTGAAATGGGTAAATGAGTTCATGTGCGCAGGGCAGAAACCTCTTCAAATGCGGAGGCCACTACAAGAGGAGAAGTTAGTAGAGTGCCATCACTGTATACAAGAAAGGATGCAAAAAGTATGCCTGGGTCTTGTTCAGAGAGACTGGAACATGTCCATCGAAACACCAGTCATATCCTTGGGCTGACATTATTCCCCACCCCCTTCTCAAGGGTTAGGACTGGCTTAGATGGAGCAATGAAGATGGGAAATAGTTTTGGTGACCCCATCAGTGAGGTCTTCTTGATCCTCTCTCAAAACTGTCTCAATATGACGTCACAGCTGCAAAGACTCAAATTTGACTTCCAAACACTTGAAAAGTAATACACCTTAAGTAGTGAATTGGCAGAAAAAATAACATTGACTAACATGAAAGACTTCATTCAGATCCTCTTTGGAAAACCCTGTCTTGTTCCAGTCTGTGTGATAGCTACTCCAATCCCACTCTTGTGGCAAGCAGGTAAAACCTATAAGGACCTAGCCCACCACCTGCTGTTTGCTGAAAGCTCACCATCTCTTCACTCTCTCCCCACTTGCCCCTGCAATTCTCCAGTCTGGGTTTCTCAACATGAGTGCTGCTGATGTGTGTCACCAGAGAATTCTTCATTGTCAGGGGCTCTCTTCATTGTAGAAGGGTAATGAGCTTCTATGGCCTTTACCCACTACACACAAATAATATTGCCAAATTCTCTGAAATTGCCAAATTCTCAGAATTCTCTGGTGACACGTGCCAGCAGCACTCATGTTGAGAAACCCAGACTGGAGAATTGCAGGGGCAAGTGAGGAGAGAGTGAGGAGATGGTGAACTTTCAGCAAACAGCAGGTGGTGGGCTAGGTCCTTATAGGTTTTAACTGCTTGCCAGCAGAGTGAGATTGGAGTAGCTGCCACGTAGACTGGTACAAGATAGGGGTTTCCAAAGAGAATCTGAGGCCAAATCACCCTGATTAAGAACCACAGCTGTAAGTAATCTGTGCCTTCTTTGGGTTTCTGGATCTATCCTTTTCTGTAACCTATCCCATTTATTTTTCCATCTCCCACATCCTCCAAGCAAAACAAACAAAAATAAATAATCAGAACACATCCTATTTAGAAGGTCATCAATTAAAGGTTATTTTTCTCCTTTTCCGTGTAGAGTCAAGTGGAAATCAAGACAAGAATTCCAGCGTGTATACCAGGGGAGCAGTATGTTTGGATTTCCAAAACAAGGGGCCAGAAGAAGAATATCAGGTGTGAAGCAGGAGATAAGGAGTCCAGAAAATTAGAAAAGTGGAAGCAGAGAGCAAGATGGAATGAAACAGAAGATTCAGGTCTAAGATCTGAAGCAACAAATGAATTGTGCCAGCTGCTGATTCTTTGTGAATGCTCCCCACAAGCAGTAGGGGTGCTGGGTCATTCTGGAGGGGACTAGGGTGGGACAGAAAGCAGAGAAGACTGAGAATAAAGGTTACGTGGGCAAGGCTACAGGAGAAGCAGCGGGAGGAAGAACAGACGGGCTGGACTAAAAACGGAATTGGGTAAACCACATTGGACACCACCCTAAGGCAATGTTTCAGGTGTGGTCAAAAACATACAAAAGTACACTAATAATTGTTTATACTTTGTCAACGTGTTACACTTAGGAAGTGTAACATTAAAAAAAACCTTTTACTAATTTAATTTTAGAGAAAGAAACTTATACTCATCGGAGGAGGAAAATGTCTAGCTTCAGTTGGAAACAGCAAAGAACTTAAAAAGATTAAAAATAAAATCAAATAAAGAATATCACAAGTCAGTAAATGGCTCACAGCAACAACAGAGAAAGAGGAGTATGAGGAGTGTGGTTCTGAGGGAAATGGTGGTCACCAGCTGGCTTGGTGTGTCGGTGGCCTAGAGGACGAGGGAGGCGTCGGCTGAGCACCTGTGCTATATCAGGTTCTTGCTCAGCACATTGCATTGGATAGCTCACTTAACACCTACAAAAGCCCCAGGAAAGATTATCTGCCCCATGTTACAGTCGAGGAAACTGACGACTCTTACTTGACCGAGGGATGCAATATCAAGCAGCAGAACCAAGACGCAAATCTTCATCCCATTCTTCAAAGGAGCACTCTATCCTTAACCACACCTTTTCCTTTCAGGAGGTTTTGTTGTTTACAAATATACCTGTATTTATTTTTCTGTATTTGTTTATTTATTCTGAGACAGGGTCTCACTCTGTTGTCCAGGCCTCAACTTCCAGGGCTCAAGTGATCCTCCCACCTCAGCTTCCTGAGTAGCTGAGACTGCCAGCATGCACAACCACGCCCAACTAATTTTTGTATTTTTAGTAGAGTTGGGGTTTCCCCACATTACCCAGGCTGGCCTCGAACTCCTGGCCTCAAGTGATGCTCTCACCTTGGCCTCCCCAAAATGCTGGGATTACAGATGTGAGCCACTGCACTCGGCCTCTCTGTATTTATCTATTGCATAAAACTCTTCTCTTTTGGGATGACAGAGAAGAAGTAATGATTAATCACACTATTTTGAACTTCAGTTTAATATACTTCTGTAAAAAGTAGACAACTCCTAAGTACACAATTCAAGAAATAATATCCAAGTTATTATACGCACTAAACTACCACCAAGGCCAAGAAATAGAACATTATTAGTACACCAAAATCTCCCATATTGTCTTATTTCCCTTCTCCTAGAAAGTACCCACTATTCTAACTTCTAAAATCATAGATGATATTTCTTTTAAAAAATTTTAAGTATATATAGAATGATACAGTATCAATTATTTTCTTTTGGCTTGGCTTCATTTGCTAAAAATTTTGTTTGTAAGATTTATCCATGATCCTACATATATTCACCAGACAGTCCTCTGTTGTGTCAGTATGCCACAATTTATGTGTCTGCTCGATTTTGGAAGGACATTTCATAAAATGAGTTGGGGCTTAATACATTTAGTCCTCCTATGAGCATTCTATGTTTTTCCTTTTATAAATCCACTTCCCCATTTCTGTTGGGAAGTAAAATTGCTGAATATGTACGTGCACAGTTTAAAGTAGAGACTGCTAATTTTCAAAGAGTTTTCAAACTACACCAATGTAATGGTAGTTTATTTTATTTGTTGTACAGTTTTTTATCATGTAATATTCCATGGATATATTAGGTTGGTGCAAAAGCAATTGTGTTTTTTGCCATTACCTAGTATCTATGATTTCTACTTTTCATGTTTTTTGTGCCCATGTACAATCATTTTATACAAACACACACACGCACATACACAAATTTAATAGATCACACCAACAGTATTCTAGAATAGCTGTACAACTCTGTGTATGAGAGTGTTCAATTGTCCCTTACAAACTTTCTTGGAGACAATTTATTTTCAATTCATTGTTGCAGATCCTCAACAATTGTCTTAGATGCAGCCTACTGTTGTGGTTACCATGACAGACTTTGGGCCTAGAGTACTTGAGTTGAATTCAAGTTTTGCCACTTACCAAAGGATCCAGCAATCTCATGATGGAGTTTATATCCCCAAAAAATGAAACCAGTATGCAAATAAATACTGAATACCAAATACTGAATACTATAGTATTGCAGCACTATTCACAATTGTCAAGATATGGAATCAACTGACGTGCCCGTGAATGGATGAGTGAATAAAGAAAATGTAGCATAGAAGAGAATGAAATCCTGTCCTTCGCAGCAGCATGATGACCCTGGAGGACATTATGTAGAGTGAAATAAGCCAGGACCAGAAAAATAAACACTGTATGTTCTCACTCATATGTGGAATCACTTAGTTTTTTAGCACTTCCCTCTGTTTCTCCATATGAAAATGGAAATGATGATAACAAAATACCTCATAGAATTACTAAATCAACAAATGAATTAATACCTGTAAGATATTTAGAATACTACTTGGTATATTATAAATTATATGTTAAATATGAAGTTAAATGTTCTATTTTTCTGATATGTGTCTCTATATAAATATAGTGGACATTATAAAGATGCATAATAAATGCTTACTTAATATGATTATACTGCTTTCTTAATTTATCAAGTTCAGTCATTATCTACAAAATGTATTTTAAAATAAAGATGTAGCAGTTTTACATCCCACATATCTCTGCCAGCATGGTTATGTCATAATCTTTGTTTAAATTAATAAATATTAATTACATCATGTATTTGTTTTTCTAGGGATATTTGCTGTAGCAAAGTACCACAAACTGCATGGCTTCAAGCAACAGAAACGTATTAACTCATAATTCTGGGGGCTACAGTTCCAAAATCAAGTCATCAGCACGGCCATGCTCTGTCTGAGGTCTCTTACACACTGCTTGATTACTGGCAATCCTTGGCATTTCTTGGCTTGCAGCTATGTAACTCCAATCACTGCGTTCTTCATCACATGGTGTTCTCTCTGTCTCTCTTTCCACTCGTTCTGTAAAGACACTCATCACATTGGATTAGGGCCCATCCTCATTACCTTATCTTCACATGATTACAGCTCTAAAGACCCTGTTTCCAAATACGGTCACATTCTGAAGTATTTTCAAGCTTAGGATTTTAACATATCTTTTGCGAGAACATAATTCAACTCATGACATGGTATTATGTAAATATTGTTCATGGCAATAACAGTACAAATCTTTGCCTATGTCACTCTACATATTTTTAAAAATCGTTTTTCCAGTGATCCATCAGATATGCAGTACTTTTAATCACTTTACTCCAAATAATCCATTGTAGCAAATAATCGGTCACTTCATGTCCTGAATACTTCCTTTCCAGAACTTTGTATTCTTTTTCAATTTTTACTTTTTTATGTCTAGACCTACCATATAGCTGTCATGCAGAAACTTAGTTCACAATTCTTTTGTGTTAGAGTTAATGTTTCCTGTTTTCTATATCTTACTGTTTCATAACTTACTTTCACCTTTCATTGAAACATATTCTTCCTTGTATTACTAAGAAACAAGACATGATGGTCAAACTTTCTGAATCCTTAAATTTTTGAAAATAATTTTATTATTCTATTGCCATAGTCATTGTATAGCTTAGCTAGGTATAAAATTGCAAATATTTTTTCTTCAAAATTTGAAGGTAAGGCTTTTTTTATTATCTAGCATAATATATCTTCCTTCAAAAGGCCAGTGACTTTCTAATTCTTGATCTCTTGGATGGAATTGAATGCTTTCCTCTCTGTCTTTATGGTAGTCTTAAAAGTTAATCCTCTTAAGCTGTTCCTATTCATAGACATAGGTATTTAATATATATGTAATTGACTTTCTATATTCCTAATTTTAATGTTTTTTCTTGTCTTCTGATTGTTCTATTTTCATAACATACTGCTCTTATTTTATAGATACAATGTATTTTCTTAGTATTATAAACTTTATAACCTTAAAAATTTTATTTTCCTTAATGCATTATCTCTGTCCTCTTCATACCCATTCATTGCACTTGTCTTAACTGCATTTTGTGTGTGTGTGTGTTGAAAACTGAGTGCAAGTGTAAAGAGATATCTGACTGTTTAGATTTGCACATAGTGTAGTGACAAGCTGATTAGGAGCTCTGAATGTGTGGGTAAGACTTATTCATTGCTTAGCATCATTGCAGATTGATCAGCCTGCAAGGCAAGCATTTACTTTCAGGACTCTGAATGTACTTGGGTAAAATCGGGACTATTTAGTTTCTCCAGAGAAAATTATCTAATCTCTTGTTTGGATATTATGCCTGGGGGTATATGTTCTAGGAGCTGAATTGTTAATTCTTTTAGGGGCTGTCTTTAAAATCATATTTAAAAGACCACCATTTTCTCAGCCCCACATTTTACTTTCTTTTACTATAAAATAAACCTACATTCAATTTTCTAGCTGTGTGCATGGGGATTACATGGAGGCTGATTAGTATTATTCTGAATACACACAGTCAGGAAAATGTGGCATCTCCATTCACAGATGTGCAGTTGGTGCACCTGTTTCCATCTCTACACATCATCTCCTCACTTCACTGATACCGATACCAACAATTTCTGAGATTTTTCACATGATTTGCTTGGCAAATCAGTTTTCTCCTCTTTGATATCAGCCTATACAGATATTTTATTTGTAGCTTCATCCTCCCTGCTTAAAAAATGTGACTTCTCCATCCATATTTTGTATCATTTTGGTTGCTATAGATTTAAGTATTTTTTTTAAATTCCCCACTATTATAGAAAGAAAATATGTAAATATATGTGGTCAATCTGTCATCATTGACCAGAAGACAATTTAGGATTTTAATCTTGATGTTCCTCAAGAATTTTCTGTAAGTGATTTAACACAACTGGAATGTGTTTTAGTGAATGGTGTGAGAGAAGGACTTACATGTTGTTCAATAACTCCAATTTTACCAGCTGCAATTATTGAATAACACTTTACTTTTCCAAAGCTGTGTGAGGCTTCTCTTAAGTTCTTAAAATATATGTTGAGTTCTGTTACAGAGCTTTCTCTCTTTCCTTTTTAATAACATTGTTTTCTTTGATATTAAAATTATACTTATTCATTTTAGAAAATTTACAAAATATATAAAACTACAACATGAATATGCAAACTACCATCTCCCCTCTGCACTGTTTATTTCTTCAGGTATTATAAAGCATATGTGCATAATTTAAGCTTAAAATAGGAGCTTGTTTATGTTATTAGGCAACCTTCTTCAGTCACTTAACATTATATAGTGAACAGTTTCTTATTGCATTAACTTTTTGTAGTATGATTTGTAATTGCTTAACAGTATTTAATCGTATAGATATATCATAATTTATTTCTTTATATAGTTTGCCAGCACTGGATATTATGCAAATTTTAAGCTGTCTATTTCCAGTTCTAAACCCATTCCTCCTCTTAGTTTGTGGTTCTTGGATACTTGTGAAATAACTTTTTTCCCTCTCTGCTTACTAGGAAAGAAAAACAATATATTGTTGGGTTTTTCTTTCTAAGAGCTAAAATCTTTCTAACTAACTGACCAGTACATTCTATGTCAGAGAAATACTGATTTGATTTTGGAGCTGTATACAATTTCTACCAGCATCTTTTAAGCAGCTGTTACTATGGGTCCCCTTGCTATTTGTAGAACCTGAGCCACAATCTCTGGCCTTTGGAATGGCTGTTTTCTCCACCAGCACACTGACCCTCCAGACACCCTCACCATGGAGTCCCACCATCCCCTTCCCCCATCTTTGCTCACACATCACCATCCAGACGAAGTCTACCCCAGCCACTCTAACCTCTGGCTCAGTACTCTTACTCTCCTTCTGCCCTGCTTGACTTGTCTTTTTTCATAGCAGTCATCATATTCAAATGCATTATATAACTTGTTTATTATACCTATTTATAATTATTGCCTCTCCATACCGGAAGGGGACCTTCATGAGGACAGGTATCTTTATTTCAATCACTGATACCTTTGAGCACCTACAACAGTTCTTGACACAGGACAGACGCTCAATAAATCTGTTTTGAATGAAGAACATACATTCTATTCTTATTCTAAAATACACTTTATTTGTATTCTTTTATTCAGTCAGCACCAACTGGGCACCTGGAGCCAGGCCCTACACAGGGGATGAACTGACGTGAGTGGCTGACCCTCACTGTCACTGTCAAAGAGGTTGCAGTCAAGGGGGGGTGATACCAGAGGGGTCCAGGGAAGGGGGTCAGGAGAGAAGAAGCTTGGTCTGTATGCAAATGCATGTAGAGGGAGTGGCTGAAAAGCACAGCTTGTTAGAAAGCCCAAGTCATGAAGCCTTGCTGGCATAGGGCTGTTGACTGGAATGTGGCAGGAGGGTAGGAGTCACATGCCCCAGATCAGGGAGCATCTTCCGAATGGAGTGTGCACTGCGCTGGGTGATAGTTGAGGGTGGTTGAGGGATTTGAAGGTGCGTGATTAAATATACATTCTAAAAGGTCACTTTGAGCCTCTGTGAGGATGAGTTGGAAAGCAGGCCGACAAGGGACAGGAGAGCACTTTGTAAAGTATCACGGCAGTCAGGGTGAGAAACGGTAAGGCAAGAATTCACAGCAGTGCAGATTGAGAGGAGGGAGATATTTCATAAACAGTTAAGCAGTGCGGCGGGCAGGGCTTGATGGTGGAAGGATTAGAAAACAGCTTACAGGAAGGAGAAAAGGTCTAGGACTTACTCCTGGATTTCTGATATTAGTGACAATTTAGACAGGGATGTTTATATTTATATGCAGGAGATAAGGTGCAGGAAAATACTAGTTAACATTTTAATGTGCTTAATCTTAATACATATAGCATATATCCAGGTGGAGTTTTATTGTAAATAGCTATGAAGGGGGTCTAAAATGTTAACATAACAAGTTGGAATGAAAATAAATATTTGGGAATTGCAGCCTGTAGATGGTGGTTGAAGCTATGGATAAACAAAATCACATAAGATATATATACACTGTGAGAAAACATGGGAACTCATAAGAAATCCTGAGGATATCAGCAATTACTTCCCAGGTGGGGGGATGTGAAGAAACATGGAGGAAAACAGACATCCAATGAGAATTAGGACTTGGGAGGACACCAAGAAAGAGGGAAAGAGAAAATCCAAGGAGAAGGACCCTTCTGGAAGGAAGGTGTGGCCAGCTACCAACGGGCTCAGTGTCTAACATGGTTTGGATCTGTGTCCGCACCCAAATCTCACGTTGGATTGCAATCCCCAGTGTTGGGGGTGGGGCCTAGTGAGAGGTGATTGGGTCACGGGGGTAGATTTCCTTCTTGCTGCTCTCATGGTAGTGAGTGAGGTCTCATGAGATCTGGTTGTTTAAAAGTCTGTATAGCAGCTCCCCCTTCTCTCTCTTGCAGCTGCTCCAGCCATGTAAGATGTGCCTGTTTCCCCTTCTACCATAAGAGTCAGTTTCCTGAGGCCTCCCAGTCGTGCTTCCCATACAGCCTGTGGAATTGTGAGGCAGTTAAACCTGTTTTCCGTATAAATGAACCAGTCTCAGGTAGTTCCTTTTAGCAATGAGGGAATGGACTAATACAGCATTACTTAAGTTATCTGTGACTTAGGGAGAGTAAATTTCATGAAATGTTTTTAATTTAATATTAAGTGACTTGGACATTTTCTAATAACAGGAAAAACCAAATAGAACAGGAGAATCAGAAAGGAGTTTGTGACCCATCTGGTCACCTTGCCTCTATTAAAACAAACATTAAGTTTCAGCAGCATAAAGTGACCTGCCCAAGATTATACAGGTGGAAGGCTCAGCTTCATGTCCTCTGCCTGCCTACTTGCTACTGGGTTTCTCCTTCTGATTAGAATGCTGAGAATACTGCTTCCTGAAATTCATCATATATTCACTTATTACAATTGTACTTTATCAACAAAATGCATCCAGATTAGAGTCACCATATATGATTGGAAAAGATTGTCTTGGTACCAGAGTTCTTCCATTGGATCCTACAGCATCTTGTGGATCAGCTATGCCTCCGGGACACCTTCCAGTCTGTGGTTTGGAGGTCAGCTCCTGAGGCTGCCAGTGGGTGCCTGGGGATTGAAAAGAAGCTGTGTTGTGGTTGCTTCCAGGCATGGCCTAAATTCAGTTTTAGGTAAGTTTTAAAAGAAGCTACTTTCCTAACGTTCTTGACAAGCTGGAGAAAAACTTCAGCAGCTCTTTCCTTCTGGATCACTGTCTCGGCAACAGTGCTTCTGACGGTGTCAGCATAGTCTCCAGGAGAAGCAGTGCTGACCGGGTGGCGTTTTCTGCTTTCCTTCGCATGAGGTCCCCACAGCCTCGTTCCTTTCAGGACTTGTCCTTCACTTAGATTTACTCATGTATGAGTCCATCACTTTTTTATTTTTTACTGCTTTTTCCATGACTGTCTTCTGCTATGCCATAGGCAACCATTGTTAAGCTGGGTGTCTTGTTATTTGTTGTTGTTTTTGGTCACTGCGATCCTGGAGGTGGCTGAGTATAACTCTGGCCCACAAGAGGGAGGGAGGAGCGGCCCCGGCCTCCCTCAGTTAGAAGTATCTGCAGCACAATATGTAAAAACATTGCCAAAATTGACTTACACGCCGTGTGTGGCACTGTTGTCCCTGGCTCCCACAGGAGCTGACCCAGCTAGCAGAGCTGTGACCACATCCCCACGTTTGCCAGTGAGGGTGGACGTGAGAATTGCGCCTGGCAGGCTCACTGGAGTCTGGCCTCTGAGCCTCAGTACCAGCGCCACTCTCAACGTGAGAAAGTGGAAGTGCGCGCTCCACTGGGGTGTTTTAATTCCGTTCAGATACTTGTTACCAGATCACTGGCCTCTCTGGAGACCCTTTATTTCCACCCTCTTCTGAGAAAAGTCATTGCTTTTTTTTTTTTTTTTAACAACAACACTGATTAAAACCTTCTCTAGGTTTCCCTCCTTAACTGATTTTAGCAAAATTATCTCTAAGACCTTCCACATGGCGAGTGGCATTAACAGCATTTTAGTGACAGGTCTAGGCCATTATTAACAAAAGCTTCGAAGAACGCAGCACTCATGTGAACAATGCAGAAGGTGTGAGGAATTTCAAATGCGAAATGGCAAAACACCCCGCACGCTCCCTCGTGCTCCTGGATTTTTACTGCATGACTGGAATGTCAAAATTCCGGCTTCTTGTCTGAATATTAATTAGTATTTAAGACTCATTACGCTGGTTTTAGTGATTTATTTCATTCTGTAATTAGATATTATAATTAGGTTATCTCTATCAGATTTTCAACTTTCCTTTAATAAGAAACTGTTCAATAAATACAGATACAAATTTATTAAATTATAACATCATTTGAACTGGGTTATAAATCTTGTTTTGAAATAAATAATAACCTAATCATGGCATGGTATTTTTGTTTTTAGATGAATACATATTTTCTAGGGGGGTCAATGTGTTCTAGTGGTATTTTGGAACCTTTGTTAAGTGACATAACTATCTCATGGTATTAAATTTTGACCTTCAGAATTCAGAGGAAAATTTATGGAACTGTACCATATATACTATGCTATGTCATTTATGGCATTTCCAAAGAGTGATTTCTTCCTGTAAGGGAATAATTCCTTAGAGAAAACAGCATGAAATACTATATGTAATAAACTAGGACGAGGATCAATTATCATTCCTTATTTTTTTTGTGTGTTACTGTGCCATGACGGGCACCCGTGTGTCTAAACCATTCCAAAAAGCAGGAAATGATAGGAGATACTCAGATAATTGTGCTTTAAGAGCGATTAAATGTGTCTACTTTGCTACAAGTTAAGAAAAATTTCAGAGTTGGTTACATGAATCACAGAAGAATATTCAGGAAATGGTGACAGTGATTAGAATTATTTTGGTCTGGCTCCCAGAAGGGCTGGTGCACGGTCACAGCCTTCTAATTCCACGCCTGAGCACGTGCCTGAGTGTAGCCTCTGCATGACCCTGGCCCCCGCTCTGGAGATGCTGCTCTCTGTGTGGGCCCCAGGGGAACACTGAGAATTTACATTAGACCTTTCGTGTGGCGAGGAGGAGCCATTTAGATTCAGGAGTGGTTCTTCGAGATTTGGGCCTACTTTCTCGTTAAAGAAATGAATACTGTATTTTCTTAAACATAAATGTGGACATATGGTCTGAAACATGCTCTGAAAATGGGACAGAATATTTGATATCAGGTCTGTCCTAGACAATCTGGGACATATGGGCGCTGTACATAGCGATGATGAATCTGAATTTCGTATTAATTTTCTGAAGCCCAGTGGCCAGTCTGTCTTGGGCTGTAGGTGTGAGCTCACTTGTCCACAGAGACCCCCTGAGGCCTGCTCACTACCTGCCAAGAGCCATCTTAGGCACTGGGGAAAACTGTAAAAAAAATAGACAAATCCCCTGCCCTGTAGAACCTAGCCCAGCCTCTTTTTTAATGCGAAAATATATGACATTTAATTGTAATTATTACTTTCTCCATCTGATAGAGGCACTTCATGAGGTTGTGTGTGTGTGTGTGTGTGTGTGTGTGTGTGTGTGTGTGTGTGTACTAAAACTTTCAATCTTGATTTGGGCAAGAAGTTACCGGTGAGAGCGCAGCTGATGCCCCTTTGGAGCTGAGGAAGGTGGGGAGGAGGGGCAGGAATACAGGCCCTGAGCCCGAGGCCTGGAGCCGCCCTCCGCTGTGGAGAGGGGCGTGGGACGACCAGGCCGGGAAATACGGCGGGAGAAAAATGGTTCAGTTACGGAGTCAATTATTGGAAATGTGACAAGAAACGGGGTGGGTGGGTGGCCTGAAGTCCAGAGGAAGAGTCCAGCTTTCTGAACCAGGGAAACCACTGACGTAGGACGGACCCACACGAACACGGTGAGTACTTTACCTGCGGGGTCTGGGACAGGGTTTGTTCTCATGCCTGGGGAAGAAAGAAAAGCACAGCGAGGCTCAGAGACCTCCTCCCAGGTTTGCGGAATTAAAAGGAGCGGTGAGACGGACAGGCTCTGCGACTTTTGTTGGAATTTGAGATTGAGCCACGCGGGCTCTGCAGATGCGCCTTGGGGAAGGATGGCTCTGGGGCCGGACACAGCCTGGGTAGAGGCTGCACAGTGGTGGCTGACAGAACTTGGTTAGTGTTTTTGCTATTTTAAAAAGAGGCTTTTTTAAAATTTAATATATTTTCTGACCAAAATGTAATTGATTTTATATATGGAATTTTATTTCAGCAACTTGTTCACCTAACATTTTAATTATTATAAACAGAATAGAATCGTTGAGACTTTATATGCATAAAGTCAGCCGTAAATAGTCATGTTTTGGATTTTGTTCATATAAATACCTTCTATTTGTTTTTCTTAATTTACTATCCTGGGCTAGAATTTCCAATAAGATGTTTAAAAGACATGGTGATAAGCAGGAAAAAAAAATCTAATTTCTAATCTAAAATGTAAAGCTTTCAGGCTGGGCATGGTGGCTCACACCTGTAATCCCAGCACTTTGGGAAGCCAAGGCGGGCAGATCTGATGAGGTCAGGAGTTCAAGACCAGTCTGGCCAACATGGTGAAACCCCATCTCTACTAAAAGTACAAAAATTAGCAGGGCAAGGTGGTGTGTGCCTATAATCTCAGCTACTCAGGAGGCTGAGGTAAAATAATTGCTTGAACCTGGGAGGTGGAGGTTGCAGTGAGCCGAGATTGTGCCATTGCACTCCAGCCTGGGCAACAGAGTGAGACTCCGTCTCAAAAAAAAAAAAAAATTAAATTACATTAGATTAAAAAATAAAACTTTTGTTGATTCACCATTTAGTGTTACAAAAACGAGTCCCCAGAGAAATTCAGCTTCCAGCTAGACAGCCTCAAACTACCGCCTTCTAAAAGAAGGAAAGTCATGCCCATTTGCAGGTAAAACAACCTATTCACCTCAGGCTCTGCAGTTTTACACAAGATATCTGTAATTCCACAAAAAATATGGAGCATAAAAAGGCCAGGAAAATATTCATTCTGCAAAGAATTGAAACGAGCATCAGAATCATGCACAGAGATGATACAGGTGCTACAGTCATCAGGCCAGGAGTGTAAAATAATTGTGCTTCTGCCTCTAGTCTAAATGGTGGACAATGTGCAAGATCACGTGGTTGAATTTTAGCAGGAAACCAACAAGATAAGGAAGAATCCAGCAAAAATCCTAGACATACACATGAAAATGCAGTAGGAGCAATGAGGAATCCTTCCTTCCCAGTGGACAGGCTGTAGACTTGAGAGACGGAGGAAAGAACCAGTGAACTCGAGTATAAGTAAGTAGCAATCTCTCAACCAAAATACAGAGAGAGAAAGACGTGGCCAAGGAGAACAGAACGGCTGAGAACTGCAAGATGCCATCAGAAGGGCCATAAATGCATAACTAAAATCCCAGTGTAGGGAGAGAATGATAATGGGACAAAAGACATATTTTCAGAAGAAATGGTTGAAAACGTTCAAAAACGATTATGGACACCAAACCACAGATTTAGAAGTTAAGAGAACACCATCAAGGTAACTACTGAAAACAAAACTTCCTGAAAACAGTTAGAGACAAATTCCCAGTCACAATGGAATATTTAATCACACTTTTGTTTCCATTCTAACTGAACAAGAACATTTTTTTAAAGCAGTGGTACAGATTCAATGTTTATGTTGAAGCCCTAACTCCAAGTGGGGCAGTATTTGGAGATGGAGTCTTTAAGAGGCAATTAAGGTTATAGTAGGTCTTGAGGGTACTGCTCTCAAGATGGGATCGTAAGAAGAAGACAAGACAGCCTCCGCTGTCTTCACCATGGCAGGACGATCCAAGAGGACAGCTCCCTGCAAGCCAGAAAGTGGGAAGTGGGCCGTCTCCAGACACTGGGTCTGCTGGTACCTTGATCTTGGACGTCCAGCCTTCCCTCCAGAACTGTTAGAAATGAGTGTCTGTTGTTTAAAATCAGCCAGTCTGTGATATTTTGTTATAGCAGCCTGAGGTAAGACTAGTAGGAATTTAGAAGATTGCCACATAGAGCAGTTGTAGAATGCACATGATCTTTAAGTGCCTGTGGAATGTTCACCAAAACATATGATATGTTGAGCTATTACATGATAGCTCACTCCTATTTTATAAAAGTCCTATTTAATGCATATAGTAACAGTAGTAGAATTAACTTGGGATATATTTTATTACTAATTTTAGCCTATTTATTCCATGCTCTGTAATTCTCCTATGTATCTTATTCACAGATTTTCTAGTTAACCGCAAAATCTAGGATACATAGGGGCTCCAAAATGGGCAAATATAATTGCTACCGTTAACATAGAGTTTCTAATATAGTCCCTTTAATCATTAATCACTGAGAAGACCATCTTTCCAGAATACCCACCACCCCCCAACAAAAAATTCTCACATCCTATTACTTTATTTGGTGCTGTATATCTTTTGAAATAGGCCGATTTTCATTTAAGGGGGGAGATCAACTCAATCTTCATTTGCAGCTTCCTTGATTACATTTCTTCTGGCTCCTAAGAAGCTCTGAATTTATTGTGAACTGAGATCTCTGACTAGATGCCTTGGGCTTTGATGGGATTGCTTACATCTGTTGAGCATAAGTTGAGGGCTTGGCCAAATACTGTTGGCCATTGACTGACAGTAGTTGGCAAATATCCAAGTGACATTCAAGATGGTCTCAAATAGTGCTGAGACACTGACGGTATCCAGACTTTCAGTATATCCTTTGCTCTAGAGGATGCCCACAGCAGCCCTAAGTTCCTGAGTCCTGCTGGGGGCCTACCTCCAATTACACATCACCCCACATTTTCCTGTCTTTTGCCGTATGAGGGAGTTTCTCTTCAGTTAGACATAGTCTGTAATTACATGTCCAACCTCCCCACAGAGGTAATGAATGTGAGAACTGTTGTGAAAGAGGACCTTGTAAACTTAGCCAGTCACTTCCTCTACACATTTCTCCACTGCCCCTAAATGTAAGGTTGGCGTGTTTCCAGCTTACACTGCCTTAGTATGGTAGCCACCACACCAACCAGTGTCTCTTTGACAGTTTGCACCCAAGAGGATGTACACTTTCCCTTAGACAACACCCCAGAATAGCCACTCCATTCTTCTTTTGTTTGTGGGTGTGCTCAGTTTCCTACAGTTTGGACTTTCACCCTCTTTTCTCCAAATTCACATTAATAACATAGAACATCCCAAAAGCCTTCAGAATGTGGAGCAGCCTGAAATTGGCAAGCAGAGCTCAGTCATAAACATGGTTCCTCCAGAAGTTGCTTCTCCTTCCCCTGCCTCTCTGTTCTGTCTTCCCTATGCATTAACCAAATTATTATTTGAAATTTCATCTCCAAGTGGAAAGGCATTTAATAGTCTCTTAGTCAGCAATGGCTTGACATCTAAGAACACAGCGTTACTTCCTCTGCAGCTTTGCTTTAGAGCCAGCATCCAGTCCACAGCAGGGGCAAAGCCAGCCTTGATGTCATTCTTCCTCAGCACTTCTAAGATGAGACCACCTTGCACACATTCCATCACCTGTCTATGCTGCTTATTCTCCCAGATGCCTTAATCTGGGTTGGAAGGTCTGTCTCTACCACCCTTCTACAACTTAAGATGCTAAATTTTCAGCACAAGAAAGTGTCCTCATCTGTTTTGTATTGCTACAACAGACTACCCACAACTGGGAAATTTATGAAGAAAATTGGTTTATGAGGTTGATGATTCTAAAGGCTGGGAAGTCAAAGAAGCATGGTGCTGCCATCTGCTCAGCCTTTGGTGAGGGCTTCAGGCTGCTTCACAGAGAAGGGGAAGAGGAAGCAGGCGTGTGTGGGAAGGAATCAAACATGAGAGGCAGCCTTGCTTTCTAACAACCTGCTCTTATGGGGGCTAATCCATTCCTGCCGGAACTAACCCAGTCTCTGGAGAAAGACATTAATCTATCTTAATGACTCAGTCACCCCTTACAGGCACCATGATTGGTTACATTGACAATTAAATTTCTTTAAAAATCTATTTTTTAAAAACCCTCTGTTTTGTTTATGTTTTTGTTTTAAGATGGGGGAGGGGTTCTCACTCCATTGCCTAAGCTGGAGTGCAGTGGCATGATCACGGCTCACTGCCTCCTGGACCTCCTGTACTCAAGTGATCCTCGTGCCTCAGCCTGCTGAGTAGCTGGGACTACAGGTGCATACCACCACAGCTGGCTCTCTTTTAAATTTTTGCAGAGACAGGGCCTTTCTATGTTGCCCAGGCTGGTCTTGAAATTCTGGACTCAAGCAATCCTCCTGCCTCAGCCTCCTAAAACAATTAAAATTCAAAAAGAGTTTTGACAGGGAAAACCCACATCCAAACCACAGTACTACCCCTTACAGGCTGTTTTTCTCATTCAATTGCTCATCTCAACATGAGCAGTGATGTTTCTGTTGCTGACTTAGGTCTTCTCAAGAACACTGTTTTTTACAGTTTGAACTTTCACCCTCTTTTCTCCAAATTGACATTAATAACATAGAGCATCCCAACTATCTTAATTTTGGTCAAAATTGCATGTCCTGAAATTTAGAAGTGTTTTATGAAACCCCAACAAATTATCTTCACTTTGGTCTTTATCAGTAATCTTGGTTGATTCTCTGACTCCCCAAGCTTTCACCGAGGCAGCTAACACAGAACACAGAGAGAAAGTCCCTGCCACAGCCCTGAGTTCCTAGGGCACTCCATCTAGGAAGCATGTTTGTGAATACATTGGTTGACACAACTTGGTCATGCAATTACATGTTATTACCCAAACCACCCTTACCACTAGGTCTACAATACCCAGAGCATCTTTGGTATTAATCAAGCTCAATTCACTCTTCTTTAAAGGAAGGAGTGAAGAAAAATTCATCTTTTCAGCCTACATCTAGTTAAAATATCTATGAAACTAGAAATACTCATTGTGTGCTAGGTAGCACAATCTAGTGTATTATCTATTTATTTATTTTTGAGATGGAGTCTCACTCTGTTGCCCAGGCTGGAGCGCAGTGGTGTGATCTCAGCTCACTGCAATCTCCACTTCCTGGGTTCAAGCGATTCTCCTGCCTCAGCCTCCTGAGTAGCTGGGATTAAAGGTGCCCACCAGCACGCCCAGCTAATTTTTGTTTTTTTGGTAAAGACAGAATTTCGCCATGTTGGCCAGGCTGATCTTGAACGCCTGACCTCGGGTGATCCGCCTGCCTCAGCCTCCAAAAGTGTTGGAATCACAGGCATCAGCCACCGTGCCCAGTCCTTCTGGTGCATAATTAAACAAAAATCTCTGAATATTGTCTTACCAGTCTCTTCTCCTTTTTGCATTCTATTTAACATAAGCCTGAAATCCATGAGGAGAAAAGCAGGTGCGAAGCTAAGAAAGGTTTGGGATGGGAAAAAAAGCCACTTTGCTAAGAGCTGTGTTATTATTGACAATATTTGCCTCCATCCCTACACTATAAACTCCTTGAGAGCAGGTTCTCAGATTATACTCACCATTAGTACCTCATAACCTATCTACTATGACCCACGGGAGATGTAAAAAATATTTGTCGAATGCATGAATTGGTACGTCCAGAAATCTAGAGAATTGTCATTCATTAAAGATAAATTTGTTGTCTCCATGGAAACTAATCCTTTTTTCCTATCACTCTTCCTCCTTCAACATCATTACATAAAGTGCATTGCTACAGTAAGACTGCATGCTCCCTGGTCGCTGACAGCAGTCTTTCAGTTGCAGAATCTTTGCAGGATGATAGAAAGGCTCCTCTCACTGTAAGACGTCTATGTCGGGGTTCCCATATAATTCTTCTTTCCTTGAAACATATTCTAAATAAGAGATTTCATGAACACTGGATTATGATTTCTGGACACATATAGTGTAATTATTATTCTCTGACAACTCACACTATTGGCCTTAAAAACTAAGAAAATATCTCCAACTTTCTAGAACATTCAGCCAGTTCGATTTTCTTCTATGAAGAAGCATTCGTAGAAAAACTGAGAAAGGTCAGTATTAATACAAACCAGGCATGCACTGTGAAGTGCCCGGATGGGGAGCATTGAGCATTTAGTGAGCAGCTGATAAATCTTAGCTGCTTCTTCCTTCTTACCTGCCTGATCGAAACCACAAGCAGTCTAGCAATGTTCCTCCATTCAGACAGCTAGAGACCCGGGGAAAGAATCAGCGAGTCAGTTCATTCGAAGGAAATAAAAATGTTAGTCACAAGGAAGCCAGACCCAACATCTTCCACTTTACTTTGGATTTCAATCTCTGTGAAAATCGGCTGATAAAAAGTGTATGATGTGGTTCAGGGCAAGTTCACTGACTAATAAAGATTCCTGATCGGCCACGATTGAATTATAAAAAGAAGCCCTGGCGTGGCTTATTCTTCGGAGACCTCCTTGAAAGACAGATGAATTAGCGTGTGAGCAGCTGTTTGTTTGTGGGCAGTTCTCAGTGGTGCCCTTGTGGACTTCGGCTTTTATAAAATAACCCAGTAAGTTCTATGAAAGCCAAGGGTTACTGAGATGCCTTCTAATTCTGTTCATAGTTTATTGCCTTTTGAAAACACAATCT
Organism: Rhinopithecus bieti; assembly: GCF_001698545.2. NCBI lineage: Eukaryota > Metazoa > Chordata > Mammalia > Primates > Cercopithecidae > Rhinopithecus > Rhinopithecus bieti. Next base: position 2,312,521 of record NW_016821253.1, on the reverse strand, counting down.
TCATGCTGAAAGAAATGTTAAAGATCACACGATCTAAACCTCTCTCTTTATAGAAGAAGAAACTAAATACTGAGTTCAATGTACTTGCTCTAGTTTACACAGCTGACCTGAGAGAGAGGAGAGCTGGAATTAAAGACACCTGACTTGTAGCTCCCTGAGGTATCCAAAATAAGTGCTGCCTTGGGTTCACTGTGAGGGAACCCCATCATGCAGGGAGAATTTGTCCCACAAATTTGTTTGGAAGCTCATGACTTGGTACTTACAAATGTATTATCCCATAAGCACCATGTTGAAAATGGAAAATACATTCCTCCAAGTCCGTCTACAGAAGCTAATTTAGGCTGTAATGTGGCCAGAGTACCACAGACAGGCTGCAGCGCAGGAAGATGTGATCAGCAGGACCCTGTGGGACATGTTATTCTGAAGAATTGGACTTTCCAGAGAGCCAAAGATTTACTAATTCTAAAATACATTTTAAGCTGTATTCATTCATTCCACAGAAATATTTTGAGTACCTATTATGTGGTGGTCACTCATCTGGGTACTGGGATGTAGCAGTGAACAAAAGAGGCCAAAATACCTGCCTTCGTTGACGTTCCATTCTAATGTGGTGAGCAGAAGCAAAACTAAATTACATCGTGTGTTAGAATGTGAAAAGCGTTGTGAGGAAGGTAAAACAGGAGAAGCGACACCGATGAACTCACAAAGCAGAAAGCATAATTGTAAATCAGATGAGGAGCATCCATCACTGGGGTGGATGGATGATGGAGACATCCATCACTGTGAAAACGTCTGAGCAATAGCTTGGATATGTCTTGGATCTGTGTCCCCACCCAGATCTCATGTAGAATTGAAATCCCCAGCCAGGCGCGGTGGCTTACACCTGTAATCCCAGCACTTTGAGAGGCTGAGGTGGGCAGATCATGAGGTCAGGAGTTTGAGACCAGCCTGACCAAAATTGTGAAACACCATCTCTACTAAGAATACAAAAAAAAAAGAAAAATTAGCCAGGCGTGGTAGTGGGCACCTGTAATCACAGCTACTCAGGAGGCTGAGGCAGGAGAATTACTTGATGCCGGGAGGTGGAGGTTGTGGTAAGCCTAGATCACGCCAGTGCACTCCAGCCTGGGCAACAGAGTGAGACTCCATCAGAAAGAAAGGAAGGAAGGAAGGGAGAGAGGGAGGGAAAAGAAACCCCCAGTATTGGGGATGGAGCCTGGTGAGCGGTGACTGGATCATTGGGGTGGAGTTCTCAGTTCTCAGGAGTGGTTTAGCCCCATCCCCTTGGTGCTATCCTCGCAATAATGCATTTTCACAAGACCTGATTGGTTAAAAGTGTGTGGCACCTTCCCTCTCTCTTGCTCCTGCTCTTGCCATGTGACATGTCTACTCCCTTCACCTTCCATCATGATTGTGTTTCCTGAGGCCTCCCCAGAAGCTGAGAGATGCCAGCACTATGCCTCCTGTGCAGCCTGCAGAACCATAAGCAAATTGAGCCTCTTTTCTTTATACATTACCCAGCTTCAGATATTTCTTTATAGCAATGCCAGAATAGGCTAATAGAGAAAACTAGTACTACGAAGTGAGGTCTTGCTATAAAGATATCTGAAAATGTGGAAGCAGCTTTGGAATTGGGTAATGTGCAGAGGTTGGAAGAGTCTGAAGAACTCAGAAAACAGGAAGATAAGGGAAAGTTTGGAACTTCTTAGAGCCTTGTTATGTGGTTGTGACGAAAATGCTGATAAAACTATGGATAGTGAAGGCTAGACTGATGAGGTCTCAGATGGAAATTAGAAAATTTTTAGGAACTGCAGCAAAGGTCATGCATGTTTGCCTCAGCAAAAAGCTTGTCTTCATTTTGTTCATGTGATAAGAATCTGTGGAAGGTTTAACTTGAGAGTGATGACCTAGGGGATCTGATGGAAGAAATTTCTAAGCAGCAAGTGTTGAGGAAGTGTCATGGCTGCTTTCTAACAGCCTAGTTCAGATGCAGGAGCAAAGAAATAAGTTGGAACTTATATTTAAAAAGGAAAGCAGAATGTAAAGCTTTGAAAGATTTGCAGCCTAGCCATGTGACAGAGAAAGAAAAAGCTTTTTCAGGAGAGGAATTCAAGCAGGTTACAGAGCAACAACTTGTTAGGGATACTTGAATAACAAAGAAGAGGCCAAGTGCTGATAGCCAAAAAAATGGGAAGAAAGTCTCAAAGGCATTTCAGAGACTTTCACAACACCCCCTCCCATCATAGACCCAGAGGCCTCAGAGGGAACTCAAAGGGCCCAGTTACAGCTTGAGCTGCTGCCTCAGAGGGTACAAACTATAAGTCTTGGAAACATCCACATGGTGTTAAGCCTGCAGGTGCACATAATACAAGAGTAAATGAGGCCTGGGAGCCTCTACCTAGATTTCACAGGATATTTGGAAAAGCCTGGGTGTCCAGGCAGAAGCCTGTTGCAGGGACAGAGCCCTTATGGAGAACTTCTACTAGGGCAGTGAAGAAGGGAAATGTGGGGTGGAGCCTCCACAGAGAGTTCCCACTGGGGCACTGCCTAGTGAAGCTGTAAGAAGGGGGCTGTCTTCCTACAGACCCCAGAATGGTGTACCTATGGATAGCTTGTACCCTGCACCTGGAAAACCTTCAAAGACTCAGTTCCAGCCTGTGAGAGCAGCCATGGGGGCTGAACCCTGCAAAGCCACGGGGAAGAGCTGCCCAAGGCCTTGGGAGCCTCCTTTACACTGGAGTGCCTGGATTTGGGACATGGAGTCAAAGGAGGTTATTTTGGAGTTTTAGAATTTAATGATTGCCCTGCTGAGTTTCAACCATGCATGGGGCCTGTAGCCCTTTACTTTCGCCGATTTCTCCCTTTTGGAATGGGAATGTTTACTCCCACTGCATCTTGGGAGTACTAACTTGTTTTGCATTTCATAGGCGGAAGAGACTTGCAATGTCTCAGATGAAACTTTGGGTTTTGGACTGTTGATTTAATGCTTGAAGGAGTTAAGACTTTGGGGGACTGTTGGGAAGACGTGATTGTATGTTGCAATGTGAGAAGGACATGAGATTTGGGAGGGACTGGGGCAGAATGATATAGTTAGGGTCTGTGTCCAAGCCGAAATCTCATGTAGAATTGTACTGGAGGTGGGCCCTGGTGGGAGGGTGATTGGATTTCTTATGAATGGCCTAGCCCCATCCTGATGGTGCTATCATGATAGTGAGTGGATTCTCACAAGATCTGACTGTTTAATAGTGTGTGGCATCTTCTCCTCCTCTCTTGCTCCTGCTCTGGCCATGTGATGTGCCTACTCCCCCTTCACTTTCTGCAGGATTGTAAGATTCCTGAGACCTCCCTGGGAGCCAAGCAGATGACAGCACCATGCTTCCTGTACAACCTGCAAAACCATGAACGAGTTAAACCATTTTCTTTATAAATTACTCAGTCTTGTGTATCTCTTTATAACAATAAGAGAAAGGCCTAATACAGACATGAAGGAAGGGTCATGCCACGTGTACACAGGTATGTGGATATCAGCAGGAAGAGCATTTCAGTAAGAGGGAATACAAGCTCCCATTCCACAAAACTCAATTGTGTCAATGACTCGCTGCTGGAGGAACATCAAGGAGACTGTAGTGCTGGAGTGAGCGGAGTGTGCGTAAGAATATGTGGATGTGAAATCAGACAGGGAAAATGAAGCCAGGTCATGTGGGATCAACTTCTTTATTTGTAATAAAAAGAGAAACCATTTTATAATCTTGAACAGAGTGTAACATGATATGATGTAAGATCTTAAAAGGATAGCTTTGGGTGTTTTGTTGAGAGTAGACTTTGTCAATCAAACCAACAAAGGTGGGAGACCCTTTACAAAGCAACTGGAATAATCAGGTGAAAAATTACAGTAGTTTTTCTAGGCTGGTAGTAGCTGTGAAAGGATAAAGAAAGTGTGGCACATATACACCATGGAATACTATGCAGCCATGACCAAGAGTTCATGTCTTTTGCAGGGACATGGATAAAGCTGGAAACCATTATCCTCAGCAAACTAACACAGGAACAGAAACCAAACACTGCATGTTCTCACTCATAAGTGGGAGTTGAACAATGAGAACACATGGACACAGGGAGGGGAACATCACACACCGGGGCTTGTTGAGGGGTACGGGAAAGGGGAGGGAGAGCATTAGGACAAATACCTAATGCATGTGGGGCTTAAAACCTAGATAACGGGTGGATAGGTGCAGCAAACCACCATGGCACATGTATACCTATCTAACAAACCTGCAGGTTCAGCACATGTATCCCAGAACTTAAAGTAAATTTTTTTTTAAAAAAAGGAAGGAAGGCATTGGGTTATGGATTTATTTTTGACAGTATGTTTATTGATATAGATTATAAGAAAAAAAGGAGTTTTGCCTCTGTAATAAGAAAACATGGAGTTGCCATTTACAGAGGTGTAGAGGGCTGCAGAAGGGGCAGACTGTGGAAAAAGACAGAGTTCACTTTGGATGTGTTAATGTCATGTCTGCTAGACATCCAATTCGAGGCGTCATTCTGGCTACTGGGAAATGTGGATACTAAATGTAATCAACTGATACAAAAATCTCTTTAAAGTCCAATGCATTTGTTCCAGCCCTTCCAAATAGAGAGTGTCCATGATGTTCTACCTTTTCCGTGATGATTCAAGGTGATCATTATCTACATCTGAAGTGTGGGAGGTCTTCAGACGCTCTTGTTGCATTGAGGGCTCTTCATTCCGCAGATGGTGTAATTCTGTAATTCTTAAGACATTGACTCACCTTTCATCTGTATTGTTCTTTGCTGGTTATTGTCATATGCTGGTGCTGCCAGGGCATGTCCTGCTGGAAATCCCAGAGCAATATTTTCAAGTGAGGATTAAAAACAAAACAAAACAATAAGAGTTCAACCATCAGGCACAATAATACTTTGCATTTGGAAGGAGGATAGTTTTCCGGTAAGAGACTGAACAGAATGGTCAGAGAGGTCCCAGGAGAATAAAATGAGTGTGTCATCATTGAATGAGGGAAGGAAGAGTGTTCAGAAGCTCATGTGAGATGAGAAGTGCAGGGCCTTTGCTGGACTTGGCAATCAGGAAGTTATCGCTGATGTTTGCCGGAACACTTTCCTTCCTGGCATCATGGAATAATGATTTTCTAAATGGGAGAGATAGGCACACAAGGAGTTCCAAACTGAAGTTGTAAAGACTTTCCAAGGAAAAAAAAAAAAAGACCTCACCATGACCAGCCAAAATTCTGCACCAGTCAAAAGTCTTTCAATGTAAATTCCATTAAAATTCCAAGGAGGTCAACTGGAGGCTCCCTGTAGAAGAGATCCAAGGTGTCTAAGTTCTACCTGCATTAAGGCAATGCTGGATATCTTCACCTGTAACCTTAAAGAGCATCAGTGCTCATCCTTTTCCTCACAATACTAGGTCCCAGGCACAATATTATTATTTTTTCTTTTTTGTCTTCTTTTCCTGGATGTTTCAGATTCTCTTGGCATGGCCTTTAGGTATCACAGTAATAAAAAAATCGTTTATTGCTGAGACATCTCAATGATTTCAAATGGTAAATTAATTTGCAGCCCATCTCCTTGAGGCTGGGAATGTTGAATGACTTGCTAGAAACCAACATGCCAGGCTGGTCACTGAAGAGCTTGCTGTCCTTATTTTGGCTTCTTCAGGCTTTTTTGCCTATTTTTCCTCCTCTCCTATTTTCCCATTTCCTTTTCCTCACTCTCCTCATCTCATGGCCATTTTTCTACTTAATCTCTACTGGGGGAAGCGCAGGCAAAACACGAATTGTCTATTTAAATTGTTAGCCATACTTTGTCAACAGCTTTTGTCTACTCAACCTCCCCTCCCAGGTACTTAAATGTGAGCGTCTTCTGATGCTGTCCTCATTTGCTGACCAGTTAGCAATTCGGCATCTCTATTTTAGTGTCCCAGAGTTGCTTCAAACTGAAACCCAAAACTGACCACGTGGTCTTCCCTCTTGAACAGTTCTTCCTGCCACGTTTGCCACCTTCAGGGAGTGTTTGCTCCATCTCCGCAATTGCATAGGCTGGAAATTTAGGAGTCACCTTTGAGGTCTCTTTCCTGCTGTATTGATTCAGTCTTCACATTCTGTTAATTTCACTTCCTTTGTGTGTCTCTTCATATCTGCTTCTCTCTACTTAAACAACCTCTATTCTAGGCAGAGACTGTCATCTGTCACCTGGGCCACTGAACCAGGCTCATGGAGGCTTCTCCAGTCCAATCTCGACACTAAAGCCAGAGCAGCCTCAATAAGATGAAAGTCCTATTGTTCTATTCCTTACTTCAACTGTTAGGACTTCTCTTTGCTCTTATATAAGGACGAAAATCTGTAACAAGGGCTGGAAGCTTATTATACTCTGTGCGTTTCCACCTCTATCTCTAACTCTTTAAAGAAGACTCCAAGACTCACGTGAGAATGCAACTTTGGCCTGATGAGACCCTCAAGAGAAGACCCAACTAAATCAAGCCCAGAATCCTAACCCAGGACGGCTGCAAGATAATAAATTTATGTTGTTTAAGCTGCTAACTTTTGGTAATTTGCTAAACAGCTGTGGAGACTCCATGTGAAAACCTCTACTTGGCTCTCACCAGACTATTGGCTTTCAATTTTTGCTGGAGTTGAAGGTGGGCAGCGTTTGGGAAGGATTCTGGGGATGTGGGAGGAGGGGAGGATTTGCCGGCTTCTTGTTTAAATTTAATTCATTCCAAACATATATTTGAAATATTTACTGGGTGTTTACTAAATATCAGGCATTATTACAGACTCTTGAAATGTGGCAGTGAGCAAAACAGAGATCCCAGCAATCTCAGAACTTATACCATGACCAAGGGAGACGGATCACAAATTATAAATATATTTTTTAAAATAAGTGACATATAGGGAATCAGGTTTTAAGTACAGGACAACAGAGGACAGCAGGGAAAGGAGCATCAGCAGGGGAATGGGGATCAGGTGTTGTAGGTAGGGTGGTCAGAACATGACCAATTGAGAGGGTGACATTTGAGTAAAATCTTGAGTGAAGTAAGGGAGTGAGGTTTGTGTTTGGATTCTGGGGAAAGAGTGTGCTAAGCAGACAGAACATCTTTTGTGAAGACTCTGGGGTGAGAGCATGGCTGGAGTGTCAACAACGGAAGGTGGCCAGTGTATTTGGACTGAAGTTAAGGTTAAGAGGGGTCAAAGTGCATGTGTATGTAGCTGCATGGATCACATAGGGCCCAAGAGGTCACTGCAAGGATCTGAGGTTTTCATCTAAGTGGAATAAAGAAACATTTCCAGATTTTTCAGAAGATGAGGGGCATGCTTTTACCGACATGCTGTGAAGATCACAGTCAATTCTGCGCTGAGCATGGACTCTAGGGGAAGGTGAAGTGGGCGACTGATTTGGAAGCCAGGTGACAATCCAGAGCGGAGGATGCTGCAGCTCTGTTGGCTTGGCACAAGTGGAGAAGTGACTGATTTCTAAAAGTTTAATCATCTCACTGCTGCCTTTTACAGGAAGCTGATGCTGCCATTGCCTGAGACCCTGGAGACTCAGAGGCATAAATTAAGTTAATTTTCCTTCTTCCTCATTGCTGCTTGGAAGTTAGTTTTCTCAGATAAGATTCTTCACTTACTTACCTTAAATCTGCTTTCCAGTGAATACATTTATTTTCCCTAATCCTCATAACCTGTGAACAGTGAACACAGTTTTGTTTTGCCTAGGGATAATGCAGTAGTTTATTATGCAGGCTAAAGGCCCAGTGATGGTGAAGTGGACAGTGATTGGTAACTGTGCTAGGGCCACATAGGTGTGTGCAGTCCCAGGCAGAGTGGGGCAGATGGTCACGAACTGTGGTCTCCTCTCCTGCTGCCCCTGGAACTTTGTGTTTATGCCGATAAAAAAGACCCTTTAGGATTATTTTGTGGTGTTTTAGGCAGAAGCAAAAAATGAATATACTTGATTGATTTACTTGCTCACTCTACTGAGTATTCTGTTGTTTTAAGTTTTTGAAAGATGATTAATATTAAATTTTCTTCATCATATGACTTTTTTAATTTAAAAATTATTTTGGTTAATTATTTTATTTGATTTGTAAATGTTTATATAAGGATCATCTCCCTAGGAAACAGCCAACTTGACGTTAGTTTCTGTCTGAGTCAGGGTTCTCTAGAGGGACAGAACTAATAAAATAGATGAATCTATGAAGGGGAGTTTATTAGGAGAATTGACTCTTGATCGCAAGGTGGGGTCCTACAATAGACCATCTGCAAGCTGAGGAGCCAGAAAGCCAGCCTGAGTCCCAAAACCTGAAAAGTAAGGAAGCCAACAGTGCAGCCTTCAGTCCGTGGCCGAAGGCCTCAGAGCCCCTGGTAAACCCCTGGTGTGGGTCCAAGAGTCCAAAAGCTGAAGAACTTGGGGTCTGATGTTCGAGGGCAGGAAGCATTCAGCACAGGAGAAATAATGGAGGCTGGAAGACTCAGCCAGTCTAGTCCTTCCACGTTCCTCTACCTGCTTTTATCCTAGCCATGCTGGCAGCTGATTAGATGATGCCCACCCAGATTGAGGTAGGTCTGCCTCTCCCAGTCCAGCGACTCAAATGTTAATCTCCTTTGGCAACACCCTCACAGACACACCCAGGAACAATACTTTGCATCCTTCAATCCAGTCAAGTTGACATTCAATATTAACCATCACTGTTTCTGACACATAAACATACGCACAGGAGGATGTTGCTGGATTTTTTGCTAACATTTTATTTAAAATTTGTTATCTATTATCCTTAGCAAAATTGGATCTTTTCCGACGGCTCTTTCCAAGGTGTTTTTGTTTTTTTTGTTGTTGTTGTTATTGTTATTTTATGTTGTTTTTAATCAAGGATTTGACAGCTTCAAAAGTGATCTGAAGTAATTCTCTCCTTTTATATGCTCTGGAATAGTTTGGTTAAATTTGAGGTTATTTACTTGCAAGCTGAGTATAACTCGCCTATAAAATATTTGACCTTAGAATTTCTTTTTAGAAAGATATTTAGTGATTCAATTTTGTAATGGTTATAGGACTATTTTAGTTTTCTGCTTCTATTTGAATCAATTTTGGGAAATTATGTTTCTCTAGGAGTTTAAATATTTCATTGAAGTTCTTAAATTTATTGGCATAGTTGTTCATAATGATTCCCACCTCTGATTCTCTTTAGATTTAGGTGTTATGCACATTTTATCGCTCCTAGTTCTATTTATCTGTGCCTTATTTCTTTTTTCTTAACCAAAAAAGTATCTTTTTTTAGTTTTTAGCTTTTGGATCATAATAATCTCTATTACAGATTTTTTAAAATGGTGTTAATATTTGTTCATACCTTTAGTTCCTTTCTTTATCCTTTGTTTGTGTTTTCACCCTATTGTTTTTACTTTAATTTAGAAGCTTAGCTCATCAATCTTAAGTTTTTCTTCTTTTCCAGCATTAGCATTTAAGGCTACAACTTTCCCCATAAACACTGCTTGGCCTGCAATCCCTGGACAGCCTCTGTGTCCTGTGAGGCCATGAAAACCAAGACCCCAGGTCTGCCTCTCAGCATGTAAGAATGTCTGTCTCTGAGTTACAGGCCTGTTTCCTGAGTTTTTAGTTTCTGCATATTTCTTATTTGCCAGCTCACTGACAAGTGAAAGAGGAGCTTTAAAACATATATTTGAGGTTTTTGGTTGATTGCAGTGATGGTCTGGCCAGTCAGGGCTGCAACCACATTGTCACTGAGGGTGGTCTTCTGCCTGCACCTTTGCTGTTTGGGAAGTTGGACCCACTTGGCATTCTGCTTTCATGGGAAAAGGAGAAGGGCCTTCTCTCTCTCTCTCGTTTTTTTTTTTGTTTGTTTGTTTCTTTTGTTTTTTTGTTTGTTTGTTTGTTTAATTTTTGAACCTGCAATATTACTTAATTTATTTCAAACATGAAGTTTAAGTGTTTGAGCCAGGATGTTTTCAGGGACCCTGGCATGATTATAAATTTCTGCCTCAGAATTTGTTATCAAGTCAACATTCGATGATAGGTTGGCCAGTAAGCCAAGAAGACTTCTATAACTCTGCAGTTATGGTTCTCAGTGCTCACCAGTGACCCCAGTTAGATATAACTTACCATAATAAAAGCCTCAGAGTGGACAAGGTTTGAATTTTATAAAAGGAATGTGCCTCGTGAACACCTTTGCTCTGGTTCCCAACAAGTTCCTCATCTCCCTCTGAGACCACCCCAGCCTGGGCTTCATTGTCTATATCACTATCAGCATTTCAGTCAACACCATTCAACAAGTTTATAGGAAGTTCCAAACATTCCCACATCTTCCTGTCTTCTTCTGAGTCCTCCAAACTGTTCCAAATTCTACCTGTTAACCCAGTTCCAAAGTTGCATCTGTATTTTCAGGTATCTTTATAGCAGCACCCCACTCTTGGTACCAATTTACTGTATTAGTCTGGGAAAACTACCCCTATGATTCAATTACTTCCACCTATTCCTGCCCATGACACTAGTGGATTATGGAGATTACACTTCAAGATAAGATTTGGGTGGGGACACAGAGCCAAACCATATCAGCATACGTACAGCTATTTTTCTCAACACAAGGAAGGAAATACCTTTTGCTTTTTAAAGAAGGGCTCAGAGAGTTTATGAGCACTTTAAGGTTATGAATGTGCTTTCAAAAGTCTTCATTTTTAGGACAACTCTGAGGAAATTGGGAGTTAATATTATTAATAGATTGTAAAGGAAAACAAACAAAAACAAGGATAGAGACATGAAGTGACTTTTCCAAGATCATACAGCTACTAAACACCAAAGATGACTTTCAGAGACCTGAATCTTGTTCACTTTTCTGTACAGCAAATCACCTGGGACCTTTTTATATCATAGTTTGACACACATGGTTTCTGTTTGTCTATGGTCATAGCAGTGGACATAGTCTCTTTCTGATAATGGGCTATCTGGTGAGAGCACCACTCATTCCACTGTGACTGGAGGTGGTGCACTTTGGAGGATGGAGCAGGGAACACATAGCAGACAGACGGCCACTGCCCGATCAACCATGATAAGGATTCAGTCTTTATCCTAAAAGCGAACAACAAGAAGTCAGCAAAGGCTTTGGATTGGACTGCATGTTAGTGTGCATTCAAATATAATTTTGATTTTCATGTGCAAAATGGCTTGAAGGACATTGAAGCCCTTGGGAAGGCTTTTGCAGGTGTCCCAGTGAAAGACTTTAGCTAGGGAGTGGCAGTGGAGATAGAGGAAAAATAGATGGAGAAACATTTTGCTGGAAAAATGTTTGAGAAGGTTATAGGGACTGAGGAAAAGAGGATTCAGGAAAGACACCTGGTTTTCTGCTTCACACAACTGATGACAGTGAAGCTGTCCTTTGAGTTAAAGAATGGACAGATCAGGGCACAAGTGCCACTGACGGCTTCTGAAACAACAGATGTTCCCCCACCCACCCTATTTGACTCAGTGGGTGTGGCCCACATGGCACCTGGATGGGCCTGGAAGCCTGAATTTCCAATGCATTCCAGTGACACTGAGTTGCTGGCCTGACAACCAGATTTTGAGCAGCACTGCAGAAGAGGACCAGCTTTTAAGAGAAAAATCTCAAGTTCCGTTCTAGTCATGTGAAGTGTAATATAATTATACTCCCCTCCCCCTGGTTTTACTCTGAAATCGGTGGGCACCTCCCACCCCTTCTGTTTCCCCTTTGGGAGAGGCGCCGTTTTTAGTGGAAAGTACATGGTGCGTGGTAAGGAGAGCCCTTGCCAGGTGGACTTGGTAGTGGGCGTCTGGCTGCTGTTGTGTCCCACGCTCCTTCCCACCCAGTGCACTCCCTCTAATCCTAACAGAATGGCTGCTGCTGGCACCAGTGAGCCCGTTACCAAGAACCAACTCAACACTGAGACTGAGGCCTGAGCTCTAATATCAGCTCTTTTAGTTTCTCTCAGGGTGACTTTATACTAGTTATATAACCTTCATAAATGTCAGTTTTTAGTCTGTAAAATGCCTATACCCAAGGTATTTACCTAACAGGGTTGCTGTGGGGCAGAGGGAGGACAATGTGTGTAAGGGAAAGTGTACTGGAAAGTTCACTGTAAATATTGGTTACCATCTGTCTATCTTCTCTGCCAGAGGGTGAATAGCATTGCATGCCTGCTAGCCTCTGTTGTGCATCACAGAATTACCTGCATATTCCATTGTGGAAGCCTCCTACGGGCAGTGTACTCATGCCTGTCCACAGGTGGAGCTGGCTCAGGCTTTGCTCATTTTAGGGGATTGGTCAACAAATATTAGTGTCATTTACCTAAACGTAAAGTCTCTTAATACATTTAGTTCGTGTTCCCATTTCTTCATTTCCAATCCTTCTCTAGACTTTAAAGAACAAAATGTTATCTAGCAGACTTAAATGTCCCTGCCTGCTGGCTCTCTGCAGTGGATCTCCCAGCACAGTGCTCAAGCTCTGCTAAGGGTCAGACCGCCTCCTCAGGCAGTTCTTTGACCCCCATGTCTCCTGACTGGGAGACACCTCCCAGCAGGGGCTGAAAGACACCTCATAAAGGAGTGCTCTGGCTGTCACCTGGTGGGTTACCATCTGGGACAAAGCTTCCAGAGGAAGGAACAGGCAGCAATCTTTGTTGTTCTGCTGTCTCCACTGGTGATACCCAGGCAAAGAGGGTCTGGAGAGGACCTCCAGCAATCTCCAGCAGACCTGCAGCAGAGGGGCCTGACTGTTAGAAGGAAACTAACAAACAGAAAGGAATAGCATCAACATCAACAAAAAGGACATCCACATAAAAACCCCATCCAAAGCTCACCAACATCAAAGACCAAAGGTAGACAAATCCACAAAGATGGGGAGAAACCAGCATGAAAAGTCTGAAAATTCCAAAACCAGAATGCCTCTTCTCCTCCAAAGGATCACAACTCCTCTCCAGCAAGGGAACAAAACTGGATGGAGAATGAGTTTGATTAATTGACTGAAGTAGGCTTCAGAAGGTGGGTAATAACAAACTCCTCAAAGCTAAAAGAGCATGTTCTAACCCAATGCAAGGAAGCTAAGAACCTTGCTTCCCGAAAGAAGGTTAGAGGAATTGCTAACTAGAATAACCAGTTTAGAGAAGAAGATAAATGACCTGATGGAGCTGAAAAACACAGCACAAGAACTTCGTGAAACGTACAAAAGTATCAACAGCCGAATCAATCAAGTGGAAGAAAGGATATCAGAGATTGAAGATCAACTGAATGAAATGAAGCATGAAGACAAGATGAGAGAGAAAATAATGAAAAGGAATCAACAAAGCCTCCAAGAAACATGGGACTATGTGAAAAGACCAAACCTACCTTTGATTGGTGTACCTGAAAGTGACGGGGAGAATGGAACCAAGTTGGAAAACGCTCTTCAGGATATTATCCAAGAGAACTTCCCCAAACTAGCAAGAGAGGCCAAAATTGAAATTCAGGAAAGACAGAGAACACCATAAAGATACTCCTCGAGAAGAGCAAGCCCAAGACACAAAATTGTCAGATTCACCAAAGTTGAAATGAATAAAAAAAATCTTGAGGGCAGCTAGAGAGAAAGGTTGGGTTACCCACAGAGGGAAACTCATCAGGCTAACAGTGATCTCTCTGCAGGAACCCTACAAGCCAGAGAAGAGTGGGGGCCAATAGTCAACATTCTTAAAGAAAAGAATTTTCAACCCAGAATTGCATATCCAGCCAAACTAAGCTTCATAAGCAAAGGAGAAATAAAATCCTTTACAGACAAGCAAATGCTGAGAGATTTTGTCACTCCAGGCCTGTCTTAGAAGGGCTCCTGAAGGAAGCACTAAACATGGAAAGGAACAACTGGTACCAGTCACTGCAAAAACATATGAAATTGTAAAGACCATCGACACTATGAAGAAACTGCAACTAATGGACAAAATAAAAAGCTAGCATCATAATGACAGGATCAAATTCACACATAACAGTACTAACCTTAAATGTAAATGGGCTAAATGCCCTAATTACAAGACAAAGACTGGCAAATTGGATACAGAGTCAAGACCCATTGGGTATTCAGGAGACCCATCTCACATGCAAAGACACACATAGGCTCAAAATAAAGAGATGGAGGAATATTTACCAAGCAAATGGAAAGGGAAAGAAAAAACAAAAAGCAGGGGTTGTAATCCTAGTCTCTGATAAAACAGGCTTTAAACCAACAAAGATCAAAAGAGACAAAGAAGGACATTACGTAATGGTAAGGGGGTCAATGCAACAAAAGCTAACTGTCCTAAATATATATGCACCCAATACAGGAGCACCCACATTCATAAAGCAAGTTCTTAGAGACCTACAAAGAGATTAGACTCCCACACAATAATAGTGGGAGACTTTAACACCCCACAGTCAATATTAGACAGATCAACAAGACAGAAAATTAATAAGGATATTCAGGAATTGAACTCAGCTCTGAACCAAGCAGACCTAATAGACATCTACAGAACTCTCCACCCCAAATCAACAGAATATACATTTTTCTCAGGACCACATCGCACTTATCCTAAGATTGACCATATAATTGGAAGTAAAACACTCCTCAGAAAATGCAAAAGAATGGAAATCATAACAAACTGTCTCTCAGACCACAGTGCAATCAAATTAGAACTCAGGATTAAGAAACTCACTCAAAACTGCACAACTACACGGAAACTGAACAACCTGCTTCTGAATGACTACTGGGTAAATAATGAAACTAAGGCAGAAATAAATAAGTTCTTTGAAACCAATGACAACAAAGACACAACATACCAGAATCTCTGGGACACAGCTAAAGCAGTGCTTAGAGAGAAATTTATAGCACTAAATGCCCACAAGAGAAAGCAGGAAAGATCTAAAATTGAAACCTTGCCATCACAATTAAAAGAACTAGAGAAGCAAGAGCAAACAAATTCAATAGCTAGCAAAAGACAAGAAATAACAGATTAGAGCAAAACTGGAGGAGAGAGAGACACAAAAGAACCCTTCAAAAATCAATGAATCCAGGAGCTGGTTTTTGGAAAATATCAACAAAATAGGTAGACTTCTAGCCAAACTAATAAAGAAGAAAAGAAAGAAGAATCAAATAGATGCAATAAAAATGATAAAGGGTATATCACCACTGATCCCACAGTGCAAACAAATTCAAAAGCTAGCAGAAGGCAAGAAATAACTAAGATCAGAGTAGAACTGAAAGAGAGAGAGACACAAAAAACTTTCAAAAAATCAATGAATCTAGAAGCTGGTTTTTTGAAAAGATCAACAAAATAGATAGACCACTAGCAAGACTAATAAAGAAGAAAAGAAAGAAGAATCAAATAGATGCAATAAAAAAGGATAAGGGGGATATCACTAACAATCCCACAGAAATACAAACTACCATCAGAGAATACTATAAACACCTCTACACAAATTAAACTAGAAAATCTAGAAGAAATTGGTACATTCCTGGACACATACACTCTTCCAAGTCTAAACAAGGAATAATTCGAATCCCTGAATAGACCAATAACAAGTTCTGAAATTGAGGCAGTAATTAATAGCCTCCCAACCAAAAAAAGTCCGGGACCAAATGGATTCACAGCTGAATTCTACCAGAGGTACAAAGAGGAGCTGGTACCATTCCTTCTGCAACTATTCCAAACAATGGAAAAAGAGAGAATCCTTCCTAACTCATTTTATGAGGCCAGCATCATCCTGATACCAAAATATGGCAGAGAAACAAGAAAAAAAGAAAATTTCTGGACAATATCTTTGATGAACATTGATGCGAAAATCCTCAGTAAAATACCAGCAAACCAAATCCAGCAGCACATCAAAAAGCTTATCCACCATGATCAAGTCAGCTTCATCCCTGAGATACAAGGCTGGTTCAACATACACAAATCAATAAACGTAATTCATCGCATAAACAGAACCAATGACAAAAATCACGTGATTATCTCAATAGATGCAGAAAAGACCTTCAATAAAATTCAACACTGCTTCATGCTAAAATCTCTCAATAAACTAAGTACTTATGGAACATATCTCAAAATAATAAGAGTTATTTATGACAAACCTTATACACCAAGCATTCTTATACACCAATGACAGACAAACAGAGAACCAAATCATGAGTGAACTCTCACTCCCAATTGCTACAAAGAGAATAAAATACCTAGGAATACAAATAACAAGGGATGTGAAGGACCTCTTCAAGGAGAACTACAAACCACTGCTCGAGGAAACAAGAGAGGACACAAACAAATGGAAAAACATTCCATGCTCATGGGTGGGAAGAATCAATATCATGAAAATGGCCATACTGTCCAAAGTAATTTATAGATTCAATGATATCCCCATCAAACTACCATTGAATTTCTTCACAGAATTAGATAAAACTACTTTAAATTTTATATGGAACCAAAAAAGAGCCTGCATAGCCAACACAATCCAAAGCAAATAGAACAAAGCTGCAGGCAATATGCTACCTGACTTCAAACTATACTAAAAGGCTACAGTAACCAAAGCAGCATGTTACTGGTACCAAAACAGATATATAAATCAATGGAACAGGACAAAGGTCTCAGAAATAACGCCACACATCTACAACCATCTGATTTTTGAGGAAACTGACAAAAGCAAGCAATGGGGAAAGGAATCCCTATTTAATAAATAGTGTTGGGAAAACTGGCTAGCCATATGCAGAAAACTGGAACTGGATCCCTTCCTTATACTTTACGCAAAAATTAACTCAAGATAGCTTAAAGACTTAAATGTAAGACCCAAAACCATAGAAACTCTAGAAGAAAACCTAGGCAATACCATTCAGGACATAGGTATGGGCAAGGACTTCATAACTAAAATACCAAAAGCAATGGCTACAAAAGCCAAAATTGACAAATGGGATCTAATTAAAAGAAAGAGTTTCTGCACAGCAAAAGAAACTATCATCAGAATGAACAGGCAACATACAGAATGGTAGAAAATGTTTACAATCTATCTGTCTGACAAAGGGCTAACATCCAGAATCTACAAAGAACTTAAACAAATTTACAAGAAAAAAAAAAAAAAACATCAAAAAGTGGGTGAAGGATATGAACAGACACTTCTCAAAAGAAAACATTTATGCAGCCAAAAAAACATATGAAAAAAAGCTCATCATCACTGGTCATTAGAGAAATGCACATCAAAACTGCAATGAGATACTATCTCACGCCAGTTAGGATGGTGATCATTAAAAAGTCACGAAACAACAGATGCTGGAGAGGATGTGGAGAAATAAGAATGCCTTTACACTGTTAGTGGGAGTGTAAATTAGTTCAACCATTGTGGAAGACAGTGTGGTGATTCCTCAAGGATCTAGAAGTGGAAATACCATTTGACCCATCAATCTCATCACTGGTATATACCCAGAGGATTATAAATCATTCTACTATAAAGACACATGTACACATATGTTTATTGCAGCACTGTTCACAATAGCAAAGACTATGCCCAACCTAAATGTCCATCAAGGATAGACTAGATAAAGAAAATGTGGCACATATACACCAGGGAATACTATGCAGCCATAAAAAAGGATGAGTTCATGTCCTTTGCAGAGACACAGATGAAGACGGAAACCACCCAGCTTTTCAGCAAACTAGCAAACTGGCATTCTCAGCAAACTAACACAAGAATAGAAACCAAAATGCTACATGTTCTCACCCATATGTGGGAATTGAACAATGAGAACACATGGACACAGGGAGGGGAGCATCACACACTGGTACCTGTTGTGGGGTGGGGGGCTAGGAGAGGGATAGCCTTAGGAGAAATATCTAATGTAGATGACGGGTTGATGGGCGGAGCAAACCACCATGGCACATGTATACCTATGTAACAAACCTGCACGTTCTGCACATGTACCCCAGAACTTAAAGTATAATTTTAAAAAAAAGAACAAAATGTTCTCATTCAGTTCTAGAATGTAATACTGCCTTGGAATTATCCTCATTTGAAGAGCAGCACAGGAGTTCAGCCTCCTGTTGTCAACCCTACCTATTTTCAGTGGCTCCAACATCTAATGTCAAAAGTGTTACAAAAAACTAACATTTTACCTTAATATTTATCATTTCAGTAATATACATTCACATATGTGTGCAAAATAACATAAAATACGACTTCGGCTTTAATGGCTTTATTGGCACTGATTTTTATCTTTTTGTATCTGATATTTTGTCTGAGTCTATGGTTCACCTGAAATACTTATTGTAATGCTAGAATTCTTCTAATTAATCATATTTGATTTCTGATATTGCAAACAGTTCTTTCGTTTGATCCAAGTTCTAATACAGTGAAGTATGAAAAAATTCTGAAAGACTTGAAAAGGTTTGTGCTACCCATCTGAGTTTTCACCACCTGTCAAAAATCAGGAGGTTGTGATGCTGTTTGCCTAGTAATCAGAAGACTACTGTTGACATGGGGCTTACTTTAAACTTCAGGACTAGGTGAAAAGCCTTGTTACTTGCTTAGGACTTTACCCAAATCAAAGGAAAGTGAAATTAACATACAATAGGATATGTTTCCACAAAACCTGCACATGGACATTTATGGCAGCTTTGTTCATCATTTCTAAAACATAGAAGTAACCAAGACGCCCTTCAGTAGGTGAATGGATAAACTAACTGTGGTGCATCCTGACAAGGCAATATCATTCAGCAGCAAAAAGAAATGAGCTGTCGAGCCATGAAAAAACATGGAGTATCCTAAGATGCATATTACCAAGTGATAGAAGCCCAACTAAGAAAGCTACAATACTATGTGATTCCAACTATAGAACACTGTGGGAAAGGCAAAACTATGGAGACAGTAAAACACTCAGTGTTCGTTTTGGGTTGGGTTAATGGCTAAGAATTTTTAGGGCAGTGAAAATACTCAGTATGACACTACAATGGTGGATACATGTATTAGTCTGTTCTCATGCTGCTAATAAAGACATACCCAAGACTGGGTAATTTATAAAGGAAAGAGGTTTAATAGACTCACAGTTCCACATGGTTGGGGAGGCCTCACAATCATGGTGGGAGGCGAATGAGGAGCAAAGATCTTTTACATGTGGCAGGCGTGTGCAGGGAGACCCCCCTTTATAAAACCATCAGATCTTGTGAGACTTATTCACTATCACAAGAACAGCATGGGAAAGACCTGCCCCCATGATTCAATTACCTCCCTCTGGGTCCCTTCCATGACACGTGGGAATTATGGGAGCTAAAATTCAATAGGAGATTTGGGTAGGACACAAACATGTCAATACATGTCACCATACATTTGTCTAAACCCACAGAATGTACAACACCAAGAATGAACCCTAATGTGAACTTGGGAGTCTGTCAATTTGGGTTCATCGATAGCAACGAGTGTGCCTTGGTGGTGGGATATATTGAAAATGGGGAGGGGATGGGATTATAAGGGATATATCTGTATCTGCATCTCAATTTTGCTGTGAACCTAAAACTAGTCTAAAAAATAAAGATTTTTTTTAAAAAAAAACAGGATGTCTTTTTGGAGGGTTGCTTCTAATAGCCTACTGCCAATTGTGCATGCAAGATGATTAAAAATATGGCAGGTGACATTAAGCTGTAAAGTGCACCAAACGATATGGTTTTGCTTTCCCTTTATATGAGTGACAGACTTCAACATTGATAAGTAAAATTATTTAAGTAATTTGCAGACTAGTCTGAATCACATACATCTCAGAAGAATGAAAATTTAGTTATGGCAGTAATGAGAAATTCTTTGCCAGTGAGTACCTACTATCCTACATAAAGTCGAGCCACATACAGTATTGTTATGTGTGTGTGTGAGAGAGAGAAAGACAGACAGAGACAGAGAGAGAGTTCTCTTTTGTCTGACTTCCTTTTGCATGTATTATTAGCACAGTGTCTTTCTTGATGAGAAGTTCAATGATTGAAGGTGTTTATCATCCCACATTCCCCTGGCCACCTGTCCCATCTCCGTACTGCAGGTCTACTACCCACTTCCCATTCCTTTGTCGTTCTTTCTTTTCTTTTTGCCCTTTGGATTTTCCAGATGGCATGTCTAGCACTTCCTTTAGTATTTTAAGCGGACCCTCGCTTGCAGCATTGCTTCCTAGTGCACTGTCTTTTATAACAGAGTTAAAAATAATTTAAAAGCGGAGTAGAAGCCACAGGATTGGACCAAAGCCAACGCCTCTAAACTCACGGGAGCTCAGTTGTTGCTTTAAATTTTGATGTTCGTGTTTGAATATGACTCAGACCTCTGTGAAATGGCAAGTCTCGAGTTGAACCCCCTGATAATGAGCGCAGGATAGATCCTGGTGCATAAACCTGGTAAGCTTCATTCACTCTTGAGCCTAAAATCTGAAAAGTCCATCGCAGCCCAGACGTCCCGTCCGTAACTTTTTGTTTGTAATTACTTAGGGAGTTTTTGTTTGTTTTCTTATTTCCAATGGCCTGTGATCACCAAGTCAGCTGATAGTTAACAAATAATTTGATGTAGAAATTGACAATTTATTCACAAAAAGTAGTTTAGTTTTGCTTCCCTCTCTTCCTCTATAATTACTTCTTCCCAATAATTTATTTTTATTTTTTTATAAACAAAAAACTACATCATCCAAAAGCCCTGTTTTTGTTCATTTGATTTGCTTTTGTCTATACTGGTTTGATCTAGAAACAGCAGGTTCTGGGACACACCAACACAACTCTAGCATCAAATGATTTATGTGACTATGCCCCATTACAGCCTTCCTATTTATAGACTGACCATTTTACTAGTTTTCTTTTGTTATGGTTCCATTAATTTTGGTCAATAATTGTGAATATTCTTCTTAAATATGCTTTATTTTCCTAAGGTGGTTTTCACAAAGTTACTCTTGTTTTATTTCCTGTATAAACTGGCACAACTAAAGTAGAGTGTATTTAGTTGATTTTTTTACATTTTATAATTATTCTCACTCAGCAAACTCACATGCTTCTCCTAGGTTGCTTTAGTCATTGTCCTTTGAGTAATAGTCCTTATAGGACCAATGTTGTGTGTCTGTGTGTGTGTGTGTGTGTGTGTGTGTGCATGTGCTTGATTTCATCTGCTCTGCGTCCTCCTCTCCTTTAGAACTGTTTTGGGAAACTCAGGAATACACACATTACTTTAATTTTTAAGTGCTCTCCCATACATAGTGGTAATAAAAGTGTAGGTCTGCAATCTGCCATCTGTGATTCAGAAGTCCAAAACACCTGAAAACCCATGTTTTGAGTATTTGTTTAGTTACTCATTTGGAGGCAAATCTTTCCTGCCCTAAAGTTATGAGACAGACAGGCCCGCCCGACGGATGGAGCACCACTGTCTTTATTTAAGCTTCTTCTTCTGGCTATCCACATACTTTAGGGCAGCAGTAGGGGGTGTTTGATCACCAGAAGCTGTCCTAGACCTTCAAGGGTGTCATAATGTATAGAACATGTACCCTATAACTTTTCTAAGATCTGAAAAATAAGTGAATTTGACACACATCTGATACAAAGGGTTTGGGGCAAGGGTTTATAGGTCTGTATTTTGAAGTAAAATTGAATTTGGGATTTTCTGGGCTGTGACATTGTTTGTTTCACTAGTTTCAGTATAAATGGTGAATTGTAAAAATTGAGCCAAGGCCAAAATCATTTCTTGAGCTATGATAAAACCTGACCTTAGTTTTTCACCATTTCAAAAGCGTTAAATGATTTCAGGAATTGGGACATTCTAAAATAATTAAATATTCACTTAATAGTATTTCCCCCACAAATTAGAGCTTTGTCTTTCATTGATAACTGGAACTACATTCACATTAGACAATGTTTGGTGTCATTCCAGAAATAACTGAGCATTCCGAGTGGGAAAATGAAGAGGAAAACATACTTGATCGTTGTTTCAGGATGACGTGTGTAGGGCTAGCCCTATGTAAAACTCTGAAGGGGAAAGAATTCACTTTGATCCCTACTCCCAGATATTTGTCTCCGCAAGCCTCCGAAAGCCCGTCTTGCTCCCAGAGTAATTTAATATTTCTTAGCTAGTGACGAATCACTCCTGAGGTTCATCTTCTAATGACAAATGTTCCATCTAGGGACATTTACACTGCAAAAGTTGGCACCTGGATTTTAAAAATGAAGTAGTCAAAGAATGAATCTAGAATTGTGGAATGACCAAAGTTAGGATGGGCACACAGGGAGGACCTTACGTCTGACGAGCCTTCAGATGAACCTGCTAGGTGGTTTGCCTCCACTGGCCACTCAATTGCCCTCCTCTACTCTGGATATAGGCTTGACTTCTCCTGATTTGTTTTCACTTTCCAATAGGCCATACTTTCATAAGATGGAATCGGTGAAAAAAAAAAAAAAAAAAGTGGCTACAGCATAATTTAATTGGCCCTGAAATCTAGGGTATGGGAGATGGGACAGGGGCTTTCTCCCAAGGTTAAAACATTATTCTGAAAATCATCTTCCACAGAAGGCCTGCATTTGTGCTACTTCTAAGTTACATAATTAGAGGAAGAGGAGGTATGTAATGGTGGTCCAGGTGAATATTTGATTTCTGTCACTTTTAATATTCATTTTCGTTTGTCTTCACATGCTAGCAGTTTGCCATCTGTACGGTAATAGCTGTGGTCCAACCCAGTGCCAGGGTTCACTGACAAGCTGGAGAGCCGTCGCAAATCTGTGGGATGACGATGACTTTAGAGAATGAAATGGTAACAAGTACACAAATGCAAAGAAGAGTTTTGGATTAGGATTATGAGGTTTGAAAATGGTATCCTTAATCCAGTTTGAGCATATTTAAGGAATTCCTTTATATTTGTGTAATTACTTGTAATTAGAATATTCAATTATTGGGAAATAGAGAAAGATATTTAATATCACTTTGCTTTAGTCATGTCCTGTAGGCAGCTGCAAGAGGGTCTCATACTTCTAAATTGTTTTTATCTACATAGTAGATTCGTAACATATGCATGATTAACTTACAGGCATTCATGTATCATCCACTACTTAATAAAAGAGAGAGACAGGAACTGATTTGAATAATGTAAGCAAGCACCTCAGCCAGTCATTGGTCCCAATGAGCATGTGGCCCCAGTGAAGCATCAAGCGGGAGTCCAACAAAAAGCCTGTGGAAACCTCTAGAAGCAGAGATGGACCCAATGCAGAGACAGGAGCCTCAGCCTTGGAATGGCAAGCGCATTCATTCAGCCAGCAAGGAGCTTGGAAACGAACTCAACCCAGAGTCCCCAGAAATGAATGCAGCTCTGTGGACACCCCAACTGTGCAACAAGCAGAATTAATAAAGTATGTTTAAAATGGAGAAATTTGGAAAAAAAAAATGAACGTCATTCCTGCAATAGTTTATATTGAAAATAATGCATATGAATTTTGTTGTTTGCATGCATCTCAATGGGACTGTTTCCTACAAGTAAGCAAGCAATCCTGTAGTCATTTTCCATAAAGGTGCATATTTCATAATTGCACATATTTATTATGCTTCAAAATGGCAAATATTTTAGGTCAGAAAACCACACTATTGAAATCGAATATTATCTTATTATTTATCACTAGGCTAGAAATATTATGCTAGAATGAAGGAAATGGGAAATTAGAGATTGATCTAAACCATGGAGAGGAAAACAACCCTTACATGTTTTTTAAAAAAACTACTCAGAGTATTAATATAAATCTAACTTTATCATTTGCAAAATATATGTCTTTAATTTATTTTTGGCTTTATGAAAATTACACGTTCACTTAGATTAAAAAGTCAAACCATTCTACAAGGGAGAAAAGTAGCAGTTCTCCATCATGTGATCCATCTTTAGAAGCAGCCACTTTCAAATATTGATTCTGATATTTGGCCATTATGCTGACAGTTGCTTCTGTATCTCTGAATAAGATTTGTGTATTATTGTTTCTCTTTGTTTCTGGTTGGGATAGTGTCCAGTGACTTTCCATTTTGTAAGTTCAGAATTTAGATTTGTTGCCCCATTCTACACACACCGGCAATTCTCCTACACACAAACTCCAAACCCAGTTATATGACAGTTCTGAGAGAAAATACTCAGTGTTTCCTTAATTGTGATCACACAGGTGATAATCACAATGGAGACTTACAGGTGTAATGATTGCATCCCCTTCTTGTACAATATTTTTGTTCGCTTTCTCTATTGTCTTATTTGGTTCTTACATAATTTATTTCAATTTCTAATCTAGGTTCAAACTCTTTAGAAGGGCAGTCTCCACCATGCAAAGTCTGCATGCCCTCCTTTTCTTGAAACATCCCTTCTAGAGCCCTTGGCCCCACTGATCCTACATGGGCCAGTTTCCCCCTCGTCCTGATTCATTGCACTTATCCAGGGAGTCCCACTCATTATTGTGCTGGCAGGTCCCTTCTCTTGCAACCTGAGTTAAATCCCTGAAACCATTTCTATGTTGGTTTACCACTTAAATTGTGGTAGAGCCTGTCCCTTAGTAGCTTTATAAGAAAGAACGCCAAGTAGCAGGTAAAATATTGAGACATCTGCATTAGGGTCACACTACGCTGATTATAACTGATAATCTAACCTTTGTGGCATAGCCAAAGAGTTTGGCTTTTGTTTTTGTTTCCACATGGCAAGAAGCGTGAAGGCAGGAAATTCAGGTCTGGTGTGGGGTCTGCTATGTCACCAAGGTCTCAAGTCCATTCCATTCTTGCTCTACATCATCCTTGGTGTTACGTCCAAATTCATATCTGTGCTCCAAGAAGAAAGAGGGGAACAAAAGCTGCTCCTTACATACCTGTATTTTTATATAAGAGAAAGAAAACCTTTCCAGCAGAATTCCACATATATCATATTGACTAGATTTTTGTAACATAAAAAATCCTACATGTTGTTATGTTTACTTTCTGAGCACTCTTCTGTGATAAGCAACATTGTGATGCTGTTAATAAGGAAGATGAGGGAGTAGCTAGTAGTATGCAATTTTAGTGGAATCCATCACACCATGTCTGTCTGTCTGTCTGTCTATCATCTATTATCTATCTATCTATCTATCTATCTATCTATCTATCTATCTATCTATCTATCATCTATCTATCTTTTTTTTCTATTTATGCTCTCATTCTTTATTATTTGTTTAACTGAACATACAGAACATAGAATTCTGGGTTGGAAACTACTTTTCCTCAGAATTTGAAAGCATTTCCTATTGTGTTCTCTCAGAGACTGCTGCTACGTAAAAGCTCACCGGGCTTCTGATTTCTTACACTATTGATGTAACCTCCCCGCACACCGTCTCCTGTGTTTTGCAGTTTCAGGATTAAGTGTTCCTTTGTGACCACCGGTGCAGGCTGTCACGGAGGCTGCTCCATCTGTGGGTCCATGTCCTGCTGCTGTGGATGGACTCTAGCTCTAGTTCTGTGATCATGTCCCAATTCTCCTTCTGTGGGTCTCCTATTATTCGGATGTTGGTCTACTGAATGGATCCTCTTACATTCTTACCCATTTTTCTCTTCCATCTATTTTTCTTTATTGTTGTTCTACTTTCTAGGAAATTTTCACAAGATTATGTCTCAATCCTTCTATTGGAATATTTGTACATCCCATCCCATTTTAATATGAAGAGATATTTTGGCTCTGCATCTCCTTCCTTTTCATGTAACTATCATCCTTATCTTCTCTTCTTGTCCTGAAAATATCAGGTTTTCAATATTTTCTATAACTTTTATTCTCTCCAAGTTTCTCAGTTTGTCTTTTGTTTGGTTTCATCTTTTTTTTTTTTTTTTTTAATATTAGGGGTTATTCTCATATGCCTGAAAATCCTTGGCCCTCAAAAGCTAAATTCAAGATTTCCTGCTTCCAAAATATTGTTGCTATAATCCTTGATTCTGCTGGGTTGGTCATACTTCCCTAGGCTTTGGCCTTCATTTGATCCCTTTACTGTCACTTTGTGAGCTTTGAGAGTAACCAGAAATCTACCATATTTATGAGGATGGCAAAGTTATTTGTCATCTCTAAAATACACATTTCTTATTGTTTCCTTTCTCTAGTCCTCTTAGCAAACCCTGCCCACTCAACCAGTGGAAGAACAAATATTTAGAACTTCCTGAAGTAAGAAATAAGAAACAATATTTCTTCCAATTCAAAATGTATCCAGGAAGTCTATGTATGAGATCAGCTTACAGTATTCACTTCAGACCCCAAATCAGGATATGTTGCCTGACAAGTATACAGGGAAATTGTGCTGAATACTTAAAATATAGCTCACCTAAAACTTTATTTATGATAGTCTGACTCATGACATCCTGACCTAGGAATTCAAGAAAGGGGTACTTTTCCAGGCTGTGTATTGGAGTCCTTCAGACTCTGCCCTAACCTCACCCATGGAAACCACATTAAAGTTGCTACAATTGACTCCGGGTGGGGGAGGGGGGCATCACACACCAGGGCCTGTAGCGGGCAGGGAGGTAAGGGGAGGGAGAGCATTAGGACAAATACCTATTGCATGCGGGGCTTAAAACCTAGTTGATGGGCTGACAGATGCAGCAAACCACCATGGCACATATATACCTGTGTAACAAACCTGCACATTCTGCATGTATATCCTAGAAATTAAAGTAAAATTTAAAAAAATTAAAAAACAAAAGCAAACAAATTGCTACAAGTATCTGTGCCCCTGACTGGAGAAAACCCACCCCCTCTCCTTCTTTGTTCACACTATATCCCAACTCCCATGGTTCTAGATATACCTGGCTTCAGATATTTGCTCATACTATGGTTCCATGAAGTATTTTTCACCTAACAGTCATCTAGAAACTATTCACACATTTTTGATAGAGTTTAGAAAATTGCATATGAATAATGATGGGTGTCTCAAGCCTTAGACAAAGAACCTTTACAGTCTTAATATTTTCCATAACATATACAATAAATAAAAATTTTAAAGACTGATTAATATTCATGTATGTCTACAGGCTCTGTAGAAATCATTTCAAGGAGTGGCAAATAATTTATTGAGGAGTGATAATCTCATATTTAAACAGAAAACTTGGGAAACGCAATAAAACTTCTAGTAGTAAGGAACTCCCTATCGGTTAAACCAAAGCTCCCAGCAGCAGTAGTAGTCCATTTGACTATAGCCAGCTCCCTACCAACTTCGCCTATTTGGAATTCAACTGAGGACGTAAATGCAAACATCAAAGCTCTCCAAATGGCCCCATGAGACTCTAAAACTCTTTTATCTTTAAGCTTGTAATCATAAGAAGGTTTTTCCAACTCTCACCTGGGGTCAAATTTATTTTGCTCAAAATTCAAACAAAAATTATTGTCTTATTCTAAAGCCATATGTTGGAAAGACGAAAAGTGAACTGATATAGGTAAGTATTCTAATGAGAGAAAACTAAATAGCTAGCAAGATAGAAGACAGAAAATATATTCTAAAATGAAACTGAGAAATAGAATGAACCATGTGGTACTGAGTTAGATTTAGAGACATCAGTATGATCTCGTGTTTAACTTAATATAGAAACAGATGGATAGATACAGAAATAAGTGTATATATGTGTGCATTTATCAGTTAGTATACATACATATATTTCCTAGCTCTGTCTGCTAAGATAGTAGCAGTGACACCCAGCAGCAATAAGCTCACCCCAAATGCAGATCTTGGTTTCTAATACTATTCTCCTATAAAAGAATCCCAGGGATCCTTGGATAAATTACCAATTCCAGGGCTTTGCAGGAAATAGATAACATGACCCCAAAGAATCTTTGAGTTCCAGAAAAAAGGAACTGCTGACACAACACAACTATGGGGACACGTTAAAGGACACAGGTGGCAACCTGCTAGAGCTCCCAATGATGAAAGCTGAAAAAATTTGAGCAGCAAAATAAATAACAGAGTATTGGATTAAAACCCAAAGTATAAAATAAATATTCATGAGTTCACACTGATATAAATAAATGATTGAATATGTAAATAAAAAAGATTTCTTAGCCTGTTTTCTGATGCCATTACTGAATACCACAGACTAGGTAATTTATAAAAGGATAAATATATATTTCTCACAGTTCTGGAGGCTGGAAAGTCCAAGAGCAAGACACCAGCATATGGTGACAGTCATCCCATGGTAAGAAACCAGGCAGGAGTGAGCATGGGAGACAGACAGTGAGGAAGGGGGGCAAACGTTAGGAGACCACTCCTGAAATTACTATCCCATTCTCCAGAAAATGGCATTAATTACCTCATGAGAGTGCAGCCCTAATGACTTGATTCCCTTGTAAAGGTTCTCCTTCTTCATACTGTTACAATGACAATTAAACCTCAGCATGGGTTTTGGAGGGGATATTCAGCCCAGAGCAGTGAGAGAAGGAACAAATCTCCCTCACAGAAGAATTTCAGATAAATTATGTAGACAACTCTACCTTCAAGGAGTTAGAGCATAAAATACCACCACTTAAGTATGGGCTTGGGATAGTGACTTCCTTCCAAAGAGTACAGTATGAAAAGGGATGAGGGGAAAGACCCTTATAGAGGAGAAACTTGGCCAACACTACCTCAGTCAAGTGATCAAGGCCAACATCAGTAGCCCTAAATCATGTTGAGGGCACATACCCTTGCTAGGATGTGATGAGTGTTGAAATTTACCTCTATGGTCTTCATATCCAAAACATAGCCCTCCAGTCTAGCCTTGAGAGAAATGTCAGACAAATCCAAAGTGAGAGACCTTCTTCTAAATACCTGACCAGATCAAATCTGTCAAGGTCATCAAGAGCAAGGGAAGTCTGAGAAACTGCCACAGCAAGAGGAACCTAGGGAGACAGACATGATGACCAAATGAAATACGGGATTCTGGATGCAATTCTGGAACCAAAAAGATAGCTTTAAGTAAAAATGAAGGAAACACAAACAAAACATGAACTTTGGTTGATAATAACATATCAATATTGGTTCCTTAATTGCTTTAATATAAAGTAGAAACTGAATGAAGAAGAAACTGGATAAAGGGTGTACAGAAATTCTCTTTACTAAAACATTTTTTGTTTGTTTGTTTGTTTTTTTGGCTTTTCTTTTTTTTTAATTTTTTTTATTAGACTTTAAGTTCTAGGGTTCATGTGCATAACGTGCAGGTTTGTTACATATGTATACTTGTGCCATGTTGGTGTGCTGCACCCATCAACTCGTCAGCACCCATCAATTCATCATTTATATCATGTATAACTCCCCAATGCAATCCCTCC